>NC_073247.2:95695357-96008333 GCF_029281585.2 Gorilla gorilla gorilla
TCTATTATTTTTTGATTTGTTGATTATGGCCATTCTTGCAAGAGTGAGGTGGTATCACCTTGTGGTTTTGATTTGCATTTCTCTGATCATTAGTGAGGTTGAACATTTTTTCATGTTTGTTGGCCATTTGTGTATCTTCTTTAGAGAATTGTCTATTCATATCCTTAGCCCACATTTTGATGGGATTGTTTTTTCTTTGCTAATTTGTTTGAGTTTGTTGTAGATCCTGGATATTTGTCTTTGGTCAGATGTATGGATTGTGAAGAGTTTCTCTCACTCTGTAGGTTGTCTGTTTACTCTGCTGACTGTTCCTTTTGCTGTGCAAAAGCTTTTTAAATCAATTAAGTTCCAGCTATTTATCTTTGTTTTAATTGCTTATTTTTCATCTGCATCTCCTCTTTATTGAAGTATCTATTTAATTATTTGATTCATTTATACTGGGTTATTTGTTTTGTCATTATTGAGCTCTGAGAACTTGATTTTCATATTCTGGATGCAGATCCTTTATAATCCATGAGTTTGCAAATACTTTATCTCCATATATGGCTTCTCTTTTTATTCTATCAACAATGTCTTTCAAAGAGAAGTCATTTTTAATTTTGATAATGCCCAATTTGTCATTGTATCTTCTAACAGATAATGCTATTGGTGTCATATATGAAAATCCTTTGCATAATTCAAGGTAAGAAAAACTTTTTCTGTTATATTTTAGAAGTTTTATGGTTTAAGTTTACATTTATAACTATGATTTATTTCAAGTTAATTTTTGTATATGTTATAAGGTGACGGTCAAGGTTTATATTTTTCATACAAGTATTCCAGAACCACTATTTATATGTAAAAAAGGTATTCATCTGAGGTTCCTTTGCACCTTTGTCAAAAATAGTTGCCTGATCAGCAAGATGACAGACTAAGTAGCTCCAGGTCTTTATTCCCCCCACAGAGGCACCAGGATAACAACTAAACATAGACAAGAATACCTTTTTGAGAACTCTAGAAAACAGCTGAAAAGCTAAGGCACACAAGTTGACACAAAACTAACAAGAAATTTTAGTGAAAGGGGTAGAAAACTTTACAACTGGAAGGAAATCTCCCATACTAGGGCCCATCTTTCAGGATGAAAACAAAAGAGTGGACCATGTATCCAATGTTCTGGTTTGTCTAGGGATTACTAGAGTGATTGCTTTTTATTTTGCCTGACACGGTACTGAATAGATTGGAGACCTAGTTTGGGAGTCATTGAAAACAGTTGCGCACCCAGCAGGTTAGGACTGCAGCTCCTCAGGCAAACACCAGAGGGAGCAACAGATTACACCAGAAGAAGCAAGGGCAGACAGTTCAGGAAATTTGAGCCTGTTAAAAGCACATGCACAAGCCCAAAAATGACACATTTTCAGAAAATATTTGAGAGTTCATAGAACCTGTAACAGGCTGATTAGCGAATGTTGTCCCCTGTACAAAGCTATACTTTAAATACTGGGAGAGATGGTGGTTTTCTAATGTCCAAATCTCAACAAAAGATTATAAGGTATACAAAAACAAAACAAAACAAAACAAAACAAAACAGGAAAACATGGCTCAATGAAAGGAACAAAATAAAACTCAAGAAACCAGCCTAAAGAAATGCAGCTCTATGAGCTACCTCACAATAGATGTAAATTAACTGTGTTAAAGATGCTTGACAAGGTAAAAGAAAACTTTTTTTTGAGTTAATATACATTATATGTAGGCTGTATTTTTTTTTAATTTTATTATTATTATACTTTAAGTTTTAGGGTACATGTGCACAATGTGCAGGTTAGTTACATACGTATACATGTGCCATGCTGGTGTGCTGCACCCATTAACTCGTCATTTAGCATTAGGTATATCTCCTAATGCTATCCCTCACCCCTCCCCCCCACCCCACAACAGTCCCCAGAGTGTGATGTTCCCCTTCCTGTGTCCATGTGTTCTCATTGTTCAATTGCCACCTATGAGTGAGAACATGCGGGGTTTGGTTTTTTGTCCTTGCAATAGTTTACTGAGAATGATGATTTCCAATTTCATCCATGTCCCTACAAAGGACATGAACTCATCATTTTTTATGGCTGCACAGTATTCCATGGTGTATATGTGCCACATTTTCTTAATCCAGTCTATCATTGTTGGACATTTGGGTTGGTTCCAAGTCTTTGCTATTGTGAATAGTGCCGCAATAAACATACGTGTGCATGTGTCTTTATAGCAGCATGATTTATAGTCCTTTGGGTATATACCCAGTAATGGGATGGCTGGGTCAAATGGTATTTCTAGTTCTAGATCCCAGAGGAATCGCCACACTGACTTCCACAATGGTTGAACTAGTTTACAGTCCCACCAACAGTGTAAAAGTGTTCCTATTTCTCCACATCCTCTCCAGCACCTGTTGTTTCCTGACTTTTTAATGATTGCCATTCTAACTGGTGTGAGATGGTATCTCATTGTGGTTTTGATTTGCATTTCTCTGATGGCCAGTGATGGTGAGCATTTTTTCATGTGTTTTTTGGCTGCATAAATGTCTTCTTTTGAGAACTGTCTGTTCATGTCCTTTGCCCACTTTTTGATGGGGTTGTTTTTTTCTTGTAAATTTGTTTGAGTTCATTGTAGATTCTGGATATTAGCCCTTTGTCAGATGAGAAAAATCTAAATAAAATCATATAAAGAATTCAAAAGCCAAAATTACAATAACCGACAAAGAGATGGAAACTATAAGTGCATGATGGTGGGCTATGAGATAGTCTTTCTTTCCTCAACAAAGATAAACAATGTGGCAACTATTCATGAAGAAAAATAAATCTGAAAGTGCATAGGACCCACTTAAAAATTGTTTTAAGGAAACTCAGTAAGTTACAAGAGAACATGTATAAAAAACTTAATAAAATCAGGAAATCAATACAAAAACAAAATGAGAAACTAAACAAAGAGATTACAAATATTAATATTTTTAAAAAAGCAGAAATTTGGGGGCTGAAGGAGAAAATGGCTGAATTAAAATTGCAATAGACAGCTTTAACAGAAGACTAGATTTAGCAGAAGAAAGAATAAACAAACTCAAGGAAATGTCATTTGAAATCATTTAGTCAGAGGATAAAATAAAAAGAATTGAAGAAAATCTACAGGGTTTATGACACACCATCAAGAGAGCAAACATTCCAATAATAATATGTTTTTCCCCTTGATATCCATGTGAAATTGGCTTCAGAATGCCTCAGAGATACTGAATCCTATGGATGCTTAAGTCTCTTATATAAGATATAGTATTTGCCTATAACCTGGGCACATTGTTCCATATACTTTAAATCATCTTTAGAATACTTATAATACCTAACACTATGTAAATGTCATACAAACACTTGTTGTACTGTATTTTTTTATTTTTTATTGATGTATTGTTATTTTTCCTTTTTTTAAATATTTTTTATCCATGATTGGTTGAATATGTTGATGTAGCACCTGCAAATATAGACAGCTAACTGTATTTACATGAGGAGAAGAGAGATAATTTGTACCAGAAAGCTTATTTAAAGGAATAATAGCTGAAAACTTCCCAAATCTGGGACATGATGTAAATATCTAGGTATAGGAAGCTCAGAATTCTCCAATAAAATTTAACCCAAAGAAGAGTTCACTAAGACATATTATAATGAAGCTATCAAAATCCAGAGACAAATAAGAATTCTGAAAGCACCAAAAGAATATAAGCATATCAAATATAAGGGAGCACCAATATGACTATCAGAGGATTTCTCTGCAGAAACCTTGTAGGCCAAGAAATTGTAAGAATGTGCTAAAAGCAAAACAAGACTGTAAACCAAGAATACTTTGAACTGCAAATCTGTTTTTCAGAAATGAGGGAGAAATAAAGAATTTCTCAGACAAAAACAAAACAAAACAAAACAAAAAAACAGCTAAAGGATTTTATCACCACCAGTCCTGCCTTATAGGAAATGACAAAAGAAGCTATTTTTCTGCAAGAAAATAATTACTAATTAGTTCCATGAAAACAGGAAAGTTTGTTCTCAGATGCATAATTTGCAAATATTCTCTTTCATTCTGTAGGTTGACTCTTTATTTGGTTGATTATTTATTTCGCTGTGCAGAAGCTTTTCAGTTTAATGAAGTCTCATTTCTCTACTTTTGTTTTCATTGCATTTGCTTTTGAGATCTCAGCCATAAATTCTTGGCCTAGGCCAGTGTTGGGAAGAGTTATTTCTAGGTTTTCTTCAAGAAATTTTAGTTTCAGATCTTACATTTAAGTCATTATTCCATTTTGAGTTTAATTTTGTATATGATGAGAGATAGAGATCCACTTTTATTCTTCTGCCTATGACTATCCAACTTTTCAAACACCATATATTAAATAGGGTATCCTTTCTCCATTGTTTTTGCCTACTTTGTCAAAGATACGTTAAGGGAAGGTGTGAGGCATTATTTCTGAGGTCTCTATTCTGTTCCAGTGATCTATGTATCTATTTTTATACCAGTAGCATGCAGGGGTTTTTTGGTGGTGGTGTTGCTTTTTTTTTTTTTTTTGGAGACAGTCTCACTCTGTCGCCCAGGCTGGAGTGCAGTGGCATGATCTCAGCTCACTGCAAGCTCTGCCTCCTGGGTTCACACCATTCTCCTGCCTCAGCCTCCGAGTAGCTAGGACTACAGGCGCCTGCCCCCACGCCCGGGTAATTTTTTTGTATTTTTAGTAGAGACGGGGTTTCACCATGTTAACCAGGATGGTCTCAATCTCCTGACCTCGTGATCCGCCCGCCTCGGCCTCCCAAAGTGCTGGGATAACAGGCGTGAGCCACCGCACCCAGCCGCATGCTGTTTTGATTACTATACGCTTGTGATATAATTTGAAGTCAAATAATGTGATGCCTCTGGCTTTGTTCTTTTTGCTTAATACTGATTCGGCTATATCAGCTCTTTTTTTTGGTTCCCTATAAATTTGAGAATAATTCTTTTCTGATTTTGTAAAAAATGACACTGGCATTTTGATAGCAATTGCATTGAATCTGTACATTACTTTCGGCAGTTTGGTCATTTTAACCATATTGATTCTTCTAATCCATGAGCGTGGGATGTTTTCCTCTCTGTTTATATGATGTATTATTTGTTTATTTGGTTTTTTATAGTTTTTCTTTTAGAGATGTTTTACCTCTTGCATTAATTGTACTGTGAGGTGTTTTGGATTTTTTGCAGCTGTTGTAAATGGGACTGATTCCTTGATTTGAATCTCAGCCTGGTAGTTATTGGTGTATAGAAATGCTACTAATTTTGTATGTTGATTTTGTATCTGAGACTTTACTTAATTCATTTATCAAATTCAGGAGTCTTGTGAGGATTCTTTAGAGTTTTCTAAGATCATATCAGCCAAAACAAATCTTTCATTTTCTTTCCATTTAGATGCATTTTTTTTTTCTTTCTCTTGCCAAATAGTTCTGGCTAGGACTTCCAGTACTATGTTGCATAGGAGTGGTGAAAGTGGATAGCCTTTTCTTTTTCCAATTCTTAGTGGAAATGCTTTCAACTATTCTCCATTCAGTATAATGTTGGCTGTGAGTTTTCATATATTGATTTTATTCTTATCAGGTATGTTCATTCTATGCTGACTTGTTTTGGGTATTTATTATGAAAGAATGTTAAATTATATCTGATGTTTTTCTGCATCAACTGAGATGACCACACCTTTTTTTTCAGTGCTGTTTATGTGGTAAATTATTTATTGACTTATGAATGTTGAACCATCCTCACATGCCTGGAATAAAATCCATGAGATCACGGTATTTTATGTTTTCAACAGGTTTTTGGATTTGGTTTGCTAGACCTTGTTGATAATTTTTGCAACTATCCTCACCAGGGATATTGATCTTTAATTTTCTTTTTAGTTGTGTCCTTTACTGGTTTTGGTACCAAGGTGATATTGGCTTCATATAATGAGTGAGAGATGATGTCCTCCTCCTCAATTTTTTGGAAAAGTTTCAGTAGGATTGGTACAAATTCTTTGCATGTCTGGAAGAATTCATATACTCCCAAGTACATGAAAACATGTGAATACATGTACTCATGAGTAGTGGGATTGAATCAGTAATAAAAAATCTCCCAACAAAGAAAAGCCTGGGAGTATGTTGTTGGGTGATTTTTTATTACTTATTAAATCTCACTAGTCACTATTCATTATTGGTCTTTTCAACATTTCTATGTATTCCTAATTTAATCTTAGCAGGTTGTATGTTTTCAGGAATTTATTCGTTTTCTTTGTTTTCTTGTTTGTGAGTGCAGAGAATTTCATAGTAGTCTCTAATGATCTTTTGTATTTCTGTGTAATCAGTTGTCATGTCTCCTTTTTATGTTTATTTGTATATTCTCTCTTCTGCATTTTCATTAGTCTAGTGTTTTATCAATTTCGTATTTTTTAATGAAACTAATTTTTGTCTGTTTATATTATGTATTGTATTTTTATATCAATTTTTCTTTACTTCATTTCTGCTGTTTGTGATTTCTTTTCTTTTACTAGCTTTGGGTTTGGTTTGATTTTCTTTTTCCAGTTCTTTGGAGTGCAATGTTAGAGTTATAATTTCTGGTTTTTCTCTCCTTTTAATGTAGGAATTTAATGCTATAAACTCTCCCTGTTAGCACTGTTTTTGGTGTATTTCAGAGGTTTTGGTATGTTGTGTCTATTTTTATGCTTTTCAAAACACTTTTTAATTTCCATCTTAATTTCATATGGACACAAAGATCATTCATGGTAAGGTTTACTGTCATGTATTTTATAGTTTTAAGACTTTCTCTTGGTATTTACTTCTAGTTTTATTCCACCATAGTGCAAGAAGACACTCGATGTGATTCTGATTTTTCAGAATTTATTGTCACCATTTTTTGGGAGTATCATATGGTCTATTTTGCAAAATGTTCCATGCACTAATGAGAATTATATTCTACATTTGTTTAACAGGATGTTCGGTAAATTTGTTAGATTAAATTAAATTAAATTAAATTGATCTGGGGTCCAATTTAATCTAGTATTTCTTTGTTGATATTCTGCCTCTGTTTTTCTAGTGTGTCAGTGGGCTGTTGAAGTCCCCCACTATTAGTGTATTGATGTCTATATCTTTTCCTAGGTCCACTAGTACTTTTATGAATCTGAGTGCTCCAGTGTTGGGTACACGTATATTTAGGATTTTTATATTTTCTTGTTGAATGGATTAATTTATCATTATATAATAACCTTGTCTTTTTTTCACTATTGTTGATATAAAGTCTGTTTTATCAGATGAAAGTGCAGCTACTCCTGCTCTCTTTTGTGTTGTTATGTTTTTCACCACTTTACCACGCATCTATGAACATCTTTACCAGTTAGATGTATTTTTTTTTTGTAAAGAGAATATGGTTGAATCCTATTTTTTAGTCCATTCTGTTAGTTTATATCTTTTAAGTTGGGTATTGATTTGTGTTCTAAGTTCACATTGACATGTAAGGTTTGGTTCCTGTCGTGATGTTAACTGTTACCTAGTTACTTTGTAGCCTTAATTGTATAATTGTTTTATAAGATCTGTGAGTTTTATACTTTTATGTGTTTTGACGATGGTTAATATAGACTTTTCAGTTCCATGTTTAGAAGTCCCTTGAGCACTTCTTGTAGGACAAGTGTAGTGCTTTTAAATTCCCTTAGCATTTGTATGTCTGGAAAAGATTTCATTTTATTTTATTTTTTCATTTGTAAGGTTATAGTAGGATACAAAATTCATGGTTGGCTTTTTAGAAAGTCTAAAAAGATACCTCAATCTTTTCTGGATTGTAAGTTTTCTGATGCAAAATGTGCTGTTAATCTAGTGGGATTTCCTTTATTTGTAATTAGACAATTTTCTCTTGCAGTAAGTCCGTCTTGCAATGTATCTTACTCAAGTTCTCTGAAGTTCTTGATTTTTTTCCCTTCATTTTTATTTCAGTTAATTTGAAAAACCTGTCTTCAAGCGCGCCAAGATTCTTTCACTTGATCTGTTGTTAAGACTTGCACCTGTATTTTGTAATTCCTTTAATCATTTTTATTTCCAGAAGTGTTATTTTTTTTTTATTATTTTTATTTTTTATTTTTTATTGATCATTCTTGGGTGTTTCTCACAGAGGGGGACTTGGCAGGGTCACAGGACAACAGTGGAGGGAAGGTCAGCAGATAAACAAGTGAACAAAGTTCTCTGGTTTTCCTAGGCAGAGGACTCTGCGGCCTTCCGCAGTGTTTGTGTCCCTGGGTACTTGAGATTAGGGAGTGGTGATGGCTCTTAACGAGCATGCTGCCTTCAAGCATCTGTTTAACAAAGCACATCTTGCACCGCCCTTAATCCATTTAACCCTGAGTGGACACAGCACATGTTTCAGAGAGCACAGGGTTGGGGGTAAGGTCATAGATCAACAGGATCCCAAGGCAGAAGAATTTTTCTTAGTACAGAACAAAATGAAAAGTCTCCCATGTCTACTTCTTTCTACACAGACACAGCAACCTTCCGATTTCTCAATCTTTTCCCCACCTTGCCCCCTTTTCTATTCCACAAAACCGCCATTGTCATCATGGCCCGTTCTCATGCTGTTGGGTACACCTCCCAGACGGGGTGGTGGCCGGGCAGAGGGGCTCCTCACTTCCCAGTAGGGGTGGCCGGACAGAGGCGCCCCTCACCTCCTGGACTGGGCGGCTGGCCGGGTGGGGGGCTGACCCCCCCCACCTCCCTCCTGGACGGGGCGGCTGGCCGGGCAGAGGGGCTCCTCACTTCCCAGTAGGGGCGGCCGGGCAGAGGCGCCCCTCACCTCCCGGACTGGGCGGCTGGCCAGGCGGGGGGCTGACCCCCCCACCTCCCTCCCGGACGGGGCGGCTGGCTGGGCGGTGGAGAAGTGTTATTTTTTAAATAAATATCTATCTCAGTAAATTTTCCATTTAAATTCTGATTTTTTTATTTGTTTGTGTTGGTTTGGGGCTTCTTAATATTCAATGTCTCAAATTCTTTATTTGGTATTTCAAAGATTTTATTATGGCTAGAATCCATTGTTACAGACAGTGTGATTCTTTGTCAGTGTTTTAACACTGGTCTCTGTACTTCCAGAATGGCTTAACTTATTTATCCTCACCTTGATCAACTATCTCTTCTTATTATTGTTGAATTTACTTGCATTTGATCTTGTTTTTTTCTCCTTGAGAATGTGACTCTAACATACTTTGCATAGGGTCATCCGGCTCTGGTTCTGGGTCTTTTCAGAGGCAAAAACTCTCTCTGAGTTTCTTGATTAAAGATAGCATATATTTGGTGGCTTTCTCAATGGCTGCTTTTAGTAGCAATACGCCAAGTATAGGAGCAGCCCCACAGTCTCCTGCAAGGCCAGGATGGTTAGAGGTCTCAGGAAGCTTATCTCATTCCCCAGTACTGTGTATTTGTGTCAGCAGATTTTTTGTTGGGATATGTAGTTCAACCTCCAGGCCAGTAGGTGGGGGTTACAGGTAAGACCCAGTTGTGGCAGAAGCAAATGTGTATGTGCTTGATCTTTGTTTACCAGTAGAAGCTCTCTGTTGCTTTATGCTATAGGCTGATTTGTGAAATGCAAAGTGGTATGAGCTCCCTGCTCACCTCCTGAGGGGTACATAAATCTGGGTGGAGTTGCACTGCTAAGTCTGCCCTTGGATACCTAAATTGTAAGCAAAAGCACCTGCTGTTATGGGGGTAGTGCAAGGATCTCCTGGTGAAATGCACCTAGGTCTCCACAGCTGATGGAGGCAGCTGCAACAGCACCACTCCTTGGGCAGGCTGGAAAGCAATATGCTTCCCTATTAGGCCCCGTCCCAGCATTCAGGACACTCAGATTGGACAGACACCATTGTCTATCTCCAGGCTGCAATGTATCCAAGAGCCATGAAAGATGCCTGCTCCACAGCTCATCAACATAATGTCTTTGACATGGAACATCCTTCCTCAGCCTAAAACAAACAGATTTGTGGCTCTTCTGTTCTCCACTGCAGGAACATTGCTGCTCAAAAAAGAGAGGGATAGAGCTACACTTTTCATGCAAGATCTGGCCTAGTGGATACACTGCCAATGTGGACACAGCTGCCCCTAATAGCCTTATTATAGCCATCCTCTGTTCTGTCTATGCCAACCTCCTGCAGAAGCAACCACAGCTGTGTCTGTGGCAGTGTAGGGGGAGGGGAAGTCCCTCTTTCTATGTATGTCCATGCCTGAGCACTGAGGCCACCTGGCTGCTGAGATGAAACCATGCTCCTCTCTTGCAAAGCAGAGTATAGTTCCCAGGTCTCTGCTGAGAGTGGTGCAATCACTCTCAATCAGCTAGAGGGGTACTCTTGGGCACAGCAATCTATATGCTCTGATCTCCTTTTTCCTAGAGGGTGCCCACTTGGTGAACTGCACTATTCATTCCCGTAGGATCAGCACTCCCCAAGGGCTAGACTACTGAGAGCCTTGAAGCTCCTCTGGGTCCAGCCAACCACTGGGGTTGCTGCAACCCAAGAAAGTCTTGAGGAATGTCTGCAGGGGCTGCGATGATGTGAAAACACAAGGACTGATGTTCCCCAGGCAGGACACTGTCCCACAATAGGTGCACCACAAGTATGGCACCAACCACTGCAGCTCAGGTCTGCTGGGAGAATGAATGATTGTTTTGTAATCTGGTAGTCCTGTGTAATGCCCTCAGGAAGTTCCCAAATTACCATAGACACCAGTGCCCAAATTTGGGAGGGCAGAGGAGCTCTGTTACAGTCCAGATACTGGTGGTCTGCTGCAGGTGTAAAGGGAGCAAAAAATACACTCACCTACCCTTTCGACAAAATACCAAGTCCCTTGAGGCTACTAGCTGATTTCTGCCAATCTCTGTTTTCTTCTTTTTCTGTGCCCTAGCTTCTTCTCATGTGTTTTTCACACCTTTCCCTTCATATTCTATTCAAGGTGTAATTATTCACCTGCAACTTTGTGGTTCTTTCTGAGAACTGGCATTTGGCATCTCTAGGCAGCCATCTTGAAACAAAGGATTAAGACATATATTTATCATGAGGAATTGTGTCATGTAATTATCAAGGATGAAAAGTCCCTCAGTCTAGCATCTGCAAGCTAGATACACAGGAATCTTCACAATGTAATTTAGTCTGGATCCAAACGCCTGAAAACCAGGGGAATTGATAGTGTAAACCCTATCCTGGGTGCAGAAGATGAGATATTCCAGTTCAGTTAGGCAGAAAATAAGGGAGGTAAATTCTTTCTTACTTTTGCCTTTTGTTCTATTCAGGCCCTCAATAGATGAGATGATGCCAACCCACATTAGAAAAGCAAACTACTTTACTGAGTTCATCAACTCAAATGCTACTATTGTTCAGAAATAACCTCACAGACACAAACAGAAACAATGTTTAGTCTGGGCACACCAAGGTCCCCTCAAATTGACACATAAAATTAATCACATACATAAAGTATCCTATTGTATGATTATATTTACATAAAAATTTAGAATTGGAAAATTCATAGAGACAGAAAGTAGACTGTCATTGCCACAGTAGAAGGTAGAAAGTATTGGGGATTAATGTTAATGAGTAAAGATTTTTTGAGAGGGAGATTCAAATATTCTAGAATTATATAGGGTTAATGCTCACAAACTCTGTGAATAGACCAAATTATCACTGAGCTTTATACTTTTTTTTTCCTGTTTCCACTTTTTTTATATTTTCAGTTTACTTTTAAGTTCTGGGAGGCATGTGCAGAACGTGCAGATTTGTTACATAGGTAGACATGTGCCATGGTGGTTTGCTGCACCTATCAACCTGTCATCTAGGTTTTTAGTCCCGCATGCATCAGGTATTTGTCCTAATGCTCTCCCTCCCCTTGACCTCAACCCCCTAACAGGCCCTCGTGTGTGATGATCCCCTCCCTGTGTCCATGTGTTCTCATTGTTCAACTCCCACTTGTGAGTGAGAACATGCAGTGTTTAGTTTTCTGTTCCTACATTACTTTGCAGAGAATGATGGTTTCCGGCTTCATCCATGTCCATGCAAAGGACATAAACTCATTATTTTTTATGGCTGCATAGTATTCCATGGTGTCTATGTGCCACATTTTCTTTATCCAGTCTATCATTGACGGGCAGTTGGGTTGGTTCCAGTCTTTGCTATTGTAAATAGTGCTGCAATAAACATACGTGTGCATATGTCTTTATAGTAGAATGATTTATAATCTTTTGGGTACATACTCAGCAACGGGATTGCTGGATCAAATGGAATTTCTGGTTCTAGATCCTTGAGGAATTGCCATACTGTCTTCCACAATGGGTGAACTAATTTACACTCCCACCAACACTATAAAAGCATTTATATTTCTCCACAGCCTCACCAGCATGTGTTATTTCCAGACTTTTTAATAATCACCATTCTAACTGACATGAGATGGCATCTCATTGTGGTTTTGATTTGAATTTCTCTAATGACCTGTGATGATGAGCTTTTCTTCATATGTTTTTTGGCCACATAAATGTCTTCTCTCATGAAGTGTCTTTTCATATTTTTTGCCCACTTTTTGAGGAAGTTGTTTTTTTTTTTTTCCCTGTAAATTTTAAATTTGTCTAAGCTCCTTGTAGATTCTGGATATTAGACATTTGTCAGATGGGTAGGTTGCAAAAATTTTCTCCCATTCGGTAGGTTGCCTGTTCACTCTGATGATAGTTTCTTTTGCTGTGCTCTTTAGTTTGATTAGATCCCATTTGTCAATTTTGGCTTTTGTTGCAGTTACTTTTGTTTTTTTTAGTCATGAAGTCTTTGCCTATGCCTGTGTCCTGAATTGTATTCTCTAGGTTTTCTTCTAGGGTTTTTATTGTTTTGGGTTTTACATTTAAGTCTTTAATCCACCTTGAGTTAATTTTTGTTTAAGGTGTAAGGAAGGGGTCCAGATTCAGTTTTATGCATATGGCTAGCCAGTTTTCCCAACACCATTTATTAAATAGGAAACCATTTCCCCATTGCTTTTTTTGTCAGGTTTGTCTTAGATCAGATTGTTGTAGATATGTGGTGTTATTTCTGAGGTCTCTGTGATGTTCCATTGGTCTATATATCTGTTTCGATACCAGTACCATGCTGTTTTAGTTACTGTAGTGTTGTAGTATAGTTTGAAATCAGGTAGCATGATGCCCCCAGCTTTGTTCTTTTTGCTTAGGATTGTCTTGGCTATATGTGCTTTTTTGGGTTTCATATGAAATGTAAAGTAGTTTTTTCTAATATTGTGAAGAAAGTCAATGGTAGATTGATGGGAATGGCATTAAATCTATAAATTACTTTGGGCAGTATGGCCATTTTCATGATACTGATTCTTCCTATCCACGAGCATAGAATTTTTTTCTATTTGTTTGTATCCTCTCTCATTTCCTTGAACAGTGGTTTGTAGTTCTCCTTGCAGAGGTCCTTCTCATCCCTTGTAGGTTGTATTCCTAGGTATTATATTCTCTTTGTAGCAATTGTGAATGGGAGTTCACTCATAATTTGGCTCTCTGCTTGTCTATTGTTGGTGTATAGAAATGCTTGTGATTTTTGCACATTGATTTTGTATCCTGAGACTTTGCTGAAGTTGCTTATCAGCTTAAGGAGTTTTTGGGCTAAGACAATGGAGTTTTCTAAATACACAATCGTGTCCTCTGCAAACAGAGCAATTTGACTTCCTCTCTTCCTATTTTAATACCCTTTATTTCTTTCTCTTGCCTGATTGCCCTGATGAGAACTTTTAATACTATGGTGAATAGGAGTGGTGAGAGAGGGTATCCTTGTGTTGTGCCAGTTTTCCAAGGGAAAGCTTCCAGCTTTTGCCCATTCAGTATGATACTGGCTATGGGTTTGTCATATATAGCTCTTATTATTTTGAGATATGTTTCATTAATACCTAGTTTATTGAGAGTTTTTAGCATGAAGGGATGTTAAACTTTATAGAAGGCCTTTTCTGTATCTATTGAGATAATCATGTGGTTTTTGTCATTGGTTCTGGTTATGTGATGGATTACATTTATTGATTTGCATAAATTGACCAGTCTTGCATCCCAGGGATGAAGCCAACTTTATCGTGTTGAATAAGCTTTTTGATGTGCTTCTGAAGTCGAATCCCTGAATAGACCAATAACAAGTTCTGAAAGTGAGGCAGTAATTAATAGCCTACCAACCAAAAAAAAATCCCAGGAGCAGACGGATTCACAGCCAAATTCTACCAGAGGTACAAAGAAGAGCTATTCCCATTCCTTCTGAAACTATTGCAAACAAAAGAAAAAGAGGAACTCCACCCTAATTCATTTTATGAGACCAGCATCATCCTGATACCAAAACCTGGCAGAGACACAGAAATTAAAGAAAATTTCAGGTCAATATTCCTGATGAACATTGATGAGTTTTAGACTTTTAAAATGTGATTTTTATGGCATGTGAATTATATCACTTTTTTTTGAATAGGCAAGTCCAGCTCCTGACAGAGTTCTATGGAAATGACCTTCTGAAGAAGGGCCCCCAAGAAGAATAAAGTTGCTGTTTCATTAGGCCTACCTGTGTATCAAACAGGATGGACCAATTTGGTAACTAGGTCTGCTCCCTATAAACTTAGCTAATCATCCATAATCTATCTTGAATACTCCCAGATTTTGCTGATTATAGTCAGAAAATATGTTGGTTACATTGGAACTGAAGTTTTATCTAACTTCAGATCTCAGATTTCACTGACCAGTAATTCACATTAAAAAGTGGCTTCTCCTGCAATATGACTTTTCTACCCATCTATTTATTCCTTTGTAAAATATTTATGGTGTATTCATCACTTTCTGCGGATACAATGAAAGAAAAAATCTGATCTCTGTGCTTCTGGAGTTTATAGCCATAAATGCTAAATGTAGTCATTGTATGTCATTTTCTGACAGATCTCGGAATTACGACTTGGCAGGAGAACGGTGCCTATTTCTGGCAGAGTAAAAGGATAGCTGTAATTGGTATACCCTTTTCACTTAGATGGGTTTATTTAAAATGCCCCCAAAAGAATTTATGAATCATGAAGTGAAATCAAAAATTTATGGATTTGAAATTTTGTTTAGAAGACAGGATTGAGGAAATATTTATTGACAGAATGTCGTGATTAAGCAAAGGGAGATACAAAGATGATATCTAGATTTTTGTTTGATCAAGAACATAAATGGTGATGTCACTCCTCTGTTGATCTTAACTTCATGATGTCTCTGATATACATTCTATCCTCTCTATTCTTACCATCACTGCCCTAGTATAGGTCTTCAGCTTCCCCTCCATAAACTATTGCAACAGTTTCCTGCATCCAGTATTGATTTCCTCTAATTCATATGCTATACTGCAGCCAAAGCTATCTTTATAAAACAGAAACTAAACTACGTCACTCTTTTTTCAGAAAAATGTCAATGCTCCTGTATTAGTTTCTTTTCACGCTGCTATAAATATACTACCTGAGACTGGGTAATTTATAAACAAAAGAGGTTGAATTGTCTCACAGTTCCACATGGCTGGGGAGACCTCAGGGAGCTTACAATCATGGGGGAAGGTGAAGGGGAGGTAAGCACCTTCTTCACAAGGTGGCAGGAGAGAGAGTGATAGTGCAGAGGAAACTGCCACTTTTAAACCATCAGATCTTGTGAGAACTGACTCATTTTCATAAGAACAGCATGGGGAAAACTTCACCCATGATCCTATCACCTCCCTCCCTGGACACATGGGCATTACAGGTCCCTCCCTAAACACTTGAGGATTACAATTGAAAATGAGATTTGGGTGGGGACACAGAAACAAACCATATCAGCTCCTATAATAACATCCAATGGTAACAAGAAAACATAATAGCCTGTCTAGAGCTACTGGGTTGCTGAGAAGACAGACCTACCATTTTCCTCAACTGGACAAAAAATGTACTTTCTCAAGACACTTGGCAAATGGAAATAAACCTGATTGTCTATAAAGAATTGCAGCTGCACTTACACAAATAGTTTTTGTTTATTTACTCCCAAACTTCTTGTAAATAGCATAGAAGAGTAAGGCAAGGTATACTTCTAGGTAACGGTGATGAGTTTCACCATTATTTATGCTAATTGAGCAGAAATGCATACATCCATTTATGATATGTTCTCCTTTCTCCTCTGCTTTTCACAGAGACTCTTACAATTATTGGTTCACCAGAGTGACTAACTTCCTTTTTCATAATACGCTATGGCTATCATGACCAAGGTATTAGCCAAGTAAGAGAATAAATATTAAGATTCTAACGTAGCTGATTGGATCAGGGCCTCACCTACCTAGGGAAGTCCAGAGTGGGAAGAGCAAGAGGAATGAGAAAGCTAACACAATTTAGGGAAACTAGAGTCAAACACTGAAGAGACTGATATGGTTTGGATTTGTGTCCCTGCCCAAATCTCATGTGGAATTGTAATCCTCGATGTTGGAGAAGGGGCCTGGTGGAAATGTGACTGGATCATGGAGGCAGATTTTCTCCTTGCTGTTCTTGTGATAGTGAGTGAGTTCTCATGAGATGTGGTTGTCTAAAAGTGCATGGCACTTCACCCTGTTCTCTGTTTTCCTCCTGCTCTGGCCATGTAGGATGTGCCAGCTTCCCCTTTGCCTTCCACTATGATTGAAAGTTTCCTGAGGCCTTCCCAGCCATGCTACCTGTACAGCCTGTGGAACCATGAGCCAATTAATCCTCTTTTATTTATAAATTACCCAGTCTCAAGTATTTTTATAGCATTGTGAGAATGGACTAATATAAAGACCAAAAGCAAAAGACAGTAGTAAATAATTTTAAAGATGGGATTAATGCTGGGATGAGGACCTGCAAATTTAGTAAGCTAGGTATATGTATTTTTTTCTCATTATGTTTTCAGTGATACACTATTTAGCTATAATTAAGACACAAATAAATAATATTTCACTTTATAAATAAAACTGTAATTTGCAAAAGTATATATTCTATATACAAACAGATATACTGCATATAGGCACATAATAGTGTATGTGATTTTAAACTTTTAAAAAGCAAATCTACATGTGTAGTTTTATTGCTCAGGCTACATGCCAAGTATTAATAGTGAATATGTCTGGAGAATGAGATTTGAGAAAAAAAGGTTTACATTTTCTCTTTTATACATTGTCTGTTTCTATTTGCCATAAATATACACTATTATTTTATTTAACTTTTAAATTCAGGGGTACATGTGCAGGTTCGTTAGATAGGTAAACTTGTGTCATGGGGGATTGTTGTACAGATTATTTTGTCACTGATGTATTAAGCCTGGTTCCCATTAGTTATTTTTCGTAATCTTCCCACTTCTCCCACCCTCCACCCTCTGATAGGCCCCAGTGTGTTGTTTCCCTCTATGTGTCCATGTGTTCTCATTATCTAGCTCCCACTTATAAGTGAGAACATGCAGTATTTGGTGTTCTGTTCCTTTGTTAGTTAGCTAAGAATAATGGCCTCCAGCTCCATCCATGTTCCTGCAAATAATATAATCTCATTTTATATGGCTGTATAGTAATCCATGGTGTATATGTACCACATTTTCTTTATCCAGTTTATCATTAATGCATATTTAGGTTGATTCCATGTCTTTGCTGTTGTGAATACTGTTGCAATGAGCATACACATGCATGTGTTTCTATAATAGAACAATTTATATTCTTTTGGGTATATACCCAGTAATGGGATTACTGCGTCGAATGATATTTCTCTTTTTAGGTCTTTGAGGAATTGCTACACTGTCTTTCACAATGGGTGAACTAATTTACACTTCCACAGTGTATAAGTGTCCCTTTTTCTCTACAACATCACCAGCATCTGTTATTTTTGGCTTTTTATTAATAGCCATTAGTGTGAGATGGATCATCTCAAAAGCTTCTCAAATTGATGAACAACCTCAGCAAAGTCTCAGAATCCAAAATCAATGTGCAAAAATTACTAATATTCCTATACAACAACAGTTAAGCTGAAAGCCAAATCAGAAAGGCAATCCCTTTCACAATTTCCACAAAAAAGAATAAAATACTTAGGAATACAGCTAACCAGGGAGTTGAAAGATACTTACAAGAAGAACTACAAAATACTGCTCAAATAAATCAGAGATGACAAAAACAAATGGAAAAACATTACATACTCATGGATAAGAAGAATCAATATTGTTAAAATTGACATACTGCTCAAAGTGTTTTAATAGTTTCAATGCTATTCCCATTAAACCACCATTGACACTATTCACAGAACTAGAAGAAGCTATTTTAAAATTCATATGAAACCAAAAAAGAGTCCGAATATCCTAAGCAATCCTAAGCAAAAAGTACCAAGCTGGAGGCATCACGGTACCTAACTTCAAACTATACTGCAGGGCTACAGTAACGAAAATAGCATGGTACTGGCACAAAAGCAGACACCTAGACCAATGGAACAAAACAGAGAACCCAGAAATAAAGCCACGCAGCTATAACTATATGATCTTTGACAAACCTGACAAAAGCAAACAATGGGGAATATATTCCCTATTCAATAAATGGTGCTGGGATAACTGGCTAGCCATATACAGAAGATAGAACTGGAGACCTTCCTTACACCATATACAAAAATTAACTCAAGATAGATTAAATACATAAATATGAAATCCAAATTTATGAAAACTCTGGATGACAACCTAGGCAATATCATTCTGGACATAGAAATAAGCAAAGATTTCATGATGAAGATGACAAAAGCAATTACAAGAAAAGCAACAATTGACAAATGGAATATAATAAAACTAAAGAGCTTCTGCATAGCAAAGGAATCTGTCAACAGAGTGACCAAGCAACTTATAGAATGAGATAAAATTTTTGCAAACTATTCATCTGGCAAAGGTCTCATATCCAGCATCTATAAGGAACATAAGCAAGTTTACAAGAAAAAAAAATAACCATAAAAAAGTGGGCAAAGGACATAAACAGACACATTTCAGAAGAAGACACACATGCAGCCAGCAATCATATAAGAGAAAGCTCAACATCATCGATCATTAGAAAAATGCAAATCAATACATTATTTTTAATGTAAGTACATTATCATAATAAATATAAATATTGCTACCCCTGAAATAAAGAAATTATTTTTGAATAAGGAGTAGATTCTAAGCAAATACTGGGTGATTAATAAACAATATTTATCCATGGCATTTCATGCTCCCCTGGAAATGAGAGAAGTTAATATATATGTTTAATGACTTTTTATTATTTTTAGTATATTTGTAAAAAGTTACATTATCTGCTCTCATCCCAATCTTGGAACTAGACATTTACTCACTTTTGTGAAAAATTACATTATCTGCTCTCATTCCAATCTTGGAACAAGACATTAACTCATTTTGGATCATTGATCAAATTAAACACACACAGTCAATCACTAGTTTAGCTTATATATTACAAAAGAGGACTGAATCCTAATATAAACACATTTCATTATGTCTATTAGGGAGCAGTTTGGAGGGGGGAGGGAATGAGTCTTTTCATCAAGGAAAAACTCAGACTTTACTTAATGTTTAAATCTGAATTGTGAGTGGTTTCAGAAAGTGTTCTAGTTTAAATAGATCCAGAATCTTCGAACTTTCCTGATTTAGTAAAGTAGGGGCTAAGAAACAACTTGAGCAATCAGTTGCTGCTTATTATTATTTTTTATTTGCGATTTAACTGTAGATGACAACAGTGGAATTAGACTGTGCTGCAATATCTTAGGGAATGCTACCATCTTATGGTCAAGAGTGGGAAGTCCAGCAAAAACAAATGCTTTGAGAACAATCTAGGTGGAAGGAAAGATAATTCAATTTTTAAGAAGGTGGTACAGCATATAAGAGACATCAGTTCAAACTGAAGTGTACCAATTTGGCAAGCTTCAAGGGAAAATGAAGTAGATACAAATATGTAAAAAAAATGTTTACATACAAATTAAGAATGGGTCACAGCTACTCAATGACCTATTAAGTAGGCAACAGATGTTCATTTATAACTTCATGACTCAGAACCTGCTCAAAGTGGATGTTCCTCAGATGGCTACTGACTTACTTATGAACTCTTATTTTATTTTAATTTATTATTTTATTCATGTTTTAATTTTTACAATTTTTTTCTTTCAACTTGTATTATAAGTTCAGGGGATATATGTGCAAGTATGTTACATGGGTCAATTGCTTGTCCCTGGGGTTTGGTGTTAAAATGATTTCATCACCCAGTAATGAACATGGTAGTCAATATGAAGTTTCTTGACCCACACCCTTTGCCAACTCTTGACCCTCAAGTAGGCCATGGTGTCTATTGTTCCTCTCTTTGTCTCCATGTGTACTCAATATTTAGCTCACACTTACAAGTGAGCGTGCAGTATTTGGTTTTCTGTTCCTGCATTAATTTGCTTAAGATAATGGCCTTCAGCTCCATGTTTGAGAAAGGAACATGATTTCATTCCGTTTTACGGCTCTGTAGCATTCCATGGTGTATGTATACCACATATCATTTATCCAGTATACCATTGGTGGGCAAACTAGGTTGATTCCATGTCTTCACTATTGTGAATACTGGTGTGAATACTATTGTTAATGGAACATATGAGTGCATATACCTTTTGGGTAGAATGACTTATATTCCTTTGTGTATATACCAAATAAAGAGAATGCTGGATTAAATGGTAATTCTGTTTTACGTTTTTTTTTTTTAAATCTCCAAGCTGCTTTCTATAGTGGCTAAACCAATTTGCCTTCCCACTAATAGTATATAAGTGCTCCTTTTTCTCTACAGCCTCACAAACATCTGTTATTTTTTTGACCCTTCAGTATTAGCCATTCTAATTGATGTGAGATGATACCTCATTGCAGTTTTTATTTCCATTTCTTTAACGATTAGTGATGTTGTACATTTTTTCATATACTTGTTGACTGTGTAAGTCTTCCTTTGAGAATTATCTGTTCATATCCTTTGCTCATTTTTAATGCAGTTGTTTTTTGATTGAAGTTTTGTTAAAGTTCCTTGTAAATTCTGGACATTAGGCTTTGTAAGATACATGGTTTGCAAATATTTTATTTTATTCTGAAGGTTGTCTGTGTACTTTGCTAATAATTTCTTCTTTTGTGCCGAACTTCTTTGGTTTAATTAGATCCCTCTTGTAAATGTTCGTTTCTGTTGCAATTGCTTTTGGTGAATTGATCATGGAATCTTTACCAAGGCCTATGTTCACAATGATATTTCCTAGGTTTTCTTGTAGGGTTTTCAAAATTTTAGATCTTACATTTAGGTCTTTCATCAATTTTGAGTTGTTTTCTTTATAGTGAAAGGAAGGGATTCAGTTTCGATCTTCTGCTTATGGCTAGCTAGTTATTTCAGCACCATTGACTGAATAGGGTTTCCTTCCTTATTGGTTCTTTTTGTCAGCTTACTAACAGATCAGATGGTTGTAGGTGTACAGCTTTATTTACGTGCTCTCTATTCTGATCGATTGGCCTATGTGTCTGTTTTTGTACCAGTAGCATGCTGTTTGGTTACTGCAGCCTTCTACTGGTTTGAAGTCAGGGAGTGTAAAGCCTCTGCCTTTGTTCTTTTTGCTTGGGATTTCTTTGGCTATTTGGGCTCTTTTTTGAATTCATATGAATTGTAGAATAATTTTTCCCCGTTCTGTAAATAATTACCTTGGCAGTTTACTAATAATACTATTGAATCTGTAAGTTGCTTTGGGAAATATAGGCATTTCAACGATGTTGATTCTTCCTATCCATGAGCATTGAATGTTTTCCATTTGTTTGTAAAATCTATTATTTTTTTCAGCAGTGTTTTGTAATTCTCATTGTTGTGATATTTCACCTCCCTAATTAGCTGTATTCCTAGATATTTTATTCTTTTTATGGCTATAGTGAATGAGATTGCATTCTGATTTGGCTCTCAGTTTAGACGTCATTGGTGTATACAAATTCTAGTGATTTTCTGTAAACTGGTATTTTAGTGTAAAACTTTATGGAGGTTGTTTCTTAGTTCTAGGGGCCTTTGGATAGAGACTGTGGGGTTTTCTAGGTATTTAATCATATTATCTGTGAAAATAGATAGTTTGGCTTTCATTATGCCTATTTGAATGCGTTTTATTTATTTATTTTTTCTGTTACCAAATTGATTTGGCTGAAGACTTCCAGTACTATGTTGAATGGGAGTGGTGAGAATGAGAATTCTTGTCTTGTTCCAGTTCTCAAATAAAATGCTTCCAGTTTTTTCCCATTTATCTTGATGTTTACTGTGAGGTTTTCATAGATGACTCTTACTATGTTTAGGTGTGTTTCTTCAATGTCTAATTTGTTGAGGGTTTTTCACATGAAGGGATGTTGAATTTTATCAAAAGCCTTTTTTGCATATATTGAGATGAACATGTGGTTTTGTTTTTTAGTTATGTTTAGGTGTTAAATCACATGTATTGATTGAACCAACCTCGCATTTAAGGAATATAAGCCTACTTGATCATGGTGTATTAGCTTTTTGTTGCCCTTCTGGATTCATGCTAGTAATTTGTTGAGGTTTTTGTGCCTATGTTCATCAAGAATGTTGGCCTGATGTTTTCCTTTTCATTGGGTCTCTGCCAGATTTTGGTATCAGGATGATGCAAGCCTCATAAAATGGGTTAGGGAGGACTAGCTTCTTGTCATTTTTTTTTGAATAGTTGTAGTAGAATTGGTACTAGCTCTTCTTAATATGTCTTACAGAATTCATCTGTGAATCTGTCTGATCCAGGGCTTTTTCTGGTTGTTAAATATTTAATTACTGATTCAATTACAGAACTCATCATTGGTCTATTCAGAATTTTAATTTCTTCCTGGTTCAATATTAGGAGGTTGTATGCTTTTAGGAGTTTATCTATTTGTTCTAGGTTTTCTAGTTTGTGTGTATAGAGGTGTTTTTGATAGCCTCTAAGAGTTTTTTGTGTATCTGTGGGGTCAGCGAAATATGACATTTCTCATTTATGATCATGTTTACTTGGACTTTATTAATAAAGTGAACTGTCTATTGATTTTATTTATTCTTTCAAATAAACAAACTTTGGTTTTGTTAATTGTTGGTATGGATTTTCACATCTCAGTTTCATTCTATTAAGCTCTGATTCTGGTTATTTCTCCTCTTCTGCTACCTTTGGGGTTGGTTTGCTCTTCTTTCTCTACTTCCCACAGGTGTGCTGTTATGTTGATTTTTTAACCTTTATTTTAGGTTCAGGTGTACATGTGCAGATTTGTTGTACAGATTATTCTGTCACCCAGGTATTAAACCTAGTACCCTATAATTTTTTTCTGCTCCTCTCTTTCCTCCTAACCTCCACCCTCAGATAAGTCTCAGTGTCTGTTTTTTGTTTTTGTTTTTGTTTTGCCTATTGGTGTCCATGAGTTTTCATTATTAATCTCTGACTTATAAGTGTGAACATGTGGTATTTGGTTTTCTGTTCCTGCATTAGTTTGCTAAGAATAATGGCAATCAGCTCCACCCATGTTTCTGCAAAGGACATGATCTCTTTTATGGTTGCATAGTATTCCATGGTATATATGTACCACATTTTCTTTAGCCAGTCTAAAATTGATGGGCATTTAAGTTGATTCCATGTCTTTACTATTGTGAATAATGCTACAATAAACATATACACACATGTGTTTTCATAACAGAATGATTTATATTCTTTGGGGTATATATCCAGTAATGGGATTGCTGGGTTGAATGGTAGTTCTGTTTTTAGTTCTTTGAGGAATCAACACAATGCTTTCCACAATGGATGAACTAATTTACACTCCCAACAGTGTGTAAATGTTACTTTTATGTGCAACCTCATCAGGATCTCTTGTTTTTTAGCTTTTAAATATTAGCCATGTTGACTGGTGTGAGATAGTATCTCATTGGAGTTTCGATTTGCATTTCTCTAATGATTAGTAATATTGATCTTTTTTATATGCTTGCTGGCCACAAGCATGTCTTCCTTTGAAAATTTACTGTTCATGTTTTTTCTTCACCTTTTAATGGGGTAGCTTGTCTTTTTTTTTTTTTTTTTTGTAAATTTAAGTTCCCTGTAGATGCTGGATAACAGTCCTTTATCAGATGCACAGTTTGCAAATAGATTCTCCCGTTGTGTAGGTGTCTGTTTACTCTGTTAATAGTTTCTTTTGCTATGTAGAAGCTCTTAAGTTTAATTAGATCACATCACTCTGTTAATAGTTTCTTTTGCTGTATAGAAGCTCTTAAGTTTAATTAGATCACATCTGTCATTTTTTCTTTTGTTGCAATTGCTTTTGGTGTCTTCATCATGAAATCTTTGCCAGTTCTTATGTTCATAATGATATTGCCTAGGTTGTCTTCTGGTGTTTTTATAGCTTCGGGTTGTACATGTAAGTCTTTAATTTATTGTGAGTTGATTTGTGTATTTCATGGTGTAATAAAGGGGTCCAGTTTCAATCTTTTGCATATGGCTAGGCAGTTATCTCAGAACCATTTATTGAGTAAAGAGTCTTTTCCCCACTGATTTTTTTTGTCAGCTTTATTGAAGTTCAGATGGTTGTATGTGTGTGGCCTTATTTCTGGACATTCTGTTCCATAGGTCTATGTATCTGTTTTTGTACCAATACCAGGCTGGTTTTTTGTTGTTGTTAGGGCAGCCCTGTAGTATAGTTTGAAGTCAGATAGCATGATGTCTTCTAATTAATTCTTTTTGCCTACGATTGCCTTGCCTATTTGTGGTCTTTTTTTTGTTGGTACCATACGCATTTTATAATAGTTTCTCTTTTCTAATTCTGCAAATAATGTCATTAATAGTTTAATAGCAATAGCATTGGATCTGTAAATTGGTTTGGGCTATATGGCCATTTTATCAAAATTAATTTATCTATTCATGAGCATAGAATGTTTTTCTATTTGTTTGTGTCATCTCTGATTTCTTCAATCAGTGTTTTGTATTTCTCATCATAGAGATCTTTTACCTCCCTCATTAGGTGTATTTCTAGGTATTTTATTCTTTTCTTGGCAATTTTGAATGACATTGTGTTCCTTATTTTGCTGTCTGCTTGGTTGTTTTTGGTGTATAGGAATTCCATTAATTTCTGTACACTGATTTTGTATTCTGAAACTTTGCTGAAGTTGTTTACTAGCTAAAGGAGCTTTGGGACCAGGACTATGGTGTTTTCTAGATATAGAATTATGTCATCTGCAAACAAGGATAGTTTGACTTTCCCTCTTCCTATTTGGATGCCTTTATTTATTTCTCTTGCCTAATTCCTCTGGCCAGGTCTTCCAATAATATGTGAAATAGGAGCGGTGAGAGAGGGCATCCCTGTCGTGTGCCAGTTTTCAAGAAGAATACTTCCAACTTTTGTTCATTCAAGATGATGTTGGCTGAGAGTTTGTCATAGATGGCTTCTATTATTTCAATGGGCGTTCCTTCAATAACTACTTTATTGAGAATTTTAAACATAAAGAGATGTTGAATTTTATTAAAAACTTTTTCTGAAAACTACATGAGATAATCATGTAATTTTCGTCTTTAGTTCTGTTTATGTGATGAACCACATTTATTGATTTTCATATGTTGAACCAAACTTGACACTCAGGAAAAAGCTCTACTTTAGTTTGGTAAATAAGGTTTTCTATGTGCTTCTGGATTTGATTTGCTAGAAGTGTGTTGAGGATTTTTGCATCAATGTTTATCAAAGTTATTGACCTAAATTTTTATTTTGTGTGTGTGTGCCTGCCAGGTTTTGGCTTCAGGAGGATGCTGGCCTCATAGAATGAGTTAGAAAGAAGTCCTTTTTTCTTGAATTTTTAGAATAGTATCCATAGAAATAGTAACAGCTCTTTTTTGTAAATATGGTGGAATTTGACATGAATCCACCATGTCCTGGGCTTTGTTTGGTTGGTAGGCTACATATTACAGATGGAATTTCAGAGCTCATTATTTGTCTATTCAGGGATTCAATTTCTTTGTGGTTCCATCTTCAAAAGGTGTATGTGTCCAGGAATTTATTCATTTCTTCTAAATTTTCAAGTTTATTCGCATAAAAGTTTTCATAATAGTATCTGATTGTTATTAGTATTTCTGTAGGGTCACTGGTAATGTCCCCTTTGTCATTTCTAATTTTGTTTATTTGGAACTTCACTCTTTTCTTCTGTATTAATCTAGCTAGCAGTCTATCTATCTTATTAATATTTAAAACAACAGCTTCTGGTTTCATTAATGTTTGCATGAATGTTGTGCATCAATCGATTTCAGCTCAGCAATGATTTTGTTTATTTCTCATCTTCTGTTAGCTTCCAATTTGATATTCTCTTCTCTAGGTTTTCAGTGATAATGTTAGGTTGTTAATTTGCGATATTTTAAACTTTTTGATGACAGCATTTACTGTGATAACTTTCTCTCTAAACAATGCCTTTGCCTTTCCTGGAGATTCTGATATGTTGTGTTTTTGTTCTCGCTAGTTTCAAAAAACTTCTTAATTTCTGTCTGCCTTAGTTTCATTATTTACTCAGAAATCACTTATGGGCAAGTTGTCTAATTTACGTATAATTTTTTAGTCTTGAATTCTATTTTTATTGCTCTGTAGTCTGAGAGAGTCGTTGGTATGATTTCAGTTATTTTGAATTATTTGCTGAGCATTTTTTTGTTGGATATATGGTCAATTTTAGAGTATGTGCCATGTGGCAATGAGAAGAATGTGTATTCTGTTGGTTTTCGCTGGAGAATTCTGTAGAGCTCTATCAGATCCATTTAACCCAATCTTGATTTTACATCCTGAACGTTTTCAAACTTGATGATCTGTCTAATACTCTCAGTGGAGTGTTGAAATCTCCTAGTATTGTGTTGGATGCTAAACTCTTTGTAGGTTTCTAAGAACTTGCTTTATGAATCTCAGTGCTCCTATGTTGAGTGCATATATATTTAGAAAAGTTATGACTTCTTGCTGAATTGAATACTTTACCATTTTCTAATAACTTTCTTTGTCTATTTTGATCTTTGTTCATTTAAAGTCTGTTTTTTTTCTGAAATTAGGATTGTAATCCCTGTATTTTTTCTGATAGCCGTTTGTTTGGTAGATTTTTCTCCATCCGTCTGTTTTGAGCCTATGAGTGTCATTGCACATGAGATTGGTCTCTTGACGACAGTATACCTTTGGGTCTTTCTTATTTATTCAGCTTGCCACTCTGTGCCTTTCAATTGGTGCATTTAGCCCATTTAAATACAATGTTAGTATTCATATGTGTGGACTTGATTCTGCCATTTTGCCATTAGCTGGTTTTTATGCAGACTTGATTGCATGGTTGTTTTATGGTGTCACTGGTCTGTGTATTGAAGTATGTTTTTGTAATGACTGCTAGTGTTGTTTTCCTTCCATATTTTGTGCTTTTTTTATGAGCTCCTGTAAGGAAGGTCTGGGGGTAACAAATTCCCTCAACATATGGTTGTCTGAAAAATATCTTATTTCTCCTTTGTTTATGAGGCTTAGTTTGTCCAGATATGAAATTCTCCTTTGCAGTTTATTTTCTTTAAGAATGTCGAATATAGGCCCCCAGTTTGTTCTGGCTTGTAGGGTTTCTACTGAGAAGGCTGCTGTTAGTTTGATGGACTTCCATTTGTAGGTGACCCACCCTTTGTCCCTAGCTGCCCTTAACATTTTTTCTTTCATTTTGACCTTGGACAGCCTGATGATTATGTGGCTTGGAGATGATCTTTTTGTGAAGTATTTTGCAGAGTTTCTCTGCATTTCCTGAATTTTAATGTTGGCCTCTCTCAGTAGGTTGGGGAAGTTCCATGGATAATAGTCTGAAATATGTTTTCCAAGTTGCTTCCATTCTCCTCATCTCTTTAAGAGATGCCAATGTTTTATAGATTTTGTCTTTTTACACAAGCCCATATTTCCTGGAAGTGTTGTTATTTTCTATTCATTTTTTTAAATTTTTCATCTGACTATTTTAGAAAGCCAGCCTTCAAGCTCTGAGATTCTTTCCTCTGCTTGGTCTATTCTACTATTAATACTTGCAATTGCATTATGAAATTTTTGTAGTGTGTTTTCAAACTCTATCAGTTTGGTTACTCTTTTTTCTATACTGGCTATTTTGTCTGTCAGTTCCTTTATCATTTTCTTGTGATTCTTATCATTTTTACATTGGGTTTCAATGTTCCCCTAATCTCAATGATCTTCATTCCTATCCACATTGTGAATTATACTTCGGTCATTTAGGCCATCTTGGCCTGGTTAAAAGAACTACTGTGGTTGTTTGGAGGAAATAAGACACTCTGGATTTTTGAGTTGCTAAAGTTTTTGCACTGGTTCTTTACATCTTTGTGGGCTGAGGTTCCTTTAATCTTTGAAGTTGCTGTCCTTTGGATGAGTTATTTTTTTTTTCATTTTGTCCTATTTGATGACCTTGGGGGTTTCATTGTAGTATAATTTGGGTCCATTCAACTGGCTTCATTTCTGGAAGATTTTATGAGGTTACACCTCAGTTCAGGACTACTGTGCTGCAAGCTCTAACTCTGGGGGACTGGTACTGGGCCCCAGCTTTGTTCTCTGGCTCCTCAAGGTTGGCAACCTCCTGTTCTGGAGAGGCTAAGGAGCTCTTGGATCACTGGTCAGAACACTTAAATGGGTGGTGCCATGCAATGCACTTCGTAGGGCAGTGGCAGTGGGATCCATCATTGTTCACATGTGCCAGGAGTAGTGGCAAAGTCAGCTGCAGCAGGGTGTTATTGGGTGTTGAGGTACCAATCTCTTTGTGGGTGTTCATGGCAGTGACAGAGACAACTCAGCTGGGGGGAAAGGGGCCTCCACAAGTGACTATCTGTGTTCACATCAGTTGTGGTGTTAGCATGGGGGCAAGACACTTGTGAGCACAGAACTGTGTGTGCCTTCTGTGCCTGTTCACACAGGCAGCAGTGGCAGGTCAATGCAGAGTCAGGTTCGCTCTCTTCCATGCATAGTTTTGTGCTGGTAACAGTGTATATGCAGGAGTGGGTGCTGGTGGGGCTTGGGCTGGTGGGCTCCATGGTGGTACAGGAATGGTGTTACAGCAGTGGGAGAGAGGTGGGATGCACTCATGCCAGCAGCAGTGGTACAGCAGGGTGCGTGTGCACACCCTCACTGGCAGAAAAGAAAAGACAAGGTCCACCCGCACACATATGTGCCAGCAGAGTGATGCTGGGGGTGGCCTTGGGTGAGTGCATTCAGACAAAGCAGCAAAGAGAAGGCTGCAGTCAGGAAAGGGTGAAAGCAGGCTGGTGTGTGTGTGCCACTCTGCTGGAGAACTCTGCCAGTCAGGTGTGGTCAACCTGCGCAAGAGCTATGATACAAGGATCCAGAAGGTAGGTACCTGGGGATTGCACTGTGAGCAGATGCAACAAAGCTGGGGCCTCAGGACAGGCCAACAGACCAAGTGGTTCTCAGCTTGGACTGGGCCTGTCTCAGGGGCAAGACTACCATGCAGAGTTCAGGTCTGACAGTTGCTCTAGGGCTAAACTCTCCTATGGAGTCCAGTTAAGCCTGGGTTTATGGGCATCCCTGGCCGTGCTCCACTATAGATGCTCCACCATCAAACCCTCTGGGCTTCGCATGGACTGAAGTTTGCTGCCACCACTTCACTAAGCAGCTCTGCCTGCCAACTCAATTATCCATAGTGGTCAACAGGTCTCCTCTTACTGGGATTCTAGAGGCCCATAAGAGTGGGTTGCTCCTTGCCTCTTCAGCTCATTCCTTCCATAAGAGTCACTGGGGGCCAAGAACAAGTCCAATTGTGCAGTAGCACCGTGCTGGGTTCCTAGCTTTCTCCCCCTTCAGCTCCACATCTGTGGTTTTTCTCTGTCTGCTCTCTATGCATTCCCTCTGAAGAACTGCTAGGAGAGTGCCAGTCTTCATGATGTCCTGATCTCTCAGTAAGAAATGTTATCCCTGGTTTTGTATAGTCAGCCATCTTGTGAAAAGAAGTTTGTTATGTTGTAGATTTGATATCTTTCAAACTTCTTTATGTAGGTCTTGAGCATTAAAATTTTTCCTCTTCACATTGCTTTAGCTGTGTCATAAAAATTCTGGTACATTGTATCTTTATTTTAATTCGTTTCAAAGACTTTTTGATGTCTGCTTAAATTTTCTGTTTTCTTGTTTGTTTGTTTGACGGAGTCTCACTCTATTGCCCAGGCTGGAGTGCAATGGCGTGATCTCGGCTCACTGCAACCTCCACCTCCTGGGTTCAAGCCATTCTCCTGCCTTAGGTTCCTGAGTAGCTGGGATTACAGGCATGCACCACCATACCTGGCTAATATTTTTGTATTTTTAGTAGAGATGGGATTTCACCATGTTGGCCAGGCTGGTCTTGAACTCCTGACCTCATGATCTGCCCACCCCGGCCTCCCAAAGTGCTGGAATTACAGGCGTAAGCCACCACACCCGGCTAATTTTCTTCTTTACCCAAGAGTCATTCAGGAGGAGATTGTTCACTTTCAATTTGATTGTATGCTTTTGAGAGATCTCCTTTGTATCAACTTCTTTTTTATTGTGCTCTGGTCCTTCAGTGTGGTTGGTACAATTTTAGTGTTTTTGTTGTTGTTGTTGTTGTTGTTGTTGTTGAGAATTCCATTATGGCCAGGCATGTGGTTGATCTTAGAGTGTGTCATGTGCACATGAGAAAACTGTATATTCTGTTGTTGTTGGATGAAGTATCCTGTAGACCTCTATTAGGCCCATTTAGTCAAGTGTCATGTTTAGGTCCTGAATATCTTTGTTAGATTTCTGTGTGGATAATCTGTCTAACATTGGCAATGGAGTGTTGGGGTCTCCCACTCCTATTGTGTGATTATCTAAATCTCTTCATAGGTCTCTAAAAACTTGTTTTGTGAATCTGGCTGCTCCTGTGTTGGGTGCAAATATATTTAGAATAGTTAAGTCTTGTCATTGAATTTAACACTTTACCATTATGTAATGCAATGCCCTTTTTGGTTTTGTTTTGTTTTGAGATGGAGTTTCACTCTTGTTACCCAGGCTGGAGAGCAACTGTGTGATCTTGGGTCACTGCAACCTCCGCCTCCCAGGTTCAAGCAATTCTCTTGCCTCAGCCTCCCGAGTAGCTGAGATGACAGGCGCCTGCCACCGTGCCCAACTAATTTTTATATTTTTAGTAGAGACGAGGTTTCACCATGTTGGCCAGGCTGGTCTCAAACTCCTGACCTCAGGTTATCTGCCCACCTCAGGTTATCTGCCCACCTCAGCCTCTCAAAATGTTGGGATTACAGGCGTGAGCACCCAGCCCACTTTTTGTCTTTTTTGATCATTGTAGGTTAAAGTTTGTTCTGTCTGAAAATAGAATAGCAACCTCACTTTTTTGTTTTCTGTTTTCTTGGTAGATTTTTCTCCACTCCTTTACTTTAAGCCTATGGGTGTCTTTGCATTTGAGATAGGTCTCTTGAAGACAGTATACAGTTAAATCCAACTTGCCACTCTGTGCCTTTTATTTTGGGCAGATAGCCCTCTGATATTGGAAATTAATATTGATAAGTGCAGATTTGATCCTCTCATTGTGTTGCTAGCTGTTTATTATGCAGACTTATTTGTGTCGTTTTTTTTTGTTTTTTTTTTTTTTTTTGTGGAGTTTTGCTCTTGTTGCCCAGGCTGGAGTGCAGTGGCGCAATCTCAGCTCACTGCAACCTCTGCCTCCCAGGTTCAAGTGATTCTCCTGTCTCAGCCTCCTGAGTAGCTGGGATTACAGGCACATATGACCACGCCCGGCTAATTTTGTATTTTTAGTAGAGACAGGGTTTCATCATATTGGTCAGGCTGGTCTCGAACTGCTTACCTCAGGTGATGCACCTGCCTCGGCCTCCCAAAGTGCTGGGATTACAGGCTTGAGCCACCGCGCCTGGCCTGTGTAGTTTCTTGATAGTGTAAATGGTCTATGTATTTAAGTGTGCTTTTGTGGTGGCTGGTAACAGTGTTTCATTTCTGTATTTAGCACTCCCTTGAGGATCTATTGTAAGGTATGTCTGGTGGTAAAAAAAAAAAAATCTTAGCTTTCGTTTGTCTGAAAATCATCTTATTTTCCCTTCCTTCCTGGAGTTGAATTTGGCTGGATATAAAATTATTAGTTGAGGGTTTTCTTTAAGAATGCTGAATATAGGTCTTAGTCTCTTCTGGCTTCTAAACTTTCTGCTGAAAGGTTCACTGTTAGCCTGATGAGTTTCCCTTTGTAGGTGACTTACCCTTCTTTCTAGCTGTCTCTAAGATTTTTTCTCATTAACTTTGGAGTATCTAATGACTGTTTGCCTTGGGTATAGCCATATTGTATAGTATCTCTCAGGTGTTCTCTGAATTTCCTAAATTTGCATGTCATCTCTCTGAAAACAATGAAAGAATTTTCATGAACCATACCCTCAAATATGTTTTCCAAGTTGCTTGTTCTCTATCCCTCTCTTTCTTAGGTTTGGTTTATTTACACAATCCCATATTTCTCAAATATGTTATTCACTTAAAAAATTTGCTTTTCTTTATTTTTGTCTGCCTGTGTTGATTCAAAGAAGACATCTTTGAGTTCTGAGATTCTTTTCTCAGCTTGGTCTATTCTGTTATTAATCCTTCCAATTGCATTCTAAAATTAATGTAGTAATTTTTTATTCTAAAAGTTTAGTTTTATTGTTTCTTAAAATGGCTATGTCACCTTTAAACTCTTATACCATTTTACTGTTTTCCTTGGATTAGCTTTCAACCTCTTCCTATATCCCAATGCACTGCCTTGCCATTCAGATTTTGCATTCTATGTCTTTCTTTTTAGACATTTTAGTCTGGTTAAGAACCATTGCTGGGGAGCTATTGTGGTAATTTGGAGGTAACAAGACATTCTGGCCTTTAGAGTTGCCAGAGTTCTTGCACTGGTTCCTTCTCATCTGTAAGCTGATGTTCCTCTCAACTTTGAGGTAGCTGTCTTTTGAACTTGGCATTTTGCTTTTATACCCTTTGATTCCTTTGAGGGTTTCCCTGTGGTACAAGTTGAGTTAGTTGATTGGCTTTATCTCTACATGCTTTCACAGGACCAAGGCTCAACTCAGCATTTCACAGCTGCATACTCTAACCCTAGTGGACTGAGATTAAGCCCACGGCTTTGTTCTCTGGTTCCTCGAGGTTAAGCACCAATTGCACTTGAGGAGCCAAAAACTTTTTAGTCTGCTGTCAACAGTACTCCAACAGTGGCTGTTGGCAAAAAGTGCTCCAGTGTGGCAGCAGCAGGTACCACTTTGAGTGTGTGCCAGTGGGACAGAAATGTATCCACATGCATGTGCACCCCATTAAGGCAGAAGCAGAGGTTGCAAGCAAGTGCATGGAGGTAGGGGAAGGCTGTGGGCAGGTGCTGCTGTTGGGAGTCTGTCTGCTAATGTGCTTCAACCTGTAAGTGGGGTCTGTTGGTGAAAGAGCTATGGAATTGGCCACTGGAAAGCACTTTGGCTGGCCAGCTGAGGCTGTACTGCAAGTGAATGTTGCCAGGTAGGATCTCTGGGATTATCCAATAGATATGGTGGTGCTTGGGTCAGAATTGCACTATTCCATGGGCAAGACAATTCTGCTGTGTCCAGTTCCCACAGCTAACAAAGTCTAAAGCCACCTAGAAGAGTATGAAGAGCCTTGGAGGGTTAGCACTCCAGGTCTTGCTCCACTGCAGCCATTTATGTGCCAAATATTCTGGGCTGCATGCAAGCTGAAGTCCTGTGTCTGCCAACTCTCTGAGCAGTTCTCTTTTCCAGTTCAGATGTCCATGGGTGTCACGGAGTCTCCCACAGCTGGGATCGCAGAGGTTCATGGTGAGAGTGGGTCACTTCACTTATATTTAACTCAACCCTTCCCCAGGAGCTGTTCAGGGCCAGGAACAGCTCACATGCCTTTGATCTGGCAAGTCTTCCACTGGCAGCCAGCCTCTGTGAACAAGGCAAAACAGTACTCTGAATCCCAAGAAGGCTGTTTTTATTTCACAAAATTGCCCCAGGCCATGAGATCCCCTGCCCAGGATAAAATCTGTAGGTCCCAGGACACATCCTTCCTGGTACAGTTCCATGAAGGGTGGGGTGCCCAACTCCTATACCACAGCATGAACCCACACCAGTTTCCTCTCATTTATGGCCATGGGAACTTCTCTCTCACTTGAAATTAGACTGCAAATCTCAACCCCAGGCTCCTGGATGGAGTGTATGATTCCTGGGGTGCAGAATCAGGCCAGTGGACTTGTCCTCAGACCCACTGGGTTCAGGCACTGATTGTGATAGGGAAAGCTTGGCTGGCCCCAAGCTGTCAGCATAATTTTTAGGCAGGGGCAGCAGCAGCTGCCCACTGGGACTGGCACCAGGAAGGGCAGCCCTTCTCAGCAGGAGCAGCTAGGCAGGTAGCTGAGGGGTGAGCAGGCAAGTGTGGGGCATGTTGTTCATACCTCGGTCTTACTGAAGTTTGCACAAGTGGCAGTATTCAGCTTTGAGTTGTGTAGAAACAAAAAGCCTCACCTACCCCTCCCTGGTCTGCCCAGTTCCCACAGCTAACAAAGTCTAAAGCCACCTAGAAGAGTATGAAGAGCCTTGGAGTGTTCAAACTCTAGGTCTTGCTCCACTGCAGCCATGTGGCAGTGCAGTGGAAGCCCTGGGGTTGGATGCAGAGCTTTGAGGGATGAGCTTTCAGAATGGGACCCTGCTGCATCTGCTCAAGGTCTAGAAGCCTCTGCGACTTCAAGTGAGCTTAAACGCTGCTTATGCACAATCTCCAGGCAACTCCCTATGCCAATCTTCAGGCACACAAAGGTTTAGGGGCTTCCCATAGCTAGGATTGTAACAGTCCATGATGGAAATGTGGAGTCCTAGGGTTCTCTCACTTACCAACTCCAAAAACACCTTCAAAACCATGCAAATACTTGGAAATTAAATAACCTGCTCTTGAATGATCATTGGGTCAACAATGAAATAAAGATGGAAATTTAAACATTTTTTGAACTGAGCAATAATAGTGACACAATCTATCAATATTTCTGGGACACTGCAAAGGCAGCGCTAAGGGGAAAGTTCATAGCCCAAATGCCTACATCAAAAAGTCTGAAAGAGCACAGACAATCTAAGGTCACACCTCAAGGAACTAGAGAAACAGGAAAAAAACAAACCCAAACTCAGCAGAAAAAAATAAATAACCAAGATCAGAGCGCAACTAAATGAAATGGAAACAAACAAAAAAATACAAAGGATATATAAAACAAAAAGCTGGTTCTTTGAAAGGATAAATAAAATTAATGGACCATTCACAAGACTAACCAAGAATAGAAGAGAGAAGATCCAAATAAGCTTAATTAGAAACAAAATGGGAGATATTATAAAAGACATTACAGAAATTCAAAAGATTATTAAAGGCTACAGTGAACACCTTTATGTGCATAAACTGGAAAATACAGAGGAGATGGTTTAATTCCTGAAAAGATTATAACCCTCCTAGCTTAAATCAGAAAAAAAGTAGAAATCCTGAATAGACCAATAACAAGCAGCAAGATTGAAATGGTAATAAAAAATTACAAACAAAAAAAAAGTCTAGGACCAGATGAATTCACAGCCAAATTCTATCAGACATTCAAGGACAAATCGGTGTCAATCCTATTGAAACTATCCCACAAGATAGAGAAAGAGAGAACACTTACTAAATCATTGTATGAAACCAGTATCACCCTAATACCAAAACCAGGAAAGGACATAACAACAAATAAACAAAAATAAAGAAAAATACAGAAAAATATCCCTAATGAATATAAACACAAAAATCCTCAACAAAATATTAGCTAACCAAATCCAGCAGCATATCAAAAAGATAATACAACATGATCAAGTGGGTTTCATACCAAGGATGCAGGGATAGTTTAACGTACACAAGTCAATAAATGTAATACACCACATAAACAGAATTAAAGACAAAAACCACATGATTATTTCAATAGATGCAGAAAAAGCATTTGACAAAATCCAGTATCCCTTTATGATTAAAAACCTCAGCAAAATCGGCATGCAAGAGATATTCCTCAGTATAATAAGAGCCATTTATAACAAACCCACAGCCAACATAATACTGAATGGGGAAAAGCTGAAAGCATTCCTTCTGGAAACTGGAACAAGACAAGGATGCCCACTCTCACCACCTCTATTCAACATACTACTGAAAGTCCTAGCCAGATCAATCAGTCAAAAGAGATAAATAAAGGGCCTCCAAATTTGTAAAGAGGAAGCCAAACTGTTGCTGTTTGCTGATGATATGATTGTATACCTAGAAAACCCTAAAGATGTCTTCAAAAACCTTCTACAAATAACAAATGAATTCAACAAAGTTTCAGGATACAAATTAATATACATAAATCAGTAGCTCTGTTATTTACCAAGAGCAACCAAGTTGAGAATCAAAACAAGAACGCAGCTCCCTTTACAATAGCTGCAAAAAAAAAGAAACTTAAAAATTTATCTAAACAAGGAGGTGAAAGACCTCTACAAGACAAACTAAAAAACATTGCTAAAAGAAATCATAGAAAATGAAATAAATGTGAAAATTACCATACTGCCAAAAGCAATTTACAAACTCGATGCAATTCCACCAAAATACCAGCATCATTCTTCACAGAACTAGAAAAAAAATTGTAAAATTAATATGGAACCAAAAAAGAGCTCACATAGCCAAAACAAGACTAAACCAAAAGAACAAATCTGGAAGCATTACATTACCTGACTTAAAACTATATTATAAGGCCACAGTCACAAAAACATCATGGTACTGGTATAAAAATAGGCACATAGACCAATGGAACACAATAGAGACCACAGTAGTAAACCCAAATACTTACAGCTGACTGATCTTCAGCAAAGCAAACAAAAACATAAAGTGGAGAAAGGACACTCTATTCAACAAACGGTGCTGAGATAATTGGCAAACCACATGTACGGAATAAAACTGGATCATTATCTCTCACCTTATGCAAAAATCAACTCAAGATTAATCAAGGACTTAAATCTAATACCGGAACTATAAAAATTCTAGAAGACTAGAAGATAACATTGTAAAAAGCCTTCTAGACATTAGCTTAGGCCAAGACTTTATGACCAAGAACCCAAAAGCAAATGCAACAAAAACAAAGATGAATATGTGGAACTTAATTAAACTAAAGAGCTTCTGCACAGCAAAAGCAGAAACAGTCAGCAGAGTAAATTGACAAAACAAAGAGTGGAAGAAAATCTTTACAATCTATCCATTTGACAAATGACTAATATTTAGAATCTACGAAAAATTCAAACAAATTAGCAGAAAAAAAACAATTCTATCAAAAAGTGGGCTAAGGACATGAATAAACAATTCACTACAGAAGATATACAAATGGCCATCAAACATATGAAAAGGTGCTCAACATCACTAATGATAAGTGAAATGCAAATCAAAACCACAATGTAATACAACTTTACTCCTGCAAAAATGACCACAATCTAAAAATCAAAAAATAAGAGATGTTGGCCTGGATGTGGTAAAAAGGGAACACTTCTACACTGCTGGTGGGAATGTAAACTAGTGCTAACACTATAGAAAACGGTGTGGAGATTCCTTAAATAACTAAAAGTAGAACTACCATTTGAGCCAGCAATTCCATTACTGGGTATCTACCTAGAGGAAAAGAAGTCATTATACAAAAAATATACTTGCACACACATTTGTAGCTGCACAATTCCTAATTGCAAAAAAAAATATGGAACCAGCCCAATTCCAAATGCCTATTAATTAATGAGTGGATAAATAAACTGTAGTATATATGATGGAACACTACTCAGCCATAAAAAGAAACAAATTAATGGCATTCATGGCAACCTGGATGGAACAGACTATTCTTCTAAGCAAAGTAACTCAGGAATGAAAAACTTAACATCGTATGTTCTCACTCATAAGTGGGAGCTAAGCTTTGAGGATATAAAGGCATAAGAATGATGCAATGGACTTTCTGGACTCAGGGAAAAGGGTTGGGGGGTGGTGAGGGATAAAAGACTAAAACTTTGGTGCAGTATGTACTGTTTGGGTGATGCGTGCACCAAAATCTCACAAATCACCACTAAAAATCTTACTCATTAAACTAAAGACATGTATTTCCCAAAACCTATGGAAATACAAAATTTTAAAAGGGAACATACCTCAAAATAATAAAGGCTATATACAATGAACTAACAACCAACATTATAATAAATGGGGAAAAAAGTAAAAAACATTCCCGCTAAGAACTGGAACCAGTCAAGGTACCATTTCATCAGTCCTATGTAACATAGTACTGGAAGTCCTAGCCAGAGCAATCAGGAAAGATAAAAGATTGAAATTGGAAATGAGAAAGTCAAATTTTCTTGGTTGGCTAATGTTATGATGTTATATGTAGAAAATTTTAAGACTCCTGAATTTTATTCATAAATTCAAAAGAGTTTCATTATACAAAACTGTACAAAATTAGTAGCATTTTTATAACCAGTAATAATCTTTCTCAGTACCAAATCAAGAAGACAAATCTACATACAATAGCTATGAAAAAACCCCTAGGAATACAATTAACAAAGGAAGTGTAAGATCTCCAAACTACAAAACACTGATGAAATAAATCATACATGAAAAATATCTCATGCTCAGTGATTGTAAGTATCAATATTATCAAAATGATCAAACTACTGAAAGAAATATACAGATTCAATCCAATTCCTATCAAAATATACCAATGTTATTTTTTTCTGAATTACACACAACAATAATAAAATTCATATGGAACCACAAGGAGACAAAAAAGTAAAGGAATTCTAACCCAAAAGAACTAATTTGGAGGCATCAAATTTCCTTCATGATACACCACAGGGCTACAGTAACTAAAACAGCAGGTTACTGGTATAAAAATACACACATATTTTACTTGAAAAGAATAGAAAACTCAGAAATGAATTCACATATTTTTAGCCAACTGATCTTTGGCAAAGTAGACCAAAACCTACACTGAGGAAAGAACACTTGTTTCAATAAATGATGCTAAGAGAATTGGTTAGCTATAAGCAGAAGAATAAAACTGGACCCATCTCTCTGACCATATACAAAAATTAACTCAAAGTTTTAAATGTAACACCTGAAGCTATTACAAATAGATGTGAAAATTTACTTTTGACATAAATGAAGGCAAATAATTTACAACTCATGCATAAAAAACACAAGTACCAAAAACAGAAATGGACAAATGAGAGTTAATTAAACAAAAGATGCTGCACGGACAAAGATATAATCAACAGAGTGATCAATAATCAACAGAATTAGAGATAATATTTGTAAACTATGCATCTAAAACTACCAACTCAATGAATCTTCAAAGAACTTAAACAACTCAACAATGGCAGCAACAAAAAACAAATAATCCCTTTGAAAAGGAGGCAAACTCCTGACTTGGAGACAACCACCATCAGGGGACGACAGAAACCTCATACAGGAGACCTCCAGCTCGCATCAGGTGGGCGCCCCAGTGAGATGCAGCTTCTAGAGGAAGGAGCAGGCAGCAATCTTTGCAGTTCTGCAGCCTCCGCTGGTGATACCCAGGCAAACAGGGTTTGGAGTGGACCTCCAGCAAACTCCCGCAGACCTGCAGAAGAGGGGCCTGACTATTAGAAGGAAAACTAACAAACAGAAAGCAATAACATCAACATCAACAAAAAGGATGCCCACACAAAAACCCCATCCAAAGGCCATCAGCATCAAAGATCAATGGTAGATAAATCCATGAAGACGAAGAACAAGCACTAAATACATATATATATGTATATATATATGTGTGTGTATATATATGTGTGTATAAATGTATATATGTGTGTATATATGTATATATGTGTATATATGTATGTGTATATATGTATATATGTATATATATGTGTATATATGTATATATATGTGTGTATATATGTGTGTGTGTATATATATACACACACACATATATATATACACACATATATATATACACACATATATATACACATATATATATACATATATATTTTCTACCTCTGGTAGAATTCAGCTGTGAATCTATCTGGTCCTGGGCCTTTTTTAATTGGTAGGCTATTAATTACTGGCTCAATTTCAGAACTTGTGATTGTTCTATTCAGGGATTCGATTTCATCCTAGTTTAGTCTTGGGAGAGTGTATGTGTCCAGGAGTTTATCCATTTCTTTTAGATTTTCTAATTTATTTCTGTAGAGGTGTTTATCATATTCTCTAGTGGTAGTTTGTATTTCTGTGGGATCAGTGGTAATATACCCTTTATCATTTTTTATTGTGTCTATTTGATTGTTCTCTCTCTTTTCTTCTTTTTTTAGTCTGGCTAGCAATCTATCTATTTTGTTAATCTTTTCAAAAAACCAGCTCCCGGATTCACTGATTTTTTGGAGGGATTTTTGTGTCTATATCTCTTTCAGTTCTGCTCTGATCTTAGTTATTTATTTTCTTCTGCTAACTTTTGAATATGTTTGATCTTGCTTCTCTAGCTCTTTTAATTGTGATGTTAGGGTGTTGACTTTAGATCTTTCTACTTTCTGATGTGGGTATTTAGTGCTATAAATTTTCCTCTTAACACTGATTTTGTTGTGTCCCAGATATTCTGTCTCTTTGTTCTCATTGGTTTCAAAGAACTTCTTTATTTCTGACTTAATTTCATTATTTACCCAGAGTCATTCAGGAGCAGCTTGTTCAGTTTCCATGTACTTTTATATATATATATGTATATATACGTGTATATATACACGTATATATACATATATATACACACACATATATATATACATCTATATATATAAAAGGGTACCAGCCACTGCAAAAACACACCAAAATATAAAGACCAATGACACTATAAAGAAACTGCATCGACTAATGTGCAAAGTAACCAGCTAGCATCATGATGACAGGATCAAATTCACACAAAACAATATTAACCTTAAATGTAAATGGGCTAAATGCCCCAATTAGAAGACACAGACTGGAAAATTTGATAAAGAGTCACGACCCATCAGTGTGCTGTATTCAAAAGACACATCTCACGGGCAAAGGCACACATAGGCTCAAAATAAAGGGATGGAGGAATATTTACCAAGCAAATGGAAATAAAGAAAAGCAGGGGTTGCAGTCCTAGTCTCTGATAAAACAGATTTTAAACCAACAAAGATCAAAAGAGACAAAGAAGGGCATTATATAATGGTAAAGGGATCAATGCAACAAGAAGAGCTAAGTATCCTAAATATATAAGAGCCCAATACAGGAGTGTCCAGATTCACAAAGCAAGTTCTTAGAGACCTACAAAGAGACCTAGACTCCCACAAGATAATAGTGGGAGAGTTTAACACCCCACTTTCAATATTAGATGGATCAATGAGACAGAAAATTAACAAAGATATTCAGGACTTAAACTGAGCTCTGGGCCAAGCAGACCTAATAGACATCTACAGGACTCTCCACCCCAAATCAACAGAATATATATTCTTCCCAGCACCACATAGCACTTATTCTAAAAACGACCACATAATTAGAGGTAAAACACTCCTCAGCAAAATGCAAAAGAATGGAAATCATAACAGTCTCTCCGACCACAGTGCAATCAAATTAGAACTCAGGATTAAGAAACTCACTCAGAACTGCACAACTACATGGAAACTGAACAACCTGCTCCTGAATGACTCTGGGTAAATAATGAAATTAAGTCAGAGATAAAGAAGTTCTTTGAAACCAATGAGAACAAAGAGACAGAATATCTGGAATACAACAAAATCAGTGTTAAGAGGAAAATTTATAGCACTAAATACCCACATCAGAAAGTAGAAAGATCTAAAGTCGACACCCCAGCATCACAATTAAAAGAGCTAGAGAAGCAAGATCAAACATATTCAAAAGCTAGCAGAAGAAAATAAATAAGATCAGAGCAGAACTGAAAGAGATATAGACACAAAAATCCCTCCAAAAAATCAGTGAATCCGGGAGCTGGTTTTTTGAAAAGATTAACAAAATAGATAGATTGCTAGCCAGACTAAAAAAAGAAGAAAAGAGAGAGAACAATCAAATAGACACAATAAAAAATGATAAAGGGTATATTACCACTGATCCCACAGAAATACAAACTACCACTAGAGAATATGATAAACACCTCTACAGAAATAAATTAGAAAATCTAAAAGAAATGGGTAAACTCCTGGACACATACACTCTCCCAAGACTAAACCAGGATGAAATCGAATCCCTGAATAGCGCAATCACAAGTTCTGAAATTGAGCCAGTAATTAATAGCCTACCAACCAAAAAAGGCCCAGGACCAGATAGATTCACAGCTGAATTCTACCAGAGGTACAAAGAGGAGCTGATACCGTTCTTTCTGAAAGTACTCCAAAAAATAGCAAATGAGGAACTCCTCCCTAACTCATTTCATGAGGCCAGCATCATCTAGAAATCAAAACTGGCAGAGACACAACAACAACAACAAAAATTTCAGGCCAATATCCCTGATGAAAATCATTGCAAAAATCCTCAATAAAATACTTGCAAATTGAATACAACAGCACATCAAAAAGTTTATCCACCACGAACAAGTCGGCTTCATCCCTGGGATGCAAGGCTGGTTGAACATATGCAAATAAATAAACATAATACATTACATAAACAGAACCAATGAGAAAAACCACATGATTATCTCAATAAATACTGAAAAGACCTTCGATAAAATTCAACACCACTTCATGCTAAAAACACTCAATAAACTAGGTATTGATGGAACATATCTCAAAATAATAAGAGCTATTTATGACAAACCCACAGCCAATATCATAGTGAATGGGAAAAAGCTGGAAGCACTTCCTTTGGAAACCGGCACAATACAAGGACGCCCTCTCTAACCGCTCCTATTCAACATAGTATTGGAAGTTCTGTCAGGGCAATCAGGCAAGAAAAAGAAATAAAGTGTATTCAAATAGGAAGAGAGGAAGTCAAATTGTCTCTGTTTGCAGAAGACATGATTGTATATTTAAAAAACCCGATCATCTCAGCCCAAAATCTCCTTAAGCTGATAAGCAACTTCAGCAAAATCTCAGGATACAAAATCAATGTGCAAAAACCACAAGTATTCCTATACACCAACAATAGACAGACAAAGTCAAATCATGAGTGAACTCCCATTCACAATTGCACCAAAGAAAATACTTAGGAATACAACTTACAAGGGACGTGAAGGACCTCTTCAAAGAGAACTACAAACCACTGCTCAGGAAATAAGAGAGGACACAAACAAATGGAAAAACATTCCATGCTCATGGATAGGAAGAATCAATATTATGAAAATGGCCATATTGCCCAAAGTAATTTATAGATTCAATGCTATTCCCATCAAGCTACCATTGACTTTATTCACAGAACTAGAAAAAACTACTTCACATTTCATATGGAACCAAAAAGGAGCTGTATAGCCAAGACAATCTGAAGCAAAAAGGACAAAGCTGGAGGCATCACACTACCTGACTTCAAACTATACTACAAGGCAATAGTAACAAAAGTAGCATGTTACTGGTACAAAACAGATATATAGACCAATGGAACAGAATAGAGGCCACAGAAATAACACCACACATCCACAACCATCTGATATTTGAGAAACATGACAAAAACAAGCAACAGGGACAGGATTCCCTAATTAGTAAATGGTGCCTTGAAAACTGGCTAGCCATATGCAGAAAACTGAATCTGGACCCCTTCCTTACACCTTATACAAAAATTAACTCAAGGTGGATTAAAGACCTAAACATAAAACCGAAAACCATAAAAACCCTAATAGAAAACCTAGGCAATACCATTCAAGACATAGGCATGGGCAATGACTTTATAACTAAAACACCGAAAGCAATTGCAACAGAAGCCAAAATTGACAAATGGGATCTAATCAAACTGAAGAGTTTCTGCACAGCAAAAGAAACTATCATCAGAGTGAACAGGCAACCTACAGAATGGAAGAAAATTTTCACAATCTATCCATCTGACAAAGGTCTAATATCCACAATCTACAAGGAACTTAACCAAATTTACAAGAAAATAAAACAAGCAACCCTGTCAAAAAGTTGGTGAAGGATATGAACAGACACTTCTCAAAAGAAGACATTTATGCAGCCAACAAACATATGAAAAAAAGTTCATCATCACTGGTCATTAGAGAAATTCAAGTCAAAGCCACAATGAGATACCATCTCACACCAGTTAGAATAGCGATTATTAAAAAGTCAGGTAACAACAGATACCGGCGAGGCTGTGGACAAATTGAAACAGTTTTACACAGTTTGTGGGAGTGTAAATCAGTAAAATGTAACATATCATATAAACAGAATTAAAAACAAAAATTTTATGATCATCTCAATAGATGCAGAAAAAGCATTTGACAAAAGCTAGCATCCCTTTATGATTAAAACCCCCAGCAAAATCAGCATAGAAAGACATAACTCAAGGTAATAAAAGCCATCTATGAAAAACTCACAGCCAATATTATACTGAATGGGTAAAAGTTGAAAGCATTCCCCCTGAGGACTGGAATAAAACAAGGATGCCCACTATCACTTCAATTCAATATAGTACTGGAAGTCCTTGCCAGAGGAATCAGACAAGAAAAATAAATATAGGACATCTAAATCTTTAAAGAGGAATTCAAACTGTTGCTGTTCACTGATGATATGATTGTATACCTAGAAAAGCTTAAAGACTCATCCAAATTCTCCTAGAACTGATAGGTAAATAAAGTGAAGTCTCAAGATACAAAATCAGTATACACAACTTAGTAGCACTGTTATACACCAGCAAGAAAGAAGCTGAGAGTTAAATAAAAAAAAATCAATCCCTTTTAAAACATCATCAAAAAATAATAAAATAAAATACTTGGAAATATACCTAACCAAGGAGATTAGGTACAAGATTTCTACAAGGAAAACTATAAAAAAGTGCTGAAAAATATCATAGAAGGCACAAATAATTGGAAACACATCCCATGCTCATAGATGGGTAGAATCAATATTCTGAAAATGTCCACACTCCCAAAATCAATCTACAAATTCAATGCAATTTCCATCAAAGCACTATCATCATTCTTCACAGGACTAGAAAAAAAATTCTAAAATTCAAATGGAACAAATAAAGAGCCTCCATATTTAAAGCAATTCTAAGCTAAAAAAAACAAATCTACAGGTATCACATAACTCAACTTCAAACTATACTGCAAGGCTATAGTTACCAAGAGAGCATGGTACTAGTATAGAAATAAGCATATAAACCAATGGAACAGAATAGAGGAGAGAAACAAAAAATAAAACCAAATACTTACAGCCAACTGACCTTCGACAAAGCAAACAAAAACATAAAGTGGAGAAAGGACATCCTATACAATAAATGGTGCTGGGAAAATTGGCAAGCCAAATGTAGAAGAATGAAGCTGGATACTCATCTCTCACCTTATACAAAAATCTACTCAAGATGGATCAAATAATTAAATCTAAGACATAAAACCATAAAAATTCTAGAAGTTAACATTGAAAAAAACTCTTCTAGACATCGGCTTAGGCAAAGAGTTTATGACAAAAACCCCAAAGCAAATGCAACAAAAACAAAACAGATGGGACCTAATTAAACTAAAAAGCTTCAGCACAGCAAAATAAATAATCAGCAGAGTAAACAGACAACCCACAGAGTGGGGAAAAATCTTTGCAAACTATGAATTCTACAAAGGACTAATAATACAGAATCTATGCAGAACTCAAGCAAATCAGCAAGAAAAAAAATCACATCAAAAAGTGGGCAAAGGACATGAATAGACATTTCTCCAAAGCAGATATACAAATGGCCGACAAACATATGAATACATGCTCAACATCACTAATTATCAGCGAAATGAAAATTAAAACCACAATGAGATATTACCATACTCCTGCAAAAAAATGGCCATAATTTCAAAAATCAAAAAAATAACAGATGTTAGTGTGAATGTGATGAAAAGGGAATACTTTTACACTGCTGGTGGAAATGTAAACTAGTACAACCACTATGGAAAACATTATGGAGATTCCTTAAAGTACTAAAAGTAGAACTACTGTTTGATCCAACAATTTCAGTACTGGGAGTCAACCCAGAGGTAAAGAAGTCATTATATGAAAAAGACACTTGCACATGCATGTTTATAGCAGCACAATTCACAATTCAAAAATGTGGAACCAGCCTAAATGCCCATCAACCAACGAGTGGATAAAGAAAATGTGACATATAGGTAGATAGATAGATGATAGATAGATAGATAGATAGATAGATAGATAGATAGATAGATATCATATATATACATATTATATACACACACACATACACACACACACAAACACACACATACACACACACACATACACACCATGGGATACTACTCATTCATATAAAGAAACAAAATAATTGTATTTGCAGCAACCTAGATGGAGTTGGAGACCATTATTCTAAGTGAAGTAACACAGAAATGGCAAATCAAACGTATATTCTCACTTATGAGCAGGACCTAAGCTATGAGAATGCAAAGGCATAAGAATGATAAAATGGACTCTGGGAACTCAGCAGGAAGGGTGGGAGGGGGGTGCTGGATAAAAGACTACACATTGGGTACAGTGTACACTGCTTGTGTGATGGATGCACCAAAATCTCAGAAATTACCACTAAAGAACTTTTCCATGCAACCAAACACCACCTGTTTCCCCAAAAATAAAAATAAATATAAAAAATAAATTAAGTAAATAAAATAAAAGGATGGAAATGATTAAAAATGGGCAGTAGGAAGAGTCAAGGCAGCAGTGTACACCATTTTTTCAGCTAGATAAGAACTGAAAGGAAAGTGTGTGCAAGGTCTGCTTCATTTAAAAATTTTTTAAAATAAATAAAAATACCTACACCTGTATGTTTATCCCAGCACTACTCACAGTACATAGATATGGAATCTGATTAAGTGTCCATCAATGGATGATTTGATAAAGTAAATGTGGTATATAATAAAATACTATTCTGCCATAAAATAACAAACTTGTGTGTTTTACAGCAACATGTATAATAGTGGAGATCATAATCTTAAGTGAAATTACCCATAAACAGAAAGTCAAATATCACAAGTTCTCACTTCTAGGCAGGAGCTAAATAATGTATACACATTAACACAGAAAGTGGAATAAAAGACACTGGGGACTCAGAAGGGCAGGAAAGTTGGAAGTGGGTGAGAGATTAGAAATTAATTAATACAATGTACCCTTTCAGAGACTTTTCTGCTATGCAATATATACATGCAACAAATCTGCACTTGTATCTGCTGCATCTATAAAAAATTTAAAAACACTTAACTGTAAGTTCCAAAACCTTAAAGCGCCTTTAAAAAACATAGGAAAACATCTCTCTGGCATTGGTCTTGGTAATAAAGTCTTTGATAGGACACCAAAAACACATGCCTCAAAAGCTACAATAAATAAGTGGTACTTAGATTTGACATCAACAAGATGGTGGAGAAGCTGATATCAGCATATATATATATATATGTCTATCTTCAAGATGGTGGAGAAGCTGATATCAGCCCTTATCCCCTCCACTAACTATATATATATACGTGTGTGTGTGTGTGTGTGTGTGTGTCTATCTTCAAACCAAAATAACCTAGAAATATTTCAAGGGCTTATAAATAATCTACCATAATAAATTAGTGCAAAAAAAATCCTAATAGAAAGTGTCACTGGTGATATTAATATACCTGAGACACCATATGCGCACCAGAAATGAAGAAGAAAAGTTGAGGTTATCATATCAGTCATGGGGCAGGAATAACTATTGTCCGCATTTGCCTGTTCCACAGAGCACAGCAGTTCTTTTACCACTGAAGTAACCAACTAGCATCCCCACTGCAGAACCCCAGAGAGGGAGTCATGGCACACCCCATTTCCACACAAACTGTGACCACTGTTGAGTTAATTTTTCAAAGGAGTCAACACTTCTTCCAACCCCACACATGCCCCAATCCCAGAGCTGTGGCTGCTCCAAGAGGGCCTACTCTTGTGTCATTATTAGCTAGCCCATTAAGAATTCCAGGATAGACTAAATAGTAAGGTCTACCATCACCAAAGAATAGCTCCAATAGCTGGAGCAGATGGCAATATACTCAGAGGCTCAGCCATCAATATAAGGGCATGAGAATGATGAAATATTAGGAAAAAAAGATTACACCAAAAGAAAATAATAATACTTCAATAATGGACCCAGAAGAACTGAAAGTCTAGAAAATGACTGACAAAGAATTTAGAACAATCCTTTTGAAGAAGTTTAGTGCACCTCAAAAAATAGAAGTACAAAATTAAAGAACATTTGAAAAGCAATTCATGAACAAAATTAAAAGTTTGACAAAGAAGTAGAAACAATAAAGAAACAAATATTACCTGGTTGTGGTCTTTACTTTCTACATTTAGTGTTCCTTTCAAGATTTCCTGTAAGGCAGGTCTGCTGGTAATGAACTCTGTTAGCATTTGCCTATCTAAAAAGGATCTTATTCCCCCTTCTCTTAGAAAGCTTAGTTCAGCTGGATATGAAGCCCCCCCCCCCCTTTTTTTAAGAATGTTGTATATAGGCCTCCAATCTCTTCTGGCTTGTAGGCTGTCAGCTGAGAGGTCCACTGTTAGCCTTTTGTAGGTGACCTTCCCTTTCTCTCTAGCTGCCTTTAACATTCTTTTTTCATTTTGACCTTGGAAAATATAATGATTATGTGTTTCTTGAGGATGATCTTCTTGTGTAGAAACTTGCAGGAGTTCTCTGTATTTTCCTGAATTTTACTGTTGGCCTCTCCATCAAGGTTTGGGAAGTATTTATGGATGATATTCTGAAATATATTTTCCAAGTAGTTTGCTTTCTTTCCTTCCTTTTCAGGATGCCAATGATTCATACATTTGGCCTCTTTACATAATCTCATACTTCTTGGAGGATTAATTGATTCTTTTTTATTCCCTTTTAAAAATTTTTTGTCTTATTTCAGAGAACCAGTCTTCAAGTTCTGAAATTCTTTCCTCAGTTTGGTTTATTCTGCAGAAAGTGGAATAAAAGACACTGGATTGATACTTGAGATTGCATTGTGAAATTCTGGTATCGTGTTATTAACCTCTGTCAGACCCATTAGGTTCTTTTGTATACTGATTATTTCATCCTTTAGCTCCTGTATCACTTATTTCATGATTCATATTTTCCTTAGATTAGGTTTTGCCATCCTCCTGAATCACAATTATCTTCATTCCTAACTGTATTCTGAATTCTATTTCTGTCATTTCAGCCAGTCCAGCCTTGTTAAGAAGTCCTGTTAGAGAACTGGTGAAGTCATTTGGAGAATATACAACACTTTGACCATTTGAGTTACTGAAGTTCTTGCATTGGTTCTTTCTCATCTCTATCGGTGTTCCTTTAACTGCCGTGTAGATTGAGTACAGTCAATAGACTTGTTTCCTGGTTGTTTTCACCTGGTCTAGGAATACAGCTATACAGGAAGGAAAAAGGTCTCTACAGAGAGAATTACAAAACACTGCTCAAAATAATCATAAAAGACACAGATGAATGAAAAAACATCTCATGCTCATGGATAGAAAAAAATCAATAACATGTAAATGGCCATATTACCCAAAGCAATTTACAGATTCAATGCTACTTTTATCAAGCTACCAATAACATTCTTCACAGAACTGCACAAAAACTATTTAAAAATTAATGTAAAACCCAAAAAGAGCCTGAATAGCCAACAGAATCCTAAGCAAAAATAATAAAGCTGGAATAAACATGTTTCCGAACTTCAAATTATACTGCAGGGCTACAGTTTCCAAAACAGCATGGTACTGGTACAAAAACCGGTACATAGACCAATAGAACAGAATAGAGAGCCCAGAAATGAGGCCACAAACCTACAACCACCTGATCTCTGACAAATCTAACAAAAACAAGAAATAGAGAAAGACTTCCATTTCAATAAATGGTGCTGGAATAACTGACTGGCCATAAGCCAGAAGACTGAAGCTGGACCCCTTCCTTACACCATATACAAAAATAAACTGAGGATGGATTAAAGACTTACATGTAAAATCCAAAACTATAAAACCCTGAAAGATAACCTAGGCAATACCATCCTGGACACAGAAAAGTGCAAATATTTCATGACAAAGACAATAAAAACAATTGTTAAAGAAGCAAAAATTAGTGGGATCCAATTAAATATAAGAGCTTCTGCACAGCAAAAAAAAAAACTATCAACAGAGTAAATGAACAACATACTGAACAGAAGAAAATATTTTCAAACTACATATCTGAAAAAGGTCTAATCTCAAGCATTTATCATGAATTTAAAAAAAATTACAAGAGAAAAACAAATAATCCCATTAAAAAGCAGACAAAGACATGAGCAGACACTTCTTAAAAGAATATTACATGTGGCTAACAAGCATATGAAAATAAAAAAAGCTCAGTATTACTGATTATTAGAGAAATGCAAATCAAAGCCACAATTAGCAACCATCTCAAAAAAGTCAGAATCTGTTATTCTTTAAAGTCAAAAAATAACAGATGCTGATGAGGTTGCTGAGAAAAGAGAACACTTATACACTGTTGGTAGGAGTTTAAATTATTTCCATTATTGTCAAAAGCAGTATGATGATTTTTCAAAGAACTAAAACCAGAATTACCATTTGACCCAGTAATCCCATTACTTGGTACATACTCAAAGAAATATAAATCATTCCACTGTAATGCACATGCACACAATGTTTATTACAGCACTATTCACAATAGCGAAGACATGGATTCAACCTAAATGCCCATAAATGACAGAATGGATTTAAAAAAATGTGGTACATATGCACCATGGAACACTATACAGCCATACAAAGAAAAAGATTATGTCTTTTGTAGGAACATGGATGGAGCTGAAGGCTATTATCCTCAGCAAACTAATGCAGGAACGGAAAACCAAACGCTCCTTGTTCTCACTTACAAGTGGGAGCTAAATGATGATAACTTATGAACACGATAAGGAAACAACATACACTGGAGTCTACTTGAGGATAGAGGGTGGGAGGAGGGAGAGAAGCAGAAAAAATAACTATTGGGTACTGTAATTAATTCCTGTGTGGTGAAATAACCTGTACAACAAACCCCCGTGACATGAGTTTACCTATGTAACAAACCTTCACATATACCCCCAAACCTTAAATAAACAAAAGAAATAAATATAAATTCTAGAGATGAAGAATACAATAATTGAAGAAAAAAATAGAAAGCTTTAACATCAGACTTGATCAAGTAGAACAAAGAGTCAATGAACTAAAGATATGACATTTGAAGTTATCTAATCAGAAAAGGAAAAAGAAGAAATAATGAAGAAGGACTACATCAGCAATGAAGCACCATCAAGAAAACAAACATTGCATAGTAGAAGTTCCAGGAGAAGCGAGAGACAAAGAACTACAAAGCAAATGTAAAAATAAATAAATAAGCCTAAAAATTTTCCAGACCTGGGAAAAGATGACATTATATGACTTCAGAAATAAGACTACCTCCTGGTTACCTCTGCTATCAATGTTCCATGCCACCCTGGTGACTCAGGAGATTATGAGCCTGCTCAACTACACAGTATACCTCTACTACAAATGGACTTTGAGTAACACTAAGTTTACTTATAACCAATAAAATCATGCAGTATCTTCACTACTTCAAATATAGCCAAAAGCAAAGCCAAATGCCCTATTCAATAAACAGCATAGTCATATCCTCATGAAATAAAATGTCTTGCCCCAATAAAAGTAAATTTAAAAATAAGAAGTTACTGTTTTTTGAAGTATGAACAAATAAGTGTAATACCAAAAATATGAAAAGTCAAGTATTATGACCCACCAAAAGAAACAGTATTTCTTCAGAAAAAAAATTCTAACCAAAAAGAAAATCCTCAAAATTCCAAATAAATAGTTCAAAATTTTAATTTTAAGAAAGCTCGATGAGATGCAAGTGAAAACTGAAGTCAATAAAAAAAATCAATGACAGATGTAAATGAGAAATTTATCAATGAGTTAGATATCTTTTAAAAAATGAAACTTCTGGGAAATAAAAAATTATAGTGGAATTACAAAATACACGAAAAACATCGATAATAGACTGTACCAAGAAGAAGGAGAATATCAGAACTGGAAGAAAGGTCTAGCTTAATTAATTGAATTAATTCAGTTAGACAAAAATAAAGAAAAAAGAATTAAAAGAAATTAACAAAGCCTTCAAGAAGTATGGGACTACGTAAAATGACCAAAGGTGTAAATCATCAGTATTCCTAATGGAGAAGAAAAATAAAGTTTAGAAAACCTACTTAAGTAAATAGTTAATGAAAATTCTCTTACTCTAGCAAGAGACTTAGATATCCAGAAACAGGAGGCCCAACAAAAATCAGAAAAAAATACAATTTAAGATGAAATTCACCATGACATTACACAGTCATCAAACTGTGTAATGTCAATGTGCAATTAAAAAAAAAAACCTAAAATTGGTGAGGCAAAAATGACTAGTCACCTATAAAGCAAATCTCATCAGACTAACAGTGGACTTCTCAGCAGAAACCATATAAGGCAGAAAAGGTTGAGACCTTATATTTAAAGCAGTAAATAAAAAACAGTGCCAAGCAAGAATTCTGTTTCATGACAGAAAAAAACTTTATAAGTAAAGGAGAAATAAGGTATCTCCCAGACAGGTAAATGCTGAGAAAATTTATCACCACTAATTCAGCCCTATAAGAAATGCTCAATGGAGTTGTAAGCATAGAAATGAAAGATCAATATTCACCAATACTAAAACACGCAGAGCATAAAACTCAAGGGTCTCATAAAAAAATTATAAGGAGAAAGAGAAAGAAATTAAATGGCACCATGATAGAACTCCATCAAACCACAAAGACAGACCTCGAGAGAAAACAAAAGAAGAAACAAACAAACAAAAAATACACAAAACAACTAAATAATACTAACAATATAACTGGAACAAAACCCCACATATCAATATTAACCATGAACACAAATAAATTAAATGCCCACTTAAAAATATATACGGGTGGAATGAATTTTAATAATTATCCAATTATATACTTCTAACAAGAAATTCATATTACATGTAAAGACAAATATAAATGAAAGAGTTGAAAATGATAATTCATGCAAGTGGAAATCATAAGTGAGCAGGAGTAGCTAAACTTATATAAAATAAAAGAGAATTTAAATAAAAAAAGGTAAAAAAAACAACAGGTCATTACATAATAATAAGGTGGTTAATTCAGCAAAACAATATAACAATCCGATACATATATATATGCACTTAACAATGGGGCATGCAGATTCATAAAACAAATGTTACTAGACCTAATGAAAGAGATAGACAGAAATGTAGTAAGAGTAGGGTAGGTAAGGACCTCACTCATAGCAGTAGAAAGATCAAGTCAGAAAACCAAAAAAGAATCCTTGGACTTAACTTGAACTTTAGGCCAAATGGACCTCAGAGACATATACAGAACATTCTAACCAACAGCAGCAGAATACACATTGTTCTCACCAGCACATGAAAGGTATTCCAAGACAGACTACAAGTTAGGTCACAAAACAAATCCTAATACATTTTTGAAAAATCAAGTAATATTAAGTATTTTCTCAGACCATAGATGAACAAAAGTAGAAATCAATTCCAAGCAAAACTTTGAAAAATATACAAATACACACAAATAGAAAAACATGCTTCATGATCTTTTGGAAAAAAATAAAATTAAAATGGAAATTTAAAACTTTTTGGAAGTGAATAAACATGAAAACACTGGTGAGTTTGGACCAAGATGGCTGCTGCAGTCCATGACTCTCACGGAGAAGAATGAAAACTGAGTGAATTTTGCACCTTCAACTGAGGTATTCAGATTCTCTCATTGGAACTGACTAGATGGGCAGTTCAACCCACAGAGTTAGGAAAAGCGGGGGTGTGTAAGGACCCCACCCACCCCCACCCTGCCAAGAGCAGCATGGAGCCAGGGAAGCTTCCATTTTCAGCCAAGGGAGACAGTGAATGGTTGTGCAACTCTGCCTGAAAAACCACGCTTTTCTCACAGATCTTTGTAACCCACAGGGCTTTGGGTTAGAAGCACAGAGCTGTGTGGAGTCTCAGTGGGGTGGCCACTTAGGATTGCATGAAGACCCAGGAGTTGTTTTGCATACTGTGGCCCTGGAAATTTCCAGCAAAATGGAAGATCCATCCATGTATTCCCCTTGGAAGGGGGCTGAATCCAGGAAGCCAAGCAACGTCATTCTGCAGGCCGCACCCCAATGGCATCCCACAAGTTAAGACTCACTGGCTTCGAATTCTAGGTGGCCAGTGGCAGCAGGCAGGAGACTGCCTGAGACAGACTGAGTTCCCAGGGGGAGGGACAGTGGCCATCTCTTCAGTTTGAGTCAGCCGTTCTAGGCTCCTGGCTCCAGGAAGCCCAGTGGTTCCGGAGCAATTCCCCACAACACAGCATGGCTGATGTGCCAGATGTTGGCCAGAGTGCTCCTTTATGTGGGATCCCAATTCATCCCTACTCACTGGGTAGTGCCTTCCTGTGGGACTTTCACCAACACCAGCCAGGGTTATACACACACATATATGATATCTCCCTGAAACAGAGCCCCCAGAGGGAGTAGCACCCACCATTTCTGCACTTCAGCAGATTTAGTCTTTCCAGCCTGCTGGCTCTGGAGTGTACAGGTAGTCTGGACAATGAGGGTTCCCCACAGCACAGTGCACCTGCTCTGCCAAGGGGCACCCAAACTGCTTCTTTAAACAAGTCCTTGACCCTGTTCCTCCTGACTGGGTGAGACCTTCCAACAGGGGTCTCCAGCACCTCCTACAGGAGCGTTTGGGCCATCATCAGGCTGGTGCCCTCCTAGGATAGAGCTCCCAGAGGAAGCAACAGGCTGCCTTACATGCTGTTTTGCAGCCTTCACTGGTGATACCTCCAGGTGCGGGAGGGTCTGAGGCAATTAGGGTCTGGAGTGGGTACCCCAGTGAACCACAGCAGCCTTACAAAAGAGTGGCCTGTTAAAAGAAAAAACAACACCATCAAAAAAAGACCCCACAAAAACCCCATTCAAAGGTCAGCAATCTTGAAGAATGAAGGTAGATAAGCCCACAAAGATGAGAAAGAATCAATGCAAAAACATTGAAAACTCAGCAAGCCAGAGTGCCTCTTCACCAAATTACTGCAACACCTCTCCAGAAAGGGCATAGAACTGGGATGAGGCTAAGATGACTGAAGTGACAGAAGTAGGCTTCAGAAGGTGTGTAATAATGAACTTTGCTGGGCTAAAGGATCATGTTCTAACCCAATACAAAGAAGGTAAGAATCATAATAAAACAATACATGAGCTGATAACTAGAATAACCAGATTAGAGAGGATCATAACTGACCTGATGGAGTTCAAAAACACAACACAAGAACTTCACAATGCAATTACAAATATCAGTAGCAGAATTGACAAAGAAAGGAAAAATCTCAGAACTTGAAGACTATCTTACTGAAATAAGACAGACAGACAAGAATGGAAACATTGACTAAAAAAGAATAAACAAATCCTCTGAGAAATATGAGATTATGTAACAAGACCAAACCCACAACTGATTGGTGTACCTGAAAGAGGCAAGGTGAATAAAACCAAGTTGGAAAACATACTTCAGAATATCATCAAAGATAACTTTCCCAGCCTAGCAAAACAGACCAAAATTCACATTCATAAAATACAGAGAATCCCAGTAAGATACTCCAGGAGAATATCAACCATAAGACATATATATAATCATCAGATTCTCCAAGTTTGAAATTAAAAAAAAAATGTTAAGGGCAGCCAAAGAGAAAGGCCAGGTCACCTACAAAGCGAAGTCCATCAGACTAACAGCAGACCTCTCAGTGGAAACCCTACAAGCCAGAAGAGATTGGGGGACACAATTCAACATTTTTAAAGAAAAGAATTTTCAACCCAGAATTTCATATTTGGCCAAACGAAGCCTCATAAACAGAGAAATAAGGTCTTTTTCAGACATACAAATGCTGAGGGAATTCATCACCACCAGGCCTGCCTTGCAAGAGCTCCTGGAGGAAGCACGAAATATAGAAAAGAAAAATTGTTAATAGCTACTACAAAAACACATTGAAATGCACAGACCAGTGACACTATGAAGCAACTACATAAAGAAGTCTGAAAACTAACAAGCTAGGATCAGGATGACAAAATCAAATTCACATATAACAACACTAACCTTAAATGTAAATGGGCTAAATGTCCCAATTAAAAGACACAGCATGGCAAGCTGGTTAAAGACTCAAGACCCATTGGATGTTGTCTTGAAGAAACACATCTCATATGCAAAGACACACATAGGCTCAAAATAAAAGAATGGAGGAAAATGTCCAAGCAAATGGAAAACAGAAAAAAAATTGCAATCCTAGTTTCTTACAAAGCAGATTTTAAACCAACAGAGATCAAAAAATACAAAGATGGGCATTACATAATGGTAAAGGATTCAATGCAACAAGAAAAGCTAACTATCCTAAATATACATGTGCCCAATACAGGAGCACCCAGATTCATAAACCAAGTTCTTAGATACCTACAAAAAGAGTTAGACTTCCACACAATAATAGTGGGAGGCTTTAACACCACACTGAAAATTTTAGACAGGTCATAGAGACAGAAAATTTAAAAAGATATTCAGGACCTGAACTTAGCTCTGAATCAAGGGAACCTGATAGACATCTACAAAACTTTCCACCAAAAAAAACCAGAATATACATTTTTTTTATCTCCACATGGCACTTACTCTAAAATTGATCACATAATTGGAAGTAAAACACTCCTAAGAAAATGTAAATTAAAAACCCAAAATCATAGCAAAATATCTCTCAGACCACAGCACAATCAAATGAGAACTCAAAGTAAAGAAACTCACTCAAAACCACACAAGTACATAGATATTGAAAAATATGCTTCTGAATGACTCCTGAGTTCATAATAAAATTAAGGCAGAAATCAAGAAGTTCTTTGAAATTAATGGGAACAAAGAGACAGCATACCAGAATCTCTGGGACACAGCTAAAGCAGTGTTAAAATATATATAAAGCACTAAATGCCCACATCAAAAAGCTAGAAATATGTCAAATCAACAACCTAACATCACATATAAAAGAACTAGACAGCCAAGAGCAAACAAACCCAAAGCTAGCAGAAGACAAGAAATAACCAAGATCAGAATAGAACTTAAAAAGATAGAACCATAAGAATACTTTCAAAAAATCAAAGAATCCAAGAGCTGTTTTTTTGAAAAAATTAATAAAATAAACCACTCACTAGGCTAATAAGAAAACAGAGAAGAATCAAATAGGCACAATCAGAAATGATAAGGGGGATATTACCACTGACCCCACAGAAATAAAAACAACCATCACATGAACTAGAAAATCCTGATGAAATGGATAAATTTCTGGACATACACACCCTCCCAAGACTGAACCAGGAAGAAATTCAGGCTCTGAATAGACCAGTAATGTGTTCTAAAATTGAGGTAGTAATAAATAGCCTACCAACGAAAAAGAGCTCACGACCAGGCAGATTCACCAATGAATTGTACCACAGGTACAAAGAAGAGTTTGTGCCATTTCTACTGAAACCATTCCAAAGAATTAAAAAGAAGAGAATCCTCCCCAATTAATTTTATGAAGCCAGCATCATCCTGATACCAAAACCTGGCAGAGATACAACAAAAAAGGAAACTTCCGTCCATTATTTCTGATAAACATCAATATAAAAATCCTAAGTAAAATACTGGCAAACCAAATCCAGCAGCATATCAAAAAGCTTATCCACGACGATCAAGTTGCATCCCTGGGATGCGAGGTTGGTTCAACATACACAAATCGATAAATAAAATTTATCACATTTACAGAACTAAAGACAAAAGCCACATGATTATCTCAATAGATGCAGAAATGGCCATTGATAAAATTAAACATCCTTCGTGTTAAAATCTCTCGACAAATTAGGTATTCAAGAAACTTACCTCAAAATAATAAGAGCAATATATGACAAACCCACAGCCAGTATCATACTAAATGGGCAAAAGCTGGAAGCATTACCCTTGAAAACCAGCAAAAAGCAAGGATGCCTTGTATCATCACTCCTATTCAGCATAGTATTGGAAGTTCTGACCAGGTGAATCAGGCAAGATTAAGAAATAAATGGTATTCAGATAGGAAGAGAGGAAGTCAAATTATCTTTGTTTGCAGGTGCAACAACCTTGTATCTAGAAAACCCCACATTCTCAACCCAAAAGCTTCTTAAGCTGATAAACAACTTCAGCAAAGTCTCAGTATACAAAATTGATGTGCAAAAATTGCTAACATTCCCACACACAAACAACAGGCAAGCAGAGAGCCAACTCATAAAAGAACTCCCATTCACAATTGCTACTAAGAGAATAAAATACCTAGGAATACAGCTAACAAAGGAAGCAAAGAACCTCTTCAAAGAAAACTACAGACCACTGCTCAAGGCAATAGAAGAGGACACAAATAAATACAAAAAAAATCTATGCTCTTAGATAGAAAGAATCAATATTGTGAAAATGGCCATAGTGCCCAAAGTAATTTATAGATTCAATGCTTTCTCCATTAAACCACCATTGACATTCTTCACAGAATTAGAAAAAATTATTCTAATATTCATATGTAACCAAAAATATGCCCAAATAGCCAAGACAATCTTAAGCAAAAAGAACAAAGCTGGAAACATCATGCTACCAGACTTCAAACTATACTACAAGTCTACGTAACCAAAATAGCATAGGACAGGTACAAAAACAGACACATAGACCAATGGAACAAAATAGGGAACTCAGAAATAAGACCACACACCTACAATTATATGATCTTTGACAAACCCAACAAAAACAACGAATGAGGAAAATATTTTCTATTTAATAAATTGTGCTGGAAAAACTGGTTAGCCATATGCAGAAAATTGAAACTGGACTCCTTTCTTACACCGTATACAATAATTAACTTAAGATGGAGTAAAGACTTAAATGTATAATGCCAAATTTTAAAAAAACCCTAGAAGAAAATCTAGGCAATATTTTTCAGGACATAGGCATGGGCAAAGATTTCATAATGAAAATGCCAAACGCAATTACAACGAAAGCTGAAATTGACAAATGGGATCTAATTGAACTAATGAGCTGCTTCATGGCAAAACAAACAAAAAACCTATCATCAGAGTGAACAGGCAACCTACATAATGGGAGAAAATTGTAGCAATCTATTTGTCTGACAAAGGTCTAATATCCAGAGTCTACAAGGAACTTAATATACAAAACAAAACCAAATCTATTAAAAAGTGGGCAAGGGACATGAACGAACACTTCTCAAAAAAAGACATTGATGTTGTTAACAAACATATGAAAAAAAGCTCAATATCACAGATCATTACATATATGTAAATCAAAATCACAATGAGATACAATCTCATGCCAGTCAAAATGGCAATTATTAAAATTTCAAGAAACAACAGATGCAGGTGAGGTTGCAGAGAAAGAGAAACACTTTTACACTCTCAGTGGAAATGTAAATTAGTTCAACCATTGTGGAAGAGAGTGTGGTGATTTTTCAAAGATCTAGAACAAAAAATATTATTTGACCCAGTATCCCATTATGGGGTATATACCCAAAGGAATATAAATCATTCAATTGTAAAGATACATGCACACACATGTTTACTGCAGCACTATTGATAATAGCAAAGACATGGAATCTGCCCAAATTCCCATCAATGATAGACTGCATAAAGAAAATGTAGTATATAAACACCATGGAATACTATGCAGCCATAAAAAGAAAGGAGATGATGTCCTCTGCAGGGACATGGATAAAGCTGGAAGCTGTTACCCTCAGCAAACTAACCTAGGAAGAGAAAACCAAACACCACAAGTTCTAACTTATAAGTGGGAGCTGAATGATGAGAACACATGGACACATGGTAGGGGAACAACGCACACTGGAGCCTGTCAGCAGGGTGGTGGGAGAGAGAGCCTCAGAAAGAATAGCAAATAGATGATGGGCTTAATACCTAGGTGATAAGTTGATTGGTGCAGCAAACTACCATGGCACACGTTTACTTATGTAACAAAGCTACCCATCCAGCACATGTACCCCAGAACTTAAAATATAAGTTGAAGAAAAAATGAAATCATTATATAACAAAACCTTTGGGTTTTTTTGCACTACAGTAAAAGGAGTGCTAAAAGGAAATTATATAGTCTTGAACGCCTACATCAAACACATTGAGAAAAACCAAATTAACAACCTGACACCGCAAGGAACTGAATCAACAAAGACAATCAAGCCCAAAGCTAGAAGAGGAAAATAATAATAAAGATAAGAGCAGAACTAAATAATATTGAGTCCAACAAAGTGATACAAAACATAAATGAAGACAAATGAGAAAGAGGTGGAGTAAGATAGCAGAATTGAAAGCCCCACCGATCATCCCCTCCACAAGGACACCAAGTTAACAACCTACACAGAAAAAAACAAACGAACAAAAAACACCTTTATAGTAAACAAAAGTCAGGTGAGTACTCATAGTACCTAGATTTAACTTTGTTTTCCTGAAAGGGGCACTGAAGCATATTAAAAGAAAAACTTTAGACAAATTCAGTTTAATTGAATTTAATTGAGCAAGAAAGAAATGAATTTGCAAATCAGCCAGCCTCCAGAATCACAGCAGATTCAGAAAGACTCCAGGGATGCTTCATGAACAGAGCAAATTTATAGACAGAAAAAGAAAAGTGGCATACAGAAAATGGAGGTGAGTTTCAGAAACAGCTGGATTGGTTACAGTTTGGTGTTTGCCTTATTTGAACACAGTTTGAACAGTCAGTGACCTATGCGTGGTGAAATATGGCTACTAGGATTGGCTGAGACTCAGCTATTGCCACAAAAGCATACTCCTAAGTTAAGTTACGGTTTGTCCAAAAGGACTCAAGTATGGATGTCTCAGGCCATATTTAGTTCAATTTAACAATATCCCATTTGGCCAACCTCTCAATTTACAGAGATTGAACAAAAGTTTAGTCATTGATGCCACTCTCTGTCACCATCCTAAAATAGTTGGTCTCAGAATGGAATTCACAAGTCTTCTTTAGCTGCAGTATGTAGTTTACAAGTCTTGTTTTGTGTCATTATGGAATCAGAAATCACAGCTTTGTACCAACTGAATGATTCTTTATATTCTTGCTGACCTAAAGAAGTGGGTAGAATGGAGTGAGACCATTCAATTCACAATGGATGGCTGCATGCAAAACATTTAAGACTTGAAAGAATACGGTGCATCAGGAGGACTATTATGATTATCAAGAGGAGAATATGAAAACGCCAAGGTGTATTCCATAACAAGAGTTATGAAAATTAACTGAACCAAATTAAACAAGACAAGATTCAGATAATATAGGCAACTCAACAATACTAGGGTCTAATTGGTCATAGTCCTTGTTTGGAATGTGATAGTGATTAAGGACCATAGTTCACTGTAAAGTGACCTGATTTAAAGAAGTACTCATCTTCATCGTTACTCTGGTAACACAAATCATAATAACCTGGAAACCTACTAAAAGAAATATAATGATTAGAAACACTTGAAAAACCCAAGCTTACCATTCACCACTCAAGATGCCTGCCAACCAATTGTTAGTTGCTCCTGTAAATATATCATGTGTTCCTTTCTCCTGAGCAATTTCTTTAATGTGTTTGGTGGCAGTGTCTAAGAAAACAGCAGTATTAACCACCTTTTTAATTAAGCTTTTTGTAGTAATAAAATCAGAAGAGAGATAAGTACAACATTTAGTTTTGTTCAACACCAAACATGAGCCCCCAGCTTGGGCTAAAAGAAGATCTAAAGCTGCATGATATTCTATTATGTGTTTTTGTTGAATATATGTGTTATCATCTACATTTTGGGGAGTAGTTTCTACCAGCCTGAAACCCTGGGAGGTCTGACTTGTTACAAAATCCAAAATTTTTCCCAATTTATAAATTAGCTTTAAATTCCATACAGCTGGCACCCCACTACCACCAAAAATGAGCTCCAAAGGAACCCATTGAGGAGATATTTCCTCAGTGAAAACAAGCTTATCCTCATCTATTTCAAGGCTAGTGATAATTTCAGTTATTGATCATTTTGACTTCCAATTATAAGGGCTATTATGGGAATAATCAGGGGAAGCTATTCGAAAGGCAGGAGTGATCCAGGCCAAATAACAAGATCCAAACCAAAGAAAAGGCAGAATAAATAAACAGATTCTCCACAGACTCAATATAGGTCCTCAGGGGTTGAAAAAGAGGGCCACCTAGTTACATTTGAGCAAGAGTCAGTCAGGTTTGTTCATCCACAAATCTGTAGCTCCTGAACAAGATCAAGTAGGAAATTTACTTTTTTGTGGCCCCTTTATAGCATGTTGTAAGGGTGTATAACAACATCTATTAAAAAAAAAGACCAATGGATCTAATCTGGTGACAATATACAAGCAATTACTTGTACCAACATAGGTAATACTCAAATCTTGAGTGTGTGATGCCTGAAAGCACAATATATCTTTTGCAGGCATCACTTAAATTGGTATTTTATATTTGGTAATAATTGAGTTATCAATTGCAAAAGAGTGTTGTTCTTAGTGAGTATAAGAAAGCAAGTAGCAGTGATGTTTAGAATATCAAGAATAGCTTCCTATTCTTTCCTTGGAGTTTAGGGTGACTTTTACTGGAAACACAGAGAGGCATTTGCATCAGTGGAATTGTTTCCTGATTTTTTGACATTAAGCCATAAACTCAACAATTACTCTGCTTTTGTGCTACAGCATAAGCTTAGCCTAAAGCCATCCACTGATTATGGTCCCATGGATTTTCCTGTAGGGAAGAGGAAAGAATTGGGGTGATAAAAAATGAGAAGAAAATAAAGCTTTTATGATGATAGAGAAATCTTGATCTATGATCTTGGGAAAGCGGTCCACCACTAAGATGCCATCTCCTTCTGGGGAGAGATTTCCCTGGTCATCTTTACCTTAAAGTATCTAACAGGTGTACAGATTCAGGAGTCTGAAGGGGCCCTGTTGAGTTGTGAAATGTGGATCCAAGGTTCAAGGAGCTAAGAAATGCTGTGTTTGGTTGGAGTTTAATAGAATTTTCCACAACATTTGGGGCTTGCAAATTAAGTTCATTTTCTAAGATCTGATCTGATGAAGGTTCTACCAGCTTGGCTGCTGCTGCTACTGCTTTTAAACAATTTATATGCCTTAGCTACTGAGCCTAATTTCATGGTGTAGTATGCACTGGGCCTATGATTACTACCATGATCTTGGGTAAGGACTCCTTATGCCTAATTGTTACATTCATGAACCAACAAAGTAAAAGGTTTTGTGTAATTTGGAAGTTGTAAAGCTGGGGGCTGTTGTAACGTCAATCTTATTTGGATAAAAGCCTGATCATGACTATCTTCCCTAGGTAAAGTCTCTGGTACAACATTTTTAGTGAGCTCATACAATGATGAAGCCATTAAGCAAAAAATTTGGAACCAAGGATTTGCAATATCCTGCAAGACCAAAGAAGCCTCTTAAATGTCTTCTGGTTGCAGGCCAAGGAAAACTTTGAACAGCGTTTATTCTCTTATTTGAGAGGGAAACTCCTTCAGTAGTCAAGTCACGTTTTGAATACTGGACTTTTTCTCTTGAAAACTGAAGTTTTTCCAGTGAAGCCTTGTGACTTTTATATGCAAGTTGCTGTGAAAAGTAAACTGAGTCAATTTTGGAGGGCTCTTTAGTGGGAGAACATAACAATAACTCATCTACATACTAAATAGTAGAATTTTGAGAAAACTGTAGTGTGATTAAGTCCTGATTCAATGCCTGGGAAAAATATAAAATGGCTTCAGTAAATCCCTGTGCCATCACAGTCCGGGTATGCCGCTGATATTTCCAAGTAAAGGTAAACAACTATTTATTCTCTTTATAAACTGGAATGCTAAAGGAGACTAAGTAGAGATATATTACAGTACAAGTATGCTTGAAGTTAGTGAGTACATTAAACAATAAAGTATTAGAATTTGGGACTACAGGAAACCTCGGTATTATAATTATATTAATTTTACATAAATCTTGAACAAATATCTAACCTTGTCTATTTGGTTTTTTAACTGATAGGTTTTTAACTGATAGGGAGTGCTATAAGGCTATTGTAGAAAAATTATGAGTCCCTGTTTAATTAAATTATTTTACAATTGGTGAGAGCCTTTGAATTCATTTGGGTGTTAGTGAGTATTGGGGTAATTTATGCAAAGGTTTAGAATAATCTATTTGGACTCTCACAAGTTCCACACTTTTAATTTTTCCTATATCAGTTGAGGAAGAGTCTCATTAACTTTTAGGTATTTTTGAAAGATTAGGGGTATTACAGGCCTGAGTTTCAATCTTATCAATTTCTGCATGTAAATAGCATAAAAATTTTGGTTCAAGAGTATCAGGAAACTCTAAGATTATTTCTCCCTTTGAGGAAAATTGTATGTGCCCTTTTAGCTTTGAAAGTAAACCTCACCCTAGAAAATTTATTGGAGAAGCATTACATAGAAAATAAAAGGATATTTTTCTGAAAAGATCCCCAAAGTTAATTGGATGGTTTCAGTTATGGGAATCTTTTGAACTTGATTTGAAATCCCCACCACAGAAATGACCTTTTTACTCTGAGGGATTTGCTGGCTCATTAAAGTGGAGCTTATGGTAGATAGGGTAGAGCCAGTATCCACCAGGACTGTACATGACTCCACATTTAACCTCCTATATAACAATCAACTCAAGATGGAATGAACTCAGATCTAAGACCTGAAACCATAAAAATTCTTGAAGATAGCATTAAGAAAAACTCTTCTAGACGTTGGCTTAGGCAAAGAATGTATTACTTAGGACCCAAAAGCAAATACAACAAAAATAAAAATAAATAAATGGGGCCTAATTGAACTAAAAAGCTTCTGCACAGCAAAAGAAATATTTAGGAGAGTAAATAGAAAACCCACAGAGCAGAAGAAAACAGTCACAAACTATCCATCTGACAAAGGACTAACATCCAGAATCTACAAAGAATACAAACAAATCAGAAAAAAAATGTATAAAAAATTAGGCAATGGACGTGAAAAGACAGTTCACAAAAGAAGATATACAAACAGCCCAAAAACATATTTAAAAAATACTCAACATCACTAATTATCAGGGAAATGCAAATTAAAACCACAATGAGATACCACCTTACTCCTGCAAGAATGGCCATAATTAAAATGTCAAAAAACAATAGATGTTGGCATGGATGTGGTGAAAAGAGAACACTTTTACACTGCTGGTTGAAATGCAAACTAGTACAACCACTATGGAAAACAGTATGGAGAGTCCGTAAAGAACTAAAAGTAGAACTACCATTCAATCCAGCAATTTATGTACTGGGTAACTATCCAAAGGAAAATAATTTATTATACGAATAGGACATAAGCACATGCATGTTTATAGCAGCACAATGTGCAATGACAGAGATATGGAACCAACCTAAGTGCCCATTAACCATCAAGTGGATAAAGAAAATGTATATATACACCATGGAATACTACTCAGACATAAAAAAGAAAAAAATAATGGCATTGGCAGCAATCCGGATGGAGTTGGAGATGATTATTCTAAGTGAAGTAATGCAGGAATGGAAAATCGAATATCATATGTTCTCACTGATAAGTGAGAGCTAAGCTATAAAGATGCAAAAGCATAAGAATAATATAATGGATTTTGGGGACTCGGGGGAATGTGTAAGAGAGGAGTGAGGAATAAAAAGCTACACACTGGAGACAGTGGACACTGCTTGGGTGATGGGTGCACCAAAATCTCAGAAATAACCACTAAAGAACATATCTGTGTAACCAAAATCCACCTATTCCCCAAAAACTATTGAAGTAAAAATTTAAACAAAAAGAAAAAAATATGTGGAAAACTCTTCTGGAGTTTTCATTGGCCTACACAAGGAAATCATGATTAAGACCTCAGAAGCACAAGCACCAAAACCAAAACACAGATAAATGAGATGTAATTAAAATAAAATGCTTCAGCATAGGAAAGGAAATAATCAGTAGAGTGAACAGACAACCTGCATAATGAGAGAAAATATTTGTAAACTATGCATTCAACAGGAGACTAATATCCAGAATTTATAAGGAATTCAAACAACAACCATAGCAACAACAAAACAATTAACTCCAAATAAATGGTTGAAAGACATGAACAGATATCTTTAAAAAGACATAAAAATAGCCAAAAAGCAGCTGAAAAACTGCTCAATATCACTACATCAGAGAAATGCAAATCAAAACCACAATAAGACATTGTCTTAAACCTGTCAAAATTATATTATTAAATAGTCAAAAGGTAGCAGATGTTGGAAAGGTTGTGAAGAAAAGGGAATGTGTATATACTGTTGGTGGGAATATAAACTACTACAACTTCTATGGAAAACAGTATGGCGATTTCTCAAAGAACTAAAAACATAACTATCATTCAATTTAGCAATCCCACTATGGGGTATCCACCCCTCAAAAAATGAAATGTTATATCAAAAAGATACCTTGGCTAGAAACAGTGGCTTGTGCCTCTAATTCCAGAAATTTGGGAGAGGCTTAGTGACAGAATATTGTCTGAGCCAGGATTTTGAAACCAGCCTTGGCAACTTATACAGTTTGGACATTTGTCTCCTCCCAATCCCATGTTGAAATGTAATTCCCAATGTTGAAGTTGGGGCCTGGTGGGAGGTGATTGGATTATGGGGACGGATTCCTCAAGAATGTTTTAGCACCATCCCCTTGGTGATAAGTGAGTTCTCAATCAGTTAGTTTACATAAGATTTGGTTGTTTAAAATATTTTGAAACCTCCCTCTTCTCTCTCATACTTCCACTCTCGCTATGTGATACAACTACTCTCCCTTTACTTTTCACCATGATTGTAAGCTTCCTGAGGCCCTCAACAGAAACCGAGCATATGTTGGTGCCATGCTTCCTCTGCAGCCAGCAAAATCGTGAACCAATTAAACCTCTTTTTTAATATAAATTACTAGTCTCAAGTATTTCTTTATATCAATGAAAACAAACACAGAAAGATAGCAAGATCTCATCTCTACATGCTGGGCACGTTATTTCACTCCTGTAGTCTTAGTTACTTGGGAGTCTGAGGTGGGAAGATTGACTGAGTGCAGTTGTTTGAGGTTAACAGTGAGCTATAATCACATGACTGTCTTGCAGCCTGGGTGGCAGAGAAAGACCCTGTGAGAGAGAAAGAGAGAAAGAGAAAGAGAAAGAAGAAAGAAGGAAAGAAAGAAAGAAAAAGAAAGAAAGAAAGAAAGAAAGAAGGAAAGAAAGAAAGAGATCTGCACTTGTATGTTTATCACAGTACTATTAACAATAGCACAGATATGGAACCAACCTAAATTTCCATCAATGTTATATTGGATAAAAAAGTGATCAATCTTTCTATCTAACAATCAATCTATCTAAATACACACACACATGCACACACACACAGAGACATCTATGTGTCTATCTATCCAAACACACGAACACACACACACGCACACACAGGAATACTATTCAGCCACAAAAAATAAAATCATTTATTTTGCAGAAACATGAATGGAACTGGAGGTCATTATCTTAGGTAAAAAACTTAGAACAAAATGTCAAATATATATTCCTACTTATAAGTAGTAGGTAAATAACACACACATATGGACATAGAATGTGGAATAATAGACATTGGAGACTCAAAAGTGTTCAGGAGTGGAAGAGAGTAAAGAATGACCTTAAAACTTAAAGTATAATAAAAAAAAGAATGAGAAATTTCTTAGTGAGTACAATATACATGATTTGAGTGATGATTACACAAAAAGCCCAGATTGTACCACTATGCAATGAATCCATGTGACAAAACTATACTTGTACTCCTTAAATTTCTACACAAAAAAAAACTTTTTAAAAGCCAATTTGTTTTCAGTCTTTTATTTTTTATTCAAAAGTAGGTCACCATGTAAATAGTCTTGACCTGTCTCATCCTCGACAATTTAAGTCAAATAAAGTCACCCAAGTACCTTACAACATCTGGTACATAAAAGTTACAAATACCAAGTCACTCATGCAATTTGTTCAGTCCCATTTCTACCTTAAAAGAGCCCTAGCACCCTGATAGTGACTCGTGTGAGAAGTCCACACAATTCAGTAGCAGAATCATCTCCCACTTAACTCTCAGCAATGGGGACACTACCTCTAGTTCTCTACTGGAGCAGTAAAAGTTACCTTGTGCACAAACTTGCTGAAAATGGGAGATCCAGCCAACACCCATTCTCTGCCATCATTGCTCTGGAACTCCCAACTGCAGGATATTTTCAGCCAAACATCCTGAATCCAAAAAGAACTAAATGTAACTAATATCTATATTAAAATTTAAATTCTGATAGATTTAAGAGCAGTGGGTCATTTTATGGACTGGGTTTTGGTCCAGTGTTGCCACAAATTTATTCATGCTGTATTCATTCCCACTTAAAATGTAATCTTCTTCATGAAGTAGTACATTTGTCTTTTTCTATTATTTAATCCATGGCACTTAGAAGAGTGCCTAAAGTACTCAATAGCTTCTATTTAGCGGGAATGGTAAAATGCAATGATCAGCTAAATAGCTCCAGTTGAGCTGGGCATGACTGTCTACCCCTCTCCAACCTGTATGTTCATAGTTCCTCTATGATCTTCCACCCCATTTCCTGGAAACCCACACTTTACACTTTACCTGGAAGTACTACCATCAGCACTGTGTGCCAGCCCAAACAAGCCTCCACTTTATTTTACTTTCTTGTCCCTTTTCATTATTTAAATTATAAACAAACCTGTATCTATTAAATAATTTTTTAAACCGGAGAACAGAGGCCATTACCTCATGCAGTGAGTGTGAATATACAGTGAGCCCTACATCCAGAACATTTGAAACTACCAAAAGGTGCATATTGCAAGTTCAAAGCCAAAGCTTTCAAGATTCTATAAATATAAACAGGTAATATAAGCTAATTTACTACCCTGCTCATCTTGTGCTCTCCACTACCCCTAAACAATCCTGGGGATCTACATTGATACTGCTGCAGATTAAATCCAGTCACTTTTTAAGGCGTTGGGGATCACTACCTCTCTGGTTGATCCCCAATTAATTCTGTAGATCCCAATATTCTGAAAACAAAACTGGAGACATTTACAAGCTTGTATTCAAATAAAGCAGGGTAGAACAAAGCAGATGCCCTTGCCAGAGCATCTTGCAGATTTTAAGTACAAAAATAACAATGTTACTACATATTATAATTGTACTAGTTCATTCTCACACTGCTATGAAGTAATATCCAAGACTGGGTAATTACATAAAGGAAAGAGGTTTAATTGACTCACAGTTCCACATTGCTATGGAGGCTTCAGAAAACTTACAATCATGGCAGAAGGCAAAAGAGAAGCAGGCACCTCTTCACAGGGTGGCAGGATGGAGTGAATACAAGCAGTAGAAATGCCAGATGCTTACAAAACCATTAGATCATGTGAGACTCACTTATTATCACGAGAACAGCACAGGGGAAACTGCCCCCATGATCCAATTACTTCCACCTGGTTCTGCCCTTGATATGTGCAGATTATGGAGATTACAATTTAATGTGAGATTTTTGGTGGGGACACAGCTAAACCTTATCAATTATTATTATATAAAAATAGTTAAAATTTATTAAACCTTGACTATGCTAGGAACACATTTGAGCACTTAATATAAATTATGTTTTAAATTTTTAATTGTGCTAAAATATCCATACTATAAAATTGATCATTTTAAGCATGTGGATAATTTTAAAGATGTAGGTCAAAAGGTATGAAATTGTAGTTATGTAGGATAAATAAGTCCAGAAATCTAATGTACAGCATAGAAATTATAGTTAATATTATATTTTATAATGATTTGTTAAGAGAGTAGATTTTATGTACTCTTACCCCCCCTCACACACACAAAAATAACTTTTTGAGATGATGAATTTGTTAATTGGCTTGATAGTAGTAATCATTTTACTATGTATATGTATATCAAAATATCATATTATACACTTTAAATATATACAGTTACAAATAAAAATGGGGAGGGCACAGCAAAATGGTAGACTAGATGCAGTCAGGAAAAATATCTGCCACCAAGAGACTGGGAAATTGTGAAGACTGCATGGCAAGCAGATCTTGAGAAGAAAGGCATTGAGAGTGGACAGAGGAAGTAAACAGATACTGGGCTAAAGATGGAGGAAGCTGGAAACTTTGCCAGGACTACAACACACTGGCCCCCAGTGATTCCTGGGAAAGCAATTAGTGGTACAGGTGTGGAGTGATCCACTCTTGGCATGGACTTCTGGTATCCTAGCAACAGAAGTAGCCATAATCTCCACAAACACTTGGGCTGGCAGGGAGGGCTCCTTAGAGACATGGTACTGCAGGACTTCAGCCTGTGAAGAGCAGACAGGGTTTGGTGTAGGAACATCTGCAGTGGAGCACAGTCTGGAAAACCCATTCCCCAAAGCTTGCCATGCTCTCCTAGAAAACTTTAGCCTTAGGGGAACTGTTGGACCTCAACAGAGCAGGGCAGTCTTGCTCATGAAATGGGTCCAGTCAGATATAAGCACCCCTCTACCCGAGGACCTCTCCTGTGGCCCCATTGTGGCCACGCCCACTTGAAATGGAGCCCTGGATGCTCAACTGGCGTTCTTCCACAGCCTGCATCAGTTTCTTCACCAGCAGATTGCACCTGACTATAAGAGAGCATCAGCAAAGTGGCCCTCATCAACATATACAAGCCTACCAACATATATTTCCCACCACAGCCTGCCCCACACCACTTTGCCCACATGCACTCATCCATAACCACCTCCTTCACAGCTTTCCCCTTTTATGGGCACACAGGGAGAACTTTCCTCTCCTTCCACACTGGCATGCATGAGTGCATGCACTGTACTGCACCACTGATGTTGGCATGAGCACAGACCTCCTCAATGCACAAACATTGCCAAACAAATGTTCACAGAGAGGCCAGCGGCCCTGCTCTCTGCCCACCAAGCCCCTCCCTGCTGCCACCACCAGCACAAATGCACGCACAGAGGCTGACGGCCCTGAGTTCACCAGCTCTCCATCCGCATGCCAGTGCCACCACTGGTGTAAACACAACATGGAGATTGCCAGCCCTGCCCCACATTCCATGCCACTAAGTTTACTCATATTAATTTGTACATGGAGGCCAGCAGCCCTGCACCCACTGGCGGCCCACCGCAGCTGGTGGGTGTGCATCCTGCCACACTGCTGCTGTAGCTGGCACATACCAACAAGCATAGATTCCATTGCCACTGCCCTGACAAAGCACTTTGGCTAGCGCCACCCTTTGGAGTATTGTGGCTAGCTTTCTGGGAAACCTTGGCTCATCCAGTGCAGCAAGTTGCTAACCTTGAAGGGCCAGAGAACAAACATGGGAGCCCAACACCAGCGCCACAGAGTTAGAGTTCAAAGCCAGAAGTGCTGACCTGTGCCTTGCCCTCTAAAATATTTAAGAAATGAAGCCAGTTGGCTGAACTAACCCTGTGCTGCAATTAAACTCCCAAGGGAATCAAAGAAGATAAAAGCAAAAGAACCCATCCAAAATACAGCATCTTCAAGATTGACTGAACATCAGCTCATACAGGTGAGAAAAAAATAGTGCAAGAACTCTGGCAACAAAAAAAACCAAGGTGTCTTCTTACCTCCAAGCAACCACACTAATTCCCCAGCAAAAGTTTTTAACAAGGTTGAGATGGCTGAAAAGACAGAAATAGAATTCAGAATATAGACAGGAACAAAGATCATTCAGATTCAGGAAAAGGTCAAAATCTAATCAAAGAATTCTAAGGAATATAATAAAAATATACAGAAGATGAAAGATGAAATGACCATTTTAGAAATAACCAAACTGACCTGATAAAGCTAAAGAACTTACTTCAAGAATTTCAGAATACAATCACAGGTATTAACAGCAGAATCCACCAAGCTTAGGAAAAAAAATCAGAGTTTCGCAGACCAGTTCTCCAAAATAACGCTGTCAGAAAAAAATAAGAATAAAAAATTAAAGAAGAATGAGCAAAACCTCTGAGAAATATTAAATTATGTAGAGATACCAAATCTATATCACATTGGGATTCCTGAAGGAGAGAGAGAGAAAGCAAGCAACTTGGAAAACATTTGAGACCATTATACATGAAAATTTATTCAACCTTGCTAAAGAAGCCAACAATTTAAAAATCCAGAAAATGCAGAAAACTCCTCCAAGATACTACATAAGGTGACCATTCCCAAGGAACATAGCTATTAGATTCTCCAAAATTGAAATAAAAGAAAAAAATTGTTAAAGGAAGCTATAGAGAAGGGAAAGATCAGCTACAAAGGGACCCCACCAGGCTAACAGGGAATTTTTTAACAGAAACCCTCCAAGCCAGAAGAGATTGAGGGATTGTATTCAGTATTCTTAAAAAAAAACAAATTCCAGCCAAATAATTAATATCCATCTAAACTAAGCTTTCTTACTAAAGAAGAAAAAAAGATCCTTTTCAGCAAGCAAATGCTAAGAGATTTTGCTACCACCAGACCTGCATTATAAGAGGTCCTGAAGAAAATGCTAAATATGGAAAGAAAAGATTATTCCCAGCCATCTCAAAACACAATTAAATACATAGAAAATTAACACTACAAAGCAACCATAAAAACAAGTCTGCATAATGGGCAGCTAACAAGATGAGGACAGGTTGAAATCCCTATATATCAATATTAACCTTGAGTGTAAATGGGCTAAGCACCTCAATTAAAAGGCACGGAGTTGCAAGTTGGATAACGAAGCAAGACCCAGAGGTATGCTGTCTTCAAGAGACCCATCTTACATGCAGTGACACACATAGACTCAAAGTAATGAGATGGAGAAAAATCTACCAAATAAACAGAAAACAAACAAACAAAAAAAGGCAGGGATTGCTCTTCTAATTTTAGACAAAACAAACTTTAAATGATCAATGATGAAAAAAACAAAAAGGGGCATTACATGATTGTAAATGGTTTAATTCAACATAAGATCTAAGTATCCTAAATACATATGCACCCAATATTCATAAGAGCACCCAGATTCATAAAGTTCTTAGAAATCTATAAAAATACTTATATAACCAAATAATAATAGTGAAAGTCTTCAACACACCACAGAGAGTATTAGTCAGATCATCAAGGCAAAAAGCTAACATAAAGAAATTCAGGACCTGAACCAAATTGACCTAATAGACATCCCCACAATTCATTACCCAAAAACAACAGAATGCACATTCTTCTCATCTGTACATGGCACATATTCTAGAATCTATCACACAATCAGCCATAAAACAATCCTGAGAAAATTCAAAGAAACCAAAATCAAACCAACCAAATTATCAGATCATAGCACAATAAAAATAGAAATTAATGCTTACAAGACTGCTTGAAACCACAGAATTACATACAAATTAAGCAACTTGCTCCTGAATTATTTTGGGGTAAACAATAAAATTAAAGCAGAAATCAAGAAATTCATTGAAGTTAATTAGAACAGAGATAAAATATATCAGAATCTCTGGGACACAGCTAAAGCAGTGTTAAAAAGGAACTTTATAGGACTAAGCACCTAAATCAAAAGTTAGAAAGATCTCAGATTAACAACCTAATATCATATCTGAAATAACTATATAAACAAGAGCCAATCAAACCCATAGATAACAGAAGACACAAAATAACCATAATCAGAATTGAACTGAAGAAAATTGAGACAAAGAAAACCATAGAAAATATTAATGAATCTAGGATTTGGTTATTTGAAAAAATAAATAAGACAGATAGACCACTAACTATACTAATTTAAAAAGAGTGAAGATTCTAATAACACAATCAGAAATTACAAAGGAGGCAATACCACCAAAGCCCCAAGAATACAAAAAGACCCTCAGATACTACTATAAACACCTCTAGGTTTATTTGCTAGAAAACCTAGAAGAAATTCATAAATTCGTGAAAACATTACCTCCTAAGATTCAACCAGGAAGAAATTGAATCCCCAAACAAAGCAATAATGAGTTGCAAAATTAAATTAGTAATAAAAAGCCCACCAACAGACAAAATCCCAGGACCAAACAAATTTACAGCCCAATTCTACAACGTGTGTAAAGAAGAGCTGCTACCATTCCCACTGAAACTATTCCAAAAAATTAGAAAAATATTGTAATAGTTTCAAAAGGAATTGGACACCTACCTAATGCATTCTATGAGGCCAGCATCATCCTAGTACCAAAACCTGGCAGGGACACAACAAAAAAAGACAACCTCATGCCAATATCCTTCATGAAAATAAATGCAAAACACTCAACATATGTAACATGTGCAAATCAATAAACATAATCCATCACATAAACAGGAACAATGATATAAACTACATGATTATCTCAATAGATGCAGAAAAGACATTCAATAAAATTCAACACCCCTTCATTCTAAAAACGCTCAATAAACTAGGTATTGATGAAACATGTCTCGAAATAGTAAGAGCTATTTATGACAAACCCATAGCCAATATCATACTGAATGGGAAAACTCTGGAAACATTCCCTTTGAATACTGGTACAATACAAGGATGCCCTCTCTCACCACTCCTATTCAACACAATATTGGAAGCTCCGGCAAGAGCAATCAGGCAAGAGAAAGAAATAAAGGTATTCAAATAGGAAGACAGGAAGTCAAATTGTCTCTGCTCACAAATGACATACTTGTATATTTAGAAAATCCCATCGTCCCAGCCTAAAAACATCTTAAGCTGATAAGCAACTTCAAAAAAGTCTCAAGATACAAAATCAATGTGCAAAAATCACAAGCATTCCTATACACCAACAACAGACAAGCAGAGAAACAAATCATGAGTGAACTCCCATTCATAATTGCTGCAAAGAGAATAAGATAGCAAGGAATACAACTTAAAAAGGTCATGAAGGACCTCTTCAAGGAAAACTACAAACCACTGCTCAAGGAAATAAGAGAGGACACAAACAAATGGAAAAATATTCCATGTTCATGGATAGGAAGAATCAATATTGTAAAAATGGCAATACTGCCCAAAGTAATTTATAGATTCAATGTTATTCCCATTAAGCTACCAGTGACTTTCTTTGCAGAATTAGAAAAATCTACTTTACATTTCATATGGAACCAAAAAGAGCCCATATAGCCAAGACAGTCCCAAGCAAAGAGAACAAAGCTGGAGACCTCATGCTACTTGACTTCAAACTATGCTACAAGCCGACAGTAACAAAAACAGCATAGTACTGGTACCAAAACAGATATACAGACTAATGGAACAGAACAGAGGTCTCAGAAATAACACCACACATCTACAACCATCTGATCTTTGACAAACCTGACAAAAACAAGCAATGGGGGGAAGTAGCCCCTATTTAATAAATGGTGTTGGGAAAATTGGCTAGCCATATGCAGAAAACCGGAACTGGACAACTTCCTTACACTTTATACAAAAATTAATTCAAGATGGATTAAAGACTTAAACGTAAGACCTAAAACCATAAAAACCCTAGAAGAAAAATGAGGCAATACCATTCAGGACATAGGCATGAGCAAAGATGTCATGACTAAAACACCAAAAGCAATGACAACAAAGGCCAAAATTGACAAATGGGATCTAATTAAACTAAAGAGCTTCGGCACAGCAAAAGAAACTATCATCAAAGTGAACAGGCAACCTACAGAATGGGAGAAAATTTTTGCAATCTACCCATCTGACAAACGGCTAATATCCAGAATCTACAAGAACCTTAAACAAATTTACAAGAAAAAACAAACAGCTCCATGAAAAAGTGGATGAAGGATATGAACAGACACTTCTCAAAGGAAGGCATTTATGCGGCCAACAAATGTATGAAAAATAGCTCATCATCACTGGTGATTAGAGAAATGCAAATCAAAACCACTTTGAGATACCATCTCATGCCAGTTAGAATGGCAATCATTAAAAAGTCAGGAAGCAACAGATGCTGGAGAGGATGTGGAGAAATAGGAACGCTTTTACACTGTTGGTGGGAGTGTAAATTAGTTCAACCATTGTGGAAGACAGTGTGGTGATTCCTCAAGGATCTAGAACCAGAAATACCATTTGACCCAGCAATCCCATTACTGGGTATATACCCAAAGGATTATAAATCATTCTACTATAAAGACATATGCACAAGTATGTTTATTGCAGGACTATTCCCAATAGCAAAGGCTTGGAACCAACCCAAATGCCCTTCAATGATAGACTGGATAAAGAAAATGTGGCACATATACAACATGGAATACTATGCAGCTATAAAAAAGGATGAGTTCATGTCCTTTTTGCAGGGACATGGACGAAGATGGAAACCATCATTCTCAGCAAACTAACACAGGAACAAAAAACCAAACACTGCATGTTCTCACTCATAAGTGGGAGGTGAACAATGAGAACACATGAACACAGGGAGGGGAACATCACACACCAGGGTCTGTCGAGGAGTTAGGGGCTAGGGGAGGGATAGCATTAGAAGAAATACCTAATATAGATGACAGGTTGATGGGTGAAGCAAACCAGCATGGCACATGTGTACTTATGTAACAAAACTGCCTGTTCTGCACATGTATCCCAGAACTTGAAGTATAATAATAATTTAAAAAAAAACACAATGAGATACCATCTCATACCAGTCAGAATAGCTGTTATTAAAAAGTCAAAAAATAACATATGCTAATGAATTTGCATAGAAAAGGGAACACTTATATCTTGCTGGTGGGAATATAAACTAGTTCAGCCATTGTGGAAAGCAGTTTGATAATTTTTTGAGTAATTTAAAACAGATTCCCCTTTCAACCCAGCAACCTCATTATTGGGTATTTACCCAAAGGAATATAAATGTTTCTGTATAAATACACATACACTCATAGGTTTATTGCAGCACTATTCACAGTAGCAAAGACATAGAATCAACCTAAAGGCCCATCAATGGTAGACTGGATAAACAATGTGGTACATATACACCATGGAATACTACACAGTCATAAGAAAGAACAAGATCAATTCTTCTGCAGCAACGTAGATGGAGCTGGAGGCAATTATCCCATGGGAACTAATACAGGAACAGAAAACTAAATACCACATGTTCTCACATATAAGTTGGAGCTAAACCCAAAGAATAGAAAAACAGATGCCAGGGCCTACTCGAGGCCAAAGGTGGGAGAAGGGTGTGGATAGAAAAACTACCTATTAGATTCTATGTTTATTATCTGTGTGACAAAATAATCTGTTTACCATTTCCCCGTGGCATACACTTTACCTACGTAATGAACCTGCCCATGTACCTCTGAACCTAAAATAAAAGTTAAAAATAATAATAATAATAAACATAAAAACAACCTTCACAGCAACATCCAGACATGTTTAAACAAATATCTGGATGCTCTTTCCTAGCCAAGGTGATACATGAAATCAAACATCACAAGTTCATCCCTTGTTTACCTGGCACTTACATACATCGTATTAAATTATATTTAACATCAAATAATGATAATTGCAAGATCAAGATACCACCTAACGTGATACAACCATTATATACACAACTGAACATACACTAGCCCCTTCTCCAGGAAAGGATGAAAAGTCCTTTAGTTACATTCATTCTTCTACTTCATGGTCTATAAATTATATACTGTGATGTAAAGTTAACAATACTTAAATACTATAGTATAAACTCAAAAATCTTCTAATACACATGCACATGTATTCACAACAAATTAAGAAAGAAATACTCATAACAATTACAGTTCTTTCTGTAACTAATGACATAGCCGTAACTGATTTTTATAATTTCCTTCTTCCACTAAACAATCCAAATTCCCTTTTTACTCAGCAAGCACCCCAGCTGGCCATGGCTCTTTACCTGATGGGGTGACACAAACTTTCACTTCTGAAAAACCTTCATTCCTGAAAGAAATGTTTAACAAAATTACAAATCAACCTGCCCTTTGACAAACCCAACTTATAAAAATATATTCTATAGATATACTGTCATGATATTAATTATAAATTTATAAGATTATTTATTACAGCATTTTTATAGTAAAGACAACCTAAATTACCATGAATGGGGAACTAGCTAATATGGTTGTACCAAATGCCAATAAAATTAATGGAGTAAAGACCTCTAAAAAGTCTCCACTCAATAAAAGCTATAAGAAACTGGCAAAATTTGTCAGGATAAACTTTTTCCAAATTCTAAAAATTGTTCAGAGGCCTGCAGCAATTTTGGGAGCGTTTATTCAGGAAATAACTTTAAATTAGCCATTGTAAGTACTTCTAAAGGACTAAAGAAAACTGTGTCTACAAATCTAGTTAAAATGGCATCAGTCCCCAAATTAATCTACATATTCAAGGCAATCCCTATCTAAATTCCAATGGCAGAGATGTGGAGAAATAGAAAACCTCATACATTGCAGATAGGAACATAAAATAGCACAGTTACTTTAGGAAAAGAGTTTGGCAGCTCCTCAAAGTATTAAACATAAAGTTACCATATTCCACACCTAGTTATATACCCAAAATAATTTAACACACGTCTACACAGAAATATTTACACACTGATGCTTATTATAGCATTATTCATAATAGCCAGGAAAAGAAAACAACCTAAATATTAAAACACTAATAAGTGGGTAAGCAAAAAGTAGTGTATCCATACAAAGGAATATTATTCAGCAATAAAAATAAATGAGGTATGATATGTATTGCAACATGGATAAACCTCAAAAACATTACACCAAGGGAAAAATAAAAATAGCCATTTATGTATGAATTCATTTACATAAAATGTCCAAAATAGGTAACATCATAAATACAAAAAGTAGATTGGTGGTTTCCAGGGACTGTGGGGGAAGGGGAAAAAATACTGAGCATGAAGTTTCTATTTGGGGGGATAAAATATTCTGAAATTAGTGATAATGCTTGGATAATTTTATAAATACACTAAAACCACTGAATAATACCATTCTAACGGATTTTTTTGATGTATGAATTATATCACAATGAAAATATTCAGAGGAAACATTAATAAATTATTGTACAGCCATACAGTGAAATACTGAGCATCCATAAAAATGAATGACATCATATTCATTATATTGACATCATATCCAAAATGCACTAAGTGTAAAATTTAAAGTGCAGAGGATTTTTACAGAAAAAGTGGGCTAGGGAACATGTACATACATGTATTTATTATATGGATGCATGTATATGTACAATGTATGTAAAAGGAATTATGAGAAACAACATTGGATGCCTGTGGCAAGGGGAACTGCATAATTTGAGACACATTTGCCATGGGGACTTTTCAATAGACACACTTTTGTTTTTCTTGAAATTTAAATATGTTAATACTTTAGCCTACACAATACTAACAATTAAAATTCAAATTATCAATTTTATTGTCAAAATATATGCAGTTAAAAGCCAATTATAAAACAGAAAAATATTTGAGCAGTTTATACAAACCAATAGTAATAATATTAAGACACCCAATAAAAATATATAAAAGATAACAGATAATTTTTAGAAGAGAAAATACAAAAGAGATATAAATACATTTAAAACTCTTAAACATTATTAGTAATCTAAAATAAATAAAACAACTTATTTTTATCTTCCATGTTTGCAAAGTTTTTAAAAATACCACCAATACTACCAATATCAATACCACCAATGTATTCACCAATACAGTAAGGAGTATGAAATCTCGCATACTACTTGATATGGTTTGGATCTGTGTCCCTGCCAAAATCTCATGTTGAGTTGTAATATTCAGTTTTGGAGCTGATGCCTGGTGAGAGGTGATTGGATCATGGAAATGGTTTCTCATAGTTAAACACCATCCAACTTGGTGCTGTTATCATGATAGATAGTGAGTTTTTGTAAGATCTGTTTTTTTGTTTTGTTTGTTTGTTTGTTTGTTTTTGAGATGGGTTCTCACTCTGTCACCCAGGCTGGAGTGCAGTGCCTTGATCTTGGCTCATTGCAACCTCTGCCTCCTGGGTTCCAGCGATTCTCCTGCCTCAGCCTCCCGAGTAGCTGGGATAACAGGCATGCACCACCATGCCCAGCTAGTTTTTGTATTTTTAGTAGAGACGTGGTTTCTCCATGTTGACCAGGCTGGTCTGGAACTCCTGACCTCAGGTGATCCACCTGCCTTGGCCTCCCAAAGTGCTGGGATTACAGGTGGGAGCCACCATGCCTGTTTTTTTTTTTTTTTTTTAAAAGAGTCTTGCTCCATCACCCAGGCTGGAGTGCAATGGCGCGACCTCAGATCACCGCAACCTCCATCTCCCGGATTCAAGCAATTCTCATGCCTCAGCCTCCTGAGTAGCTGGGATTACAGGCGCATGCCAGTTTGTAACATTTTTTACTTTTTTTTCTTAGAGTTTTTATCTCTCTGCTTACATTACCTATCTGTTTTTTCATTTTGTCTACTTTTTCTATTAGAGGCCTTAGCATGTTAATCACAGTTATTTGAAATTTCCAATGTAATGCTTTCAAAATTTCGGCCATATCTGAGTCTGGTTCTGATGCTTACTTTCTCTCTTCAAACTATTTTTTCCTGGTAAAGCAGTTTGTAATTTCATTGTTGTTGAAAGCTAGACATAATGCATTGGGTAAAAGGAACTGAGTTAAATAATATTTGAGTGTGAGGTTTTAAGTTTATCTGTCTAAGAGTAAAGCTGTGTTAAATATTTTCTTTACCTGGAAGGGTCGGATGCTAAAATTTCCTCTGGTATTCTAGTTTTTGCACCCCCCCCCCCCACCTTTTTTGTCTTTGGATTTATCTAAAGATTCCTTCTTAAATAGCATCTGAGCCTTACAGTTCTTTCATTTATAATTCCCTATTGTTATATGGGAGGCTTATTGGTATGATGGTAAAGTGTAGGGGAGAGAAAGTAGTCTATAATCCTATGATTAGGTCTCCATCTTTCCATCTTTTAGTAAGCCTGTGCTTCTGGACTGTTTCGTTCACAAGTTCCTCTTGACTGTTCCCCAACATCCAGCCTCAAGTTAAGTAAAAGGCTAGAAGGAATTAGAGTTGAGTATTTTCTTTCTCCCATGTTGGCTATACTCTGGCAAAACCCACCTTGCTTAGGCACTGATAAAATACTTTTTTTTGAGGGCAGGCTTTTTCAAGAAAAACAGATTGCATTTTTAAAAAATGCTTACTTTTCCCCTTCTTCTGACCAAAGCATAAAAGGCTTTTATTCTAATCTTCATGCTGAGCACCAGGTGGGGACCTCCTAAGACCCATTACCTAGAAGTTTTTATCTCTCAAGGTGGTCCATGCTCAATTTCCAGCAATTAATCAATTATGCCTTAAAAGCTCCTACCAGGATCCAGCAGCAACTTTTTATTCCAGGAAGCCAGTATTCTTTGTATACACCAAATTCTCCAGTTTTAGGGGTCATGACTTGCTCTATAACTTCAATTCTCTGACAAATCTAAGAAGAATTGCTGATGTCTGGTTTTTTCAGCTGTTTGCTTGTTGTGAGAAGAGGAGTGACAACTTTCAAGCACTTTGCATTTCAGACCTTACCCATTGTACATTTTATCAGTTTTATGTTTCTATTTTAAAAATAATGTTTCTTTCAAAAAAAATTGGAAAAAACAGGGCTCAAACACCCAACACAAAATAACTATAAACCTTTCCTTATTTGATAAACGTTTTAAGGGTGCTTTATTTATTTATTTACTTACTTACTTACTAGAGATGAGGTGTGTGTTGCCCAGGATGGAGTCCAATGACTATTCATAGTGTGATCATAGTGCACTACAGCCTCAAACTTCTGGGCTCAAGTGATGCTACTACCCCAGCCTCCTGAGTGGCTGGGACTACAGGGATCCATCACCATTCCTGGCCAGATACTTTACTTTTTAAGTACAAAAGAAATATGCTCATAGAAAAATTTCAAGTGGTACAGAAAATGAAATGTGAAAAGTTAATATCTTCCTCAATTTTCTTTTTTCAGAGATAATTACTATGAGCATTGTATTGTGTGTCCTTCAAAAATTGGTCGGTGCATACATAAGCGTATTTATCATGTTTTATATCAAATGGATTATTCTAAATTTAGTCTTCTACAATTTGTTTTTTTAAAAAAAAATTATAGTTGAGATTATAGCATACTTACAGATTTATATTTTGCTTTTTAAATTTTGTATTATAAATATTCCTCTTCATATTTTAACCCTTAATAGGTATCATAATAGTTGTCTTCATTATATAAATATACTGCAATCTACTTAAGCTGTCTCGTTGAGCATTCAGTTTTCTCTTAATGTTTGCTCTTTAATCAATTTAACAAATATTTATTGAGTATTTATCAGGTGCCAGTTCCTGTACATGTCACTGCAAATACAACAGATATATATATCTGTACATGTACACGTGTGTTTGTGTGTGTGTGTTTGCGCATGTATGTGGACTTCATGAAGCTTAAATTCAAGCTATTATAAATAACGCTGCAACAAACAACTTTGGGAATAAGTATGCCTCTGCCATGTCTTTCTTTTGCATAGCTACTTAAAAGTGGAATTCCCAAGTTAGAGGATATGAATATTTTAAGGTTTGAATATAAATTGCCAAATATCTCATTACAAAAGCTGCATCATTTTATGAGCTTGTACAAGTTACACAGGCAGATATCATGTCATTCTTACCGTATCACTATATTTCCACCACCTGAGATAGTGCCTGTCACATATTAGGTTGTTAATACTTGTTTGTTTAATAAATGAACAAAATCTCATTAGCAGTCCATAAGAAAGTGGCTATGTCATTTTTCTTTCCAATGACGTGGATGAATAGTTGAAGGTGTATTTTGGAGACAGTCTACCTGGATGGTATTTCTCCTCTGCTTGATATTAGCTGATAACCTTAGACAAGTTACTTGACCTTTCTCTGTCTTAGTTTTCTTATCTATAAAGTGGAGCTAATAATAATAATATAACGTTATGGGGTAGTTGTAAGGATTAATAGATTAGAATTTTTATTAGTCTATTAATACATATTAATGCATGTGTGTATGTATATGTTCACCAATGTATATTTCCAATATATATTTTGTGAATAATCTATTTATGCCTATATCTTTTTTCCTGTTAAAAAAACAGTATCTTAGGGTTTCTCTTAGCGATTTGTATAAATTCTTCATTTTAAAAAATCAAGCAAACAAACCTTGGGCTCTGATGTCAGAGAATCAGAGTTTGAATTCTGACTGTACCACTAACTTTGTGAGTTTGAGAGAGTTAACTAAACATTCTATGTCTTCATTATGTCATCTCTATCATGAAGATTATAAGAATGTCTACCTCAAAGTGTTTTTATAATTGTTAAATTACTCATACTTACAAAGCACTTTTAGAAGTTCCAAATATGTATTAATGGCTTAATCAATGGTAGTTATTCTCACCTCTTACCAAGATAACTGTGATCTTCCTTCTGTTTCCAAATCACTCTCCGTCCATATTTCATCTTCTATACTGCTTTGAGACTCATCTTCCGAAAGACAGATTTGCTCATTCTCTTTCTCCATCTCTACTAAATAATCTTCTCTATCTCCTCATCACTACTAAATTAAGTCTAAATTCAGCATAGCATTTTAAGGCTTTCCACTCTCTTATTACAAATTACCCTTTCAGCCTTGTCTACATGAATGCCTACTCCTCCAACTTGGGCTCCTTGCTGTTTTGTGAATGTGCTTGTCACTTTCCCTTTTGTACACACTTACTTAAGCTATTCTTTCTTGCTTGAAATACTTCTCATTTTATTTCTACCTAGCAAAATTTATGCAAGTCTGGCTCAAATGCCATCTGTTCCAAGCAAAGTTTCTTGGTTCTCCCAAATGGATGGATGTGCTTAGTGCCTCCCCTAAAGTAAAATTGCAGCATTTGCATATGTGTGCTATCCTTTATGAGACAATAAGCTGCTTAAGGCAGGAACATTGTCTTTTTTTTCTCTACAGTGCTAAGCACTCAATAGGTGATCAATATCGACTTGTTAAATTGAAGCCCTGATATTTATAACTAGAATACTAGACTAATTCCTAAGCTTATTTCTTAGAATTCTATTGTTAAGATACTTTGATTGAAGGCAGGGGACTGTTGAATGTGTCCTAGAACAAAGAAGATAGAAAGCTTGCTGAAAATATTTTTAGACATGTATTTCTTTGATCAAAAATGTTTATGGAGAACCTACCGTGTATGTATAAAGTGGTTCTTTCATAAGCATAGTCTTTTGTCCTAGGAGCTTACAGGTTTCCAGTCTAATATGTTTCTTTTCATTCGACAGACAAGAGAGAAAGAACAGGTAAGCAGACAAGAAAGAATTAAAAATTGCTGAAAGTTTTACAAAAATGCAATAGAGTTGGAGTAAAACAAACACAAAACAAAAATGTTACTGAGATGCCCAGATACAGAGAAAACCATAAACTTTCTCCCTTTTTTTCCACGTGGTAGCCTAGGCTGAATCACTCATTCATCTATTATTTATTCATTTGTGCTATTCAACAAACCTTTACTGAGTGACTATTATGTGGAGAGCTGTGCTTAGTGGGTAGGAAAGACAGGGAGCTCATAGTCTGTGAGCTTAGGTAGCTACATTAATAACAATCATACAAGGTAGACAGCATAAAGAGTGTGTATTCTGGGAGGTCAAGAGAAGCAGGACTCACTGGGCTATAGCAAAATCACAGGGAAAAGTAAATCAGAAAGGTCCTTTTTGCTACCACACGGCTCACTGTGGGAGTTACAGAATTTATTAGAGGCACCTCCAATTGGCATTTGGGCAGTTTCTGATCCTTTTGGCCATCTATTGTCCTGTTAATTGTTCTCCAAAGTGGCATAAAAAGCACTGGAGATAGCATTTTAGTTTTGTTGTTGTTTTCATTCCTAAATTTGAATTCATTATATTTTTTGGCCATGTTTTTCCTGATTCTCTGATTTTCCCAATTATAAAGTGGTAATCAGTCAGAAAGATATATTTTTATATACTGCACAGCTTTTTTTGCTTCATTGTTGGTGTTTTTGTCATTTATTAGCTCTGTGGCCTTGGATAATTTACTTTACTCTCCCAATCTGCAAAATGGAGAGAGTAATAACACGTGCTTCATAACATTGTTTTGAAAATTTAATGGCATGACTATAAAGTGCATGGAAGAGTGTGTACCCAATAAGCATGAGTTATCTTCCTTCTGACTCTTTTCATAAGATTCAAAGAAGACAGCGTTTAGGAGTCAGAAGATGTCAACTACTTATGTGATGCTAGTCAAGTCATCAAACCACTTCAGGTCTCAGTTTTCTCATCTTACAATGTTGTTGGGAAGGCTCCAGGGCAAAATGGATGAGAATTAAAAAGCACTCTGCAAAACCATAGTGCACATGGAAATGTAAGTTGTTATTATTTGAATGCTGAGCAGTGCTTCTGGAATAACAAGGAAGCTATCTGGTAGTTGTGATTCTGAAAGTGCCCTTAGTCAGGCTTCTCCCCTACTAAATTTATTTCCTAATAGAATGAGTTAAACCTGCTGTTGTTGCTAATTAAAATGCTCTTATAGCTTAATGAAGATATCAGCTGCCCTGTGTATGTGTTGGGGATGATAATTGAGGAGTATGAGTGAGTGTCTAGAATGTCAATCCACTGTTTTAAACACTTCATTTATTGGAAAAGTTTGAATTTCAGGCCATTTTTTTCCTCTAAGTTATGAACTCAAAATATCTGAAACAGATCTCAATCAATTTAGAGAGTTTATTATGCCAAGGTTAAGGACATGCCCATGACACAGTGTCAGGAGGTCCTGATGACATGTGCCCAATGTGGTCAGGGTGCAGCTTACTCTTATACATTTTAGGGAGACATGAGACATTAAACAATACATGATGTATATTGGTTCAGTATAGAAAGACAGGACAACTTGAGGTGGGGGCTTCCAGGTCATATGTAGATAAGAGAAAAAAGTTGCATTCTTTTCAGTCCTTGATCAGCCTTTCACTGAGTACACAACTTAGTCTAGCTCAATGAATCTGTATTTTTACATAAACAGTAGGGCAGAGGAAGCAATCAGATATGCATTTGTCTCAGGTGAGCAGGTGATGACTTTCTGTCTCACACCTGTGAAGATAAGCTATCAGTTTACATTGCCAGGGTAAAATTCAACAGAATTGTTTTAGGGTAAAGATTTTGAGGCCCACAAGATATTTCCTGTGGGAAAATTGTGAAAGAGTCATGTAGCTTTTTAAAATCTTTGTAGCTATCTTATTTAGGAATAGAGTGGGAGGCAGGTTGGCCCAACCTCGCAGTTCCCAGTTTGACATTTCCTTTTGCTTAGTAATTTATTTTCCTTCTATACCCTAAAATTAACAGCCATTCAGGAAACTTTCTGTGTTTTGTCATTCTGTCCCTTGCTCCTGGGGCAAAGTTTCTCATATGCTCCATGCATTTCTTACAAAATTGCCTCTCAAAATGTAGTCTTAACATTACCTGTATCAAAATCACCTAAGGGCATGTTAAAATGACAAAGCACAGGCCCCACCCCAGGCCTACTGAATGAAACCCCCTAGCAGTAGTACTGTCGAAACTGCATTTTAAAGCCTGCCCATTTGATTCTATATATGATAGCACTGATGACTGCCTTAAACTAATTTAATAGAAATAATTTCTTAAAATACACAAACATGGTAAAAAATATTAAACAGTTCAAAAGAGTTTACCCTGAAAGGTAAACCTCCCATATTTTCCCTGCTCCTCTGTCCGGATACAACTGTGAACCCTGAATATCTGAGACAGGTTAATTGAGAAAGTTTATTTTGCCAAGGTTGAGGACATACACCCATGAAAGCTTAAGGAGATTCTAATGACATGTGCCCAAGGTGGTCAGGGCACACCCTGGTTTTATTCATTTTAGAGAGAAATGAGACACCAATAAATATATGTAAGATGTACATTGGTTGCCTCCAGAAAGGCGGGAAAAGCAGAAAGGGGGCTTTCGGGTCACAGGTACCTGAGAGACAAATGGTTGCATTCTTTTGAGTTTCTGATTAGCCTTTCCAAAGGAAGCAATTAGATACACATTTTCTCAGTGAGCAGAGGGATGACTGAATGGAATGGGAGACAGGTATTCCCTAAGCAGTTCCAAGCTTGACTTTACCCTTTAGCTTAGTGATTTGGGGGACCCAAGATTTATTTTCCTTTCACATTTTCCCCATTTAAAAAAAATATTTTGGAAAAAGCATTTTAAAAGAAAATGAGTCACTGGTCTCAGGTTTTGTCTGATCTCTCAAGTCTAGAAAGGTTTATTCCTAGATGGTGTGAAAGAAAATTAAATTTTGGGACCCCAAACTCATTTAGCCAAAGGGAAAGGTCAAGCTGGGAACTGGGTCACACAAACCTGCCTCCATCATTTGGTTCCTAAATAAGATGGCTACAAGATCAAAAGCTACGAGTTTCCCCCATATTTTGCCCACAAGGAAATTCCTGGTGAGATGTAACTTCACTAGGGCAATGCAAATTGATAGCTTATCTTTACAAACACCCTGGCCTGTTAGACACAAATGCATATCTGATTGTTCCGCTGCCCCATTTTGTCTGTGTTATCTTATGTAAAATGCAGATTTCACACATTTTTCCTTTGCCCCTTTTGTTTATGTGAAAACTCTTTGCTTTCCAATATCCTGCCCTTTCCCCTTTAAATTTGGAGCCCTCAAAATCGTCTTCAAAGAAAGGCATCGATCTGTCTCCCAGGTGTGTCCTTAACCTTGGCAAATAAACCTCCAAAGATGACTGAGACTTGTCTCGACATTTTCTTTGACTGACATCTGGTAACCATGGAGGGATCCTGAGTGAAAGTGACCTGGCCTACAGCTATTAGCCTCTTGGTGCTTCCTACTGGCTTGGGCACCTTATAGCTCGAACCAACAGGATGAATTTGCTGAAGTTTGGGACCTATTTCCTCCAGGGTTTCCTGATCTTCCAACAGTTTTTGATTGGGGGTCTGAAGTTTATTGGCTGTTAAAAAAAATCCTTTTTTTGTGGGAGTTTTTCCACCCGCTTCCACCAAGAAAGGCAAGCTCATCTGCTTCTGCATCGACAGAGAGTGGTCTCCAGCTTGGAACCCATCACTAGGTAAGAAACTGGTTTGAGATTCTGTCTTGCAAATTCTCTAAATGACTAAAATTAGCATTAACAACCAGCTGGTGTCAATTTCCTGCTTACACTTAGAGTGCTCAGAAATCATACATTTTGTGTGATTATTATAAGTTTTGCTTAACTGCTTTGTTGTTTGTTTCTGTTTTTGTGTATGTGTATATTTGTATGTTTCTGTCCTTTCCCCTATCAGATTTGACCAACTCAAAACACTCTAGCTCATGAGTGTGGAGTCTTCCACTCCAAAGAAATAGAGCACCTTACTCCCTTCATTCAGCCTTTCAGGGCATTCTCAGGCAACTGAGAATCTAGGAGAAATGCTAGAGAAATGCTCCCTAAGACATGCAGCAGCTCTAAATAAGTTTCCCATTTCAGAAGAACATATTTAGTGTATAATCTCAGCCAGCAGGTGCATATAAGGAGCCGACCCCTCTCACACCTTAGCTCCTGGCACATTTGTGCCAGGTAGCCACAACACAGGTGGACCAAACCGGTTCAGAGGGGAACAACCTTGAAAAGCTAAGTTCGCAAGCAGCACATTTTGGGTTTGACACATGTACTGCCTTGGTCAAATCCAAAGAGGAGCTCTAAATTATGGGAAACAAGGCCTCTAAGACCCCAGCAGCTGTGGAACATACAGTTTCCCCTTTAGAACCTCTGGCCGAGTATATGCAAAATACTTAGGTGAACTGTCATGCAGATATTTAACCAAGTGGACCACTATAACTAAAGCAGATTCTAAGTTACAATGGCCTAAATAGGGATCTTTTGAGATACCCAAATTAGTGTACCTGTGAACCAGTACGGATAACGCAGGCACAAAAACTAAGCAATCAGAATGGAAGAGTTATTTTCAGTGGTATTTGGAGAGTAGTAAGAGGCAAAGGTAAACAAGCAGAAGGTAAACAAGCAACTTGGAAATGCTAATCAAGAACTCTCTAATTTTTCTTCTCTCTTAAAGAAATCCTCAGAGTCCCTTACTTTCCCCTTGGCACCCCTCCCTCCTCCACCTATACTTGCACTCTACCATGACCTCTCTGAACTTCTGGGGCAAGATTTGTTTTCCCCTTCTGCATGTTTAACACATGCTCAACAGGAGGCAGTTGGGAATCTGACTTCAAAGACCCCATCTGCTGACAATTCCCTGACAGTCCCAATGGCCAGTTTTATCCCAGATATGTGGAAAAGGGGGATTCCACAGGGATTTCTCTCATGATTGCCCCTTTTTGAGAACAACCAGTAACAGATAGGGGAACCCCAGTGATTGTTTACCAACCCTGGTCAAAGGCTGAATTACATGGCATAGTTAAAGCATTTCCTGACCCCCATAAAGATCCAATTGGGTTTGCCCGAGAATTTGAGCTTATTAGAACCTATGACCCAGGTCATTCTGACCTTTATCAGCTAGTCCACATGTTGGTCTTAGAAGCTAAAGCTAAGGAATGGCTGGAGAAAGCATAATGGTGAGACCCTATAGCAGACTTGACTCCTGAAGGTCCAGTAGAGCCCCCAACAACCAGCCCCCCCACCAAATCCAGGAGACAGGCATAAAGATGCGTAGGAACGAGCAGCCACTCTGTTAAATATTATTCCTTCAGTGTTCCAAAGGGTTGTGGATTGGAATAAAATCCAAAAATGCCACCAGAACACAAATGAATCAATTTTATATTATTTCATGTTTTGATAAAACTTTAAGACAGTATTGCGGGATGTCAACTGATTGCTTTGAAAACAACAAAAATATACGTTATCGAATGCAAATTTCCTACATGGACTAGATGATGATTTAGCCACCCTTATAAAATGCAACATGACAAGCTGGGCCACAGCCAGAACTAATTAACTAGTTAACTTAGCTGACCAATTATCCTGCACTACAATAAAAAAGAAAAAACAGAAGATTGCTCGAGTTATGCATTTAGAGCTAAAGCAATTAACTTCTCAACCGCTCAGCCTCAGATAGATTTTAGGCTCCCTCGGTCTGAGAACCCTTCCCTCCCAGTCTGCTACTACTGTAAAAGACCAGGACACCTTAAAACAGATGGCCCTAGGTTGAAACAAAAGAAAAGGCAGGAGAATGAAACTCAGGAAGACTAGGCATGCTCTGAGGAAGTACAGGGGTTTCACCTTTCCAAATATTCTACCCTGACAAACAAACTGGGAGAGGTTAGTATAATAATAAACCATGAGCTTACAAATGCCTTAATTGACACAGGCATGACTGTATCTCTGATAAATTCCACCTTATTTAGAAACCCCATTCCTCGGAGTAATAGAAGAATTAACATGGTTGGTGTGTCTAATAAAACAATCTTATGTTTTAAGTCAAAACCTATACCTTACTATTTCATCAGGTTCAGCCCCCCCACCACAGGCTCTAAGTGTGACAGGCTCAGTAGGTCTCATATCTTTTTTTTTTTTTTTTTTTTTGAGACTGAGTTTCACTCTTGTTGCCCAGGCTGGAGTGCAATGGCACAGTCTTGGCTCACCACAATCTCCACCTCCCGGGTGCAGGCAATACTCCTTCCTCAGCCTCCCAAGTAGCTGGGATTACAGGCATCCACCACCATGCCTGGCTAATTTTTGTATTTTTAGTAGAGATGCGGTTTCACCATGTTGGCCAGGCTGGTCTCGAAGTCCTGACCTCAGGTGATCTGCCCACCTGGCCTCCCAAAGTACTGGAATTACACGTGTGAGTCACCATGCCCGGCCTCCATATCTTTCTTATATGCCCTTTGGCCCCTGTCAGTTTTTTGGGCCATGATCTCCTCAAAATCCGTAATGCCCATGTCTCTTTTTCATCAAAAGGTGAACTTTTATTAGAATTTGAACCAGGGGACCAGAAATACCAAATTCAAAAACGTCCTGACATTGTTCCACAGTTTAGCACTAGTAATGTTAAAACATCATCTTGTGACCAGGAAAATAAAATGGAGACAGAGGAGGAAATTTTAGGGGAGATTAAGAAACGCTGGAATAAACATCAGAAAACAATAAAACTCCTTTTAGCTTCCCCAATTTTCCTATTAACACCAGAAGTGGGATACTTGCTCAAGGATGTCCCCTCCCACTTATGGTCTCAGTCAAATACAGATATAGGAAAAATATTCTCACCCACTCAGGTAAAGGTAGAGATAAACCCAAAGAAACCCCTGCCCAAGCTTAAACAATACCTTCTATGAAGAACGCCATAGATGGAATTACCCCTATCATACAAGATTATCTGAAAAAGCTGCTGGCTCATTATTCCCTGCACAAGCCTCCGCAACTGCCCTATATTCCCCGCAAAGAAACCAAGTGGGAGAGGATGGAGGTTTTTGCAGGACTTGCGTGCAATAAGCTATATCGTAATACCCAGGCTCCCAGTAGTTCCCAACCCACACACCCTTCTATCAGCTACACCCACTACCAGCCAGTATTTCTCAGTTGTGGATCTCTGCGGTGCCTTTTTTAATATTCCTGTAGATCCAGAGAGCCAGTATTTGTTTGCCTTTACTTGGAAAGAATGGCAATATACGTGGACTGTAATGCCCCAATGGTATACAGAAAGTCCCACTTATTTTTCCAAATATTAGAAGCTGATTTAGATAATATAATTTTTCCCCAGGGCTCAACAATCATTCAGTACATGGATGACCTTCTTCTTTGTTCAGGCACACTATGTTCCTCCCAGGAAGATAGCCTATATTCACTCAGTCAGCCACCGAGGGACACAAGGTGTGAAAAGACAAACTTCAGCTATGCTTACCTCAATTTAAGTATTTGGGTCATATTATCTCAGTCAAAAGACTGAGTATTAACCCTGACAGAGGGAGAGAAATTGTAGCTCTCCCAGTGCCCGTCACTAGAAAACAACTTAGAGGAATTTTGGGCCTGGCAGGCTGCTGTAGAAACTGGATACCGAATTTCTCCCTGATGGCTCAACCTCTGTCTGCATACCTAAAAAATGAACAATCTGATCCCATCATGTGGACTCCAGAGAGACAATCAGCTGTACAACAAATAAAGGAAATTCTAACTAATGCCCTAACCTTAGGGCACCCAAACTACAAATTGCCTTTCTCTTTTTTTGTACACAAAATTGGAGGTACTGCATCTAGGGTACCGACCCAGAAACACAGTGATCAGCAGAGACATATAGGCTATTATAGCCAACAGCTGGACCCTGTGGCTTGAGGGCTTCCTCCTTGTGTGAGAGCAATAGCAGCCGCAGCCCTTCTGTACAAGTCTGTTGAAGAAATAATTATGGGTTCCCCCCTCACCATTTTTGTGCCACATTCTCTTGAGACCCTTTTAACTCTCATCGTACTAACATCTGTCTGTCAAACAGTTAGCCTCTTGTGAAATTTTGCTTTTATCATCTTCCAATATTACTATTTCCTGCTGTAATAATATTAACCTGGTCACTCTAATGCTGGGTCCTGCCGACAAAACCCCTCATGACTGTGTTCTGATGACTGACAGACTTCTCACCCCAGGACAGACGTACAAGAGACACCACTGGATAATGCTGAGATAGAATGGTATACAGATGGGTCTTATATAAGAGAAGAGGATAGAAATTTTACAGCAGGATATGCTGTGGTTTTATTACTAGAGGTAATTGAAGCCAGTCCTCTTCCCCAAGCCAGATCAGCTCAAGCAGCCAAATTGATTGCCCTGACCCGAGCTTGTCAACTGGCAAAAGACAAGACTGCAAACATTTACACTGACAGCCACTATGGGGTTGCTCATGACTTTGGGATACTATGAAAAGAGAGAGTATATTTAACCTCCTCAGGGCAACCCATAAAAATGGACAACAAGTATCACAGCTGTTAGAAGCTATTCTAAAACCAAAATGTTTGGCAATTATAAAAATTCCAGGTCACTCAAAATTAGACACCACAGAAAGTCATGGTAACAAATTGGGTGATGCCACTGCTAAAAGAGCAGCATCCAAGCCACCAGACCCAATCCAAGAAATGGCCATAAAACCCGAAACACTTAGAAACATGTTGAAAGAAACCAAGAACATAGCTCCTACAAAAGAGAAATCTACTTGGAAACAGGCAGTGGCAGCGGGATACTTGTCTCCTGAAACAAATATGGTGTGGACCTAATAATAAACCCATTATTTCAATGGGATTTCAGGTGCCCCTTATGGAATATGTCCATAATCTAAACCACTGGAATCCAGATAAAATGATATCCTGGTGTAAACAATATTACTGGAAACCATCCTTCACAGTGGCACAAAAAGTTTACTCTCAATGTGTTATTTGTCCCAGGTATAACCCAGGAAATCCCCTCCATGGGGCCCAGGGTCATTTTTCCCTCCTGGCTGAAACTTTTGAGGTATGGAAGCTTGATTTTATCCAGCTGCCATCATCTCAAGTTTACAAGTATGTTTTAGAAATGGTCTACATGTTTTCCCATTGGGTTGAACCTTTTCCCTGCAGGCAAACAACAGCCATGGCAGTTGAAAAAATCCTACTAGAAAAAAAGTACCCCACTGTCGGGAGTCCCCTGTGAGCTTCACAGTGACAGGAGAACTCACTTTACTGGCCAGGTTTTTCAAAATACTTGTAAAATTTGACCCCTATTTCAACATCTCCATTGTGCCTACCATCCCCAATCTTCAGGCCTGCTGGAGAGGACCAGTGGAATAATTAAGACACAATAGGCTAAGTTCATAGAGACATTTTACCTCTCCTGGCCCAAAGCTCTCCCTCTAGTGCTGCTTACACTCCAATCCACCCCTTTCAGAAAACATCAGCTGTCCCCTTTTGAATTATAAGGGGAAGGCCCATGTGTGTGAGAACAAACATAACCAAACCAACTTTTCTCAAGAGAGATATATTGCAATATTGTGAGGGACTTATTTATCACCTTAAAAAAAGCCAATATTTGGTAAAGAATTTCACAGTGTGCTTCCTGAAGATAAGGTACCTGGTCACAATCTGCAACCCAGAAATTTTGTCTATTGGAAAAGACATCTAATAAAGGATTCCCTTCAACCCTGATGGAAGGGCCCATACCAGGTACTATTGACTAATCCCTGTGCTGCAAAATTAGAGGGTATATACTCATGGATTCACATCTCTCATCTTATAAAGGCATAACATCCTGAATGGACTGTAACTCCCACCAACGACCTTTGCCTCCAGTCCGCTAAACATCGACCTTCAACCCAGAATTAGAAGCAGATGACAGCTGATGTGGACTGCTTAAACCCAAGACACAGGACCAGGCCTGTATATAAATAAATGCTTATGTTTGTTATACAATAACTATTATAATTATTGTTCTAGATATACTGTCTACTGCTTTCTCGTAAGGAACAGGGTAATCCGGTTGTCTGATTTAACACCCTTTAGTAACTAAGATGAAGTTCACAGCCTTGCTATTATTAATCATGTATTTCTACACCTTCTTGCCAGTGTCACCCACTGATGCCCATGAAACAAACCTGTTTGTACAATGGGCTCAGGATTATGCAGACAGCTTACAAAAGGACACTTGCTAAATATGAAGAATCATGCCTCTTTCCAGGGGCTCCTGGATAGAATACCAAAAATTTATTACATTACAGAAATGGTCTGAGGCTCTGTTCCAAGATGGCAGAATAGGAACAGCTCAGGTCTGCAGCTCTCAGCACGATCAATGCAGAAGACAGGTGATTTCTGCATTTCCAACTGAGGTACCTGGTTCATCTCATTGTGTCGGGTTGGAAAGTGGGTGCAGCCCACGGAGGGCAAGCTGAAGCAGGGCGAGGCATCACCTCACCCGGGAGGCACAGAGGGTAGGGGGATTTCCTTTACTAGCCAAGGGAAGCCATGACAGACCGTACCTGGAAAAAGGGACACTCCCACCCAAATATTGTGCTTTTTCCAGGGTCTTAGCAACCAGCAGACAAGGAGATTCTCTCCCATGCCTGGCTCAGCGGGTCCCACGCCCACAGAGCCTTGCTCACTACTAGCGCAGCAGTCTGAGATTGAACTGCGAGGCGGCAGCCTTGCTGGGGGAGGGGCATCCGCCATTGTTGAGGCCTGCGTAGGTAAACAAAGCAGCCAGGAAGCTCAGACTGGGTGGAGACCACTGCAGCTCAGCAAGGCCTACTGCCTCTATAGACTGCACCTCTGTGGGCAGGGCATAGCTGTACAAAAGGCAGCAGACAACTTCTGCAGACTTAAACGTCCCTGTCTGACAGCACTGAAGAGAGCCATTGTTCTCCCAGCACAGTGTTTGAGCTCTGAGAATGGACAGACTGCCTCCTCAAGTGGGTCCCTGACCCCCATGTAGCCTAACTGGGAGAAACGTCCCAGTAGGGGTCTACAGACACCTAATATAGTCAGGTGCCCCTCTGGGAAGAAGCTCCCAGAGGAAGGATCAGGCAGCAATATTTGCTGTTCTGCAATATTTGCTGTTCTGCAGCCTCCGTTGATGATACCCAGGCAAACAGGGTCTGGAATGGACCTCCAGCAAACTCCAATGGACCTGCAGCTGAGGGACCTGAATGTTAGAAGGAAAACTAACAAACAGAAAGGAATAGCATCAACATCAACAAAAAGGACATCCACACCAAAACCCCATCTGTAGGTCACCATCATCAAAGGCCAAATGTTGATAAAACCACAAAGATGGGGAGAAAACAGAGGAGAAAAGCTGAAAATTCTAAAAACCAGAGCACCTCTTCTCCTCCAAAGGATTGCAGCTCCTCACCAGCAATGGAACAAAGCTGAATGGAGAATGACTCTGAGGAGCTGACAGAAGTAGGCTTCAGAAGATTGGTAACAACAAACTTCTCCGAGCTAAAGAAGGATGTTCGAACCCATCGCAAGGAAGCTAAAAAACGTTGAAAAAAGATTAGACAAATGGCTAACTAGAATAAACAGTGTAGAGAAGACCTTAAATGACCTGATGGAGCTGAAAACCATGGCATGAGAACTATGTGATGCATGCACAAGCTTCAGTAGCCGATTTGATCAAGTGGAAGAATGGTATCAGTGATTGAAGATCAAATTAATGAAATAAAGTGAGAAGAGAAGGTTAGAGAAAAAAAGAGTAAAAAGAAAAAACAAAACCTCCAAGAAATATGGGACTATGTGAAAAGACCAAATCTACGTTTGATTGGTGTACCTGAAAGTGATGGGGACAATGGAAACAAGTTGGAAAACACTCTTCAGAGTATTATCCAGGAGAACTTCCCCAACCTAGCAAGGCAGGCCAACATTCAAATTCAGGAAATACAGAGAACACCACAAAGATACTCCTCAAGAAGAACAACCACAAGACACATAATCGTCAGATTCACCAAGGTTGAAATGAAGGAAAAGATGTTAACAGCAGCCAGAGAGAAAGTTCAGGTTACCCACAAAGGGAAGCCCATCAGACTAACAGCGGGTCTCTTGGCAGAAACCCTATAAGCCAGAAGAGAGTGGGAGCCAATATTCAACATGCATAAAGAAAAGAATTTTCAACCCAGAATTTCATATCCAACCAAACTAAGCTTCATAAGTAAAGGAGAAATAAAATCCTTTACAGAGAAGCAAATGCTGAGACATTCTGTCACCACCAGGCCTGCCCTAAAAGAGCTCCTGAAGGAAGCACTAAACATGGAAAGGAACAACCGGTACCAGCCACTGCAAAAACATGCCAAATTGTAAAGACCATCAATGCTATGAAGAAACTGCATCAATTAATGGGCAAAATAATCAGCTAACATCATAATGACAGGATCAAATTCACACATAACAATATTAACCTTAAATGTAAATAGGCGAAATGCCTCAATTAAAAGATATAAACTGGCAAATTGGATAAAGACTCAAGATCCATCAGTGTGCTGTATTCAGGAGGCCCATCTCACGTGCAGAGACACATATAGGATCAAAATAAAGGGATGGAGGAAGATCTACAAAGCAAATGTAAAGCAAAAAAAAAAAAAAAAAAAAAAGCAGGGGTTACAATCCTAGTCTCTGATAAAACAGACTTTAAACCAACAAAGATCAAAAGAGACAAAGAAGGCCATTACATAATGATAAAGGGATCAATTCAACAAAAAGAGCTAACTATCCTAAATATGTTTGCACCCAATACAGGAGCACCCAGATTCATAAAGCAAGTCCTTAGAGACCTGCAAAGTGACTTGACTTAGACTCCCCACAATAATAATGGGAGACTTTAACAACCCACTGTCAATATTAGACAGATCAACGAGACAGAAGGTTAACAAGGATATACAGGACTTGAACTCAGCTCTGCACCAAGCAGACCTAAGAGACATCTACAGAACTCTCCACACCAAATCAACAGAACATATGCTCTTCTCAGCACCACATCACAATTATTCTAAAATTGACCACATAATTGGAAGTAAAGTACTCCTCAGCAAATGTAAAAGAACAGAAATCACAACAAACTGTCTCAGACCACAGTGCAATCAAATTAGAACTCAGGATTAAGAGTTCTAACTCAAAACCACACAGCTAAATGGAAACTGAACAACCTGCTCCTAAATGACTATGGGGTAAATAATGAAATGAAGGCAGAAATAAAGATGTTCTTTGAAACCAATGAGAACAAAGACACAATGTACCAGTATCTCTGGGGCACATTTAAAGCAGTGTGCAGAGGGAAATTTATAGCACTAAATGCCCACAAGAGAAAGCAGGAAAGATCTAAAATTGACACCCTAACATCACAATTAAAAGAACTAGAGAAGCAAGAGCAAACAAATTCAAAAGCTAGCAGAAGGCAAAAAATAACCAAGATCAGAGCAGAACTGAAAGAGACAGAGACACAAAAGCCCTTCCAGAAATCAAAGAATCCAGGAGCTGGTTTTTTGAAAAGATCAACAAAATTGATAGACTGCTAGCAAGACTGATAAAGAATAAAAGAGAGAAGAATAAAATAGATGCAATAAAAAATGATAAAGGGAATATCACTACCAATCCCACAGAAATGCAAACTACCATCAGAGAATACTATAAACACCTCTACACAAATTAACTAGAAAATCTAGAAGCAATTGATAAATTTCTGGACCCATACACTCTCCCAAGACTAAACCAGGAAGAAGTTGAATCTCTGAATAGACCAATAACAGGCTCTGAAATTGAGGCAATAATTAATAGCCTACCAATCAAAAAAAGTCCAGGACCAGACAGATTCACAGCCAAATTCTACCAGAGGTACAAAGAGGAGCTGGTACCTTTCCTTCTGAAATTATTCTAATCAATAGAAAAAGATGGAATCCCCACTAACTCATTTTATGAGGCCAGCATCATCCTGATACCAAAGCCTGGCAGAGACACAACAAAAAAAGAGAATTTTAGACCAATATCCGTGATGAACATCAATGCAAAAATCCTCAATAAAATACAGGCAAAACAAATCCAGCAGCACATCAAAGAGCTTATCCACCACCATCAAGTTGGCTTCATCCCTGGGATGCAAGGCTGGTTCAACATAAACAACTAAATAAATGTAATCCATCACATAAACAGAACCAACAACAAAAACCACATGATTATTTCAATAGATGCAGAAAAGGCTTTCGACCAAATTCAACAACTCTTCATGCTAAATACTGTCAATAAACTAGATATTGATGGAACATATCTCAAAATAATAAGAGCTGTTTATGACAAACCCATAGCCAATATCACACTGAATGGGCAAAAACTGGAAGAATTCCTTTTGAAAACTGGCACAAGACAATAATGCCCTCTCTCACCACTCCTGTTCAACAGTGTTGAAAGTTCTAGCCAGGGCAATCAGGCAAGAGAAAGAAATAAAGAGTATTCAATTAGGAAAAGAGGAAGTCAAATTGTCACTGTTTGCAGATGACATGATTGTATATTTAGAAAACCCCATTGTCTCAGCCCAAAATCCCCCAGCAATCCCATTACTGCATATATACCCAAAGGATTATAAATCATGCTGCTATAAAAACACATGCACCCATATGTTTATTGTGGCACTATTCACAATAGCAAAGACTTGGAATGAACCCAAATGTCCATCAGTGATAGACTGGATTAAGAAAATGTGGCACATATACACCAGGGAATACTATGCAGCCATAAAAAAGGATGAGTTCATGTCTTTTGCCGGGACATGAATGAAGCTGGAAACCATCATTCTCAGCAAACTATCACAAGGACAGAAAACCAAACCCTGCATGTTCTCACTCATAGGTGGGAATTGAACAGTGAGAACACTTGGTCACAGTGTGGGGAACATCACACACCAGGGCCGGTCAGGGGGTGGAGGCCTGGGGGAGGGATGGCATTAGGACAAATACCTAATTCATATGGGACTTAGAACCTAGATGATGGGTTGATAGGTACAGCAAACCACCATGGCACATATATACCTATATATCAAACCTGCACGTTGTGCACATGTACCCTAGAACTTAAGGTATAAAAAAAATGGTCTGGTATTCTTAGTGCTGGCATAACAAAAGGCAGTATTTATAGTTGGCTCATAAAAAACACTCTTAAGGAGAAGGGACATGGGAAAAGATTTTCAATGCAAAGGACCATCTCATTAGCTCTCACTTACTTTAGCATTCTCCCAACTAAAACAGAAGGTGGTAATCATGCCCCAAACAATGGCCCATTTTCAAAATGAAATAATGCAAATTTGGGATGGATTTATCTGGCTCACCCCTTTGTTTGGCCAACTCAGCCAAAATGCTCCTTTGTGCTGGGATCAAAGAAATCACACCAAGGACCTACGCCCAAACACTACGTGAGATATGGGGTGGATATCCAAAAGACATGGTGACCACATTATCATATTACAAGACACTGACTGGCATGCCATCAATTGGGTGCAGTGACCAGGTATTTATTGGCTAGCTCCAGATGAAACATGTTGGTTTTGTGGCACTAATTTATGGCTGCAGTTACCTCCAGGGTGGCTAGGATAATGTTCCCTAGGTTATGCTTGGGCACAAGAATAAGTAATTCAGACCCTGCCAAAACCAGCAAAACTTTTTCATTTAAAAATCTTGTTGGACACGTTTGGTATTCCAATGGTATAATCATTTAGCTTCAATATTTATACCACAGATAGGTATTTAAGATGTTATATGGCATATAGAGGCCTTATTGAATTACACTCAAAAGGCCTTGAATGATAGCCACATGAGTATCTATCTCTTTGCTAGATGATGAGGTCACGCTTATGAGGAAAGCTGAGCTACAAAACTGTATGGCTTTAGAAATACTAATGGCAACACAAGGGGGGAATTGCGCCATCATAAAAACTGAATGTTGTGTGTATATTCCAGATGAATCAAAGAACATAACCCGACTTATGACTGATATGAAAACCCAGATAACCAAACTGCCAGATCAAAAACCATTACTAATCGATTGGTTGAGCAGTTGGTTTGAACCCTGGGGAACTCAGTGACAGAAACTCTTGCTTATAATATTAATAATAATAATGATTTGTGTTCTGTCCTGTTTTTACTTACAATGTTGTTATTGTATGTGCTTGCAAATAAGTCGATGTGCAACTGGAAGGGCCAGGGTAATAATTGCCCAGAAAATTGCTCTAATTGAGGAGGCAGTGATATAGCCTAACCCAACTTCTAGGTTTGCTTTCCTGTTGTTGCCATAAATCTGGCCTAGATTCATATATATATATATATATATATACATATATATATATATATATATATTTTACCTTCATGGGACAAGACTTCCTAGAAATGAGCCCTCATAGTGATGTGGGACCTGAACTTATAGGAATGAGCCTTCCTGGTTACATGAGACCTGAACTTCTAGGAATAAGCCTTCCTAGCAATGTGGGACTTGAACTTCTAGGAATGAGCCTTCCTAGTGACATGGGACCTAAACTTCTAGGAATAAGCCATCCCAGCAATGAGAAACTAGCAAAAAAAGGAGAAAAGAAACAACCTGAGGCCAAGAACTCATATTCTTTTTAAAATGCTTTTCTCCAAAAGATTCTAAAGAAAAAGATGGGAGGGGGCAATGTGAAAGGAAAATATATTTTGGGACCCCAAACTAATTTATTAAAAGGGAAAAGTCAAGCTGGGAACTGGGTCACGCAAACTTGCCTCCACCTTTTTGTTCCTAAATAAGATGGCTGCAAGATGAAAAGCTACCTGCCTCTCCCATATTTTGCCCACGAGGAAATTCCTGGTGAGCTGTTTAAAACTTCACCAGGACAATGCAGACTGATAGCTTATCTTTACAGGTGCAGTCACCCTGGCCTGCCAGACATAAATGCATATCTGATTGTTCCCTACCCCATTTTGTATGTGTTATCTTATGTAAAATGCAGATTCCACACATTTTTCCTTTGCCCCTTTTGTTTATATGAAAGCTCTGTGCTTCCCAGTATCCTTCCCTTTCCCCTTTAAATTTGGAGCTCTCAAAATCATCTTCAAAGAAAGGCCATAGACCTGTCTCCCAGGTGTGTCCTTAACTTTGGCAAATAAATCTCCAAAAATGATTGAGACTTGTCATGTTATTTTCTTGATTGACAATGGGTATGTCGCAAGTTATCAGAAAAGCTCATTTTAGCAGGATGTGAAGTCTTATGTCCTATGAAGAGAAATTAGGGGAAGAGAGAAAAACAACAACAAACAAAAGAACAACCCTGGAAAATTGAGGCCACATTACTCTGGAGTCCATACACAAGTAGGCAGGTATAAAAGTGGCTTATGTACGTAAATAGGTTGCTGTTATTTTCTTCTGAAGTTTAATTTGTCTAGCTTCAGTCTGCAGGGTTTTAAGAAAGCACAGCTTAGTTTTCAGTGGTTTAATATTAGAATAAATGAGGGAAAAAAATGAAAGAAGAAAAAATAAAAACAATATTTTGGATACTTGTAGCCATTTAAAGTTGGAATGAAGTCCAAATTGTAGAAAATAATAAAAATTGAAAAACATTAGGAAAGACTAGAATCTAACAACAGATATACTATAATTTTTGAAACATTTTTTTGTCTCTCCAGTGTTTTATTTTTACTGAAGACAAGTCATAGTACGACTGATTTGCTGTATTACACTTGGCCAAATTATTTATATAAATTGCAGCAAGAATAATTATTATTCACATGGGCTTTTTAAATTGGCTTTGATGGAACTTTGTTCCATAGAAGGAATCTCAGATAAGACTTTTTAAAGTTAAGCCCAGCCATGGATTTGTACCATCAAATATCTATGAGTTGGGTAAATTCCTCTTCTCTTGGGGTCCCAAGAAAACTTGGGGCTCCTGGGCCTGTCAGAAAGTGATATTTTTTACTAACCACATATCAGGAACCCTGTACAAGAACTGTGTAGACAAGGTGTGAGGCCAGTTTTCCCAATGGGCTTTTATTGGCTCTAAAAATCAAATTTGACTCCTTAAAGGAAAGCACACCATTCCAGTCAAAACCTTAGTAAAATAACGAGTTCTTCCAATCGTGTCCTGTTACAAATAAAAACAGATTCTTATTGCACTTATGCAAATAACTATATTGCCATAAGTTAAGAATACTCAGATAGTTTCCAAATTCTGGAGAAATCAGGTAGAGAGAAATATGCTCCAAATTTTGTTCACAGGAGTATACTTTACTTAATTGTTAAAAACTGTCAACAACTCAAAAGTTTTCTTGACTCTGAAAAACAAAACAAAGGATGAGCAACATTTTAAGACAAAATTCAAAAAGATTACCTCAGTCTTCTATTAGTTCAATCCATGAAGTTAATTCCTGTTCTGCTTGATATTCATAAACATTTCAACTCTCCATGAGTCCTGAAAGTTTCTCCTCTATTCTGATATCACAATCTCCAAAATTATCAGAAACCACATTCAAGAACATCTGTTAGAGTTTTATAGCTAATTATAAAACCAACTTCTAAAGAGGACCAAAACAAGACAACAACTGTCTGTGGATGACAAAAGGTTTTAGGGCAGCCATAGTCAAAGACACAACTTGCAAGAAAATTTGTTACCTCTGTGGCACACAATAATTTAATGTAACGATTATAATTATTACTGATATCATACACTAAGTTATATTAGAATTATAAGAGTTTCCCATAATTGCAGAACACATAGCAATAACTGGCACATAGCAAATAGCCCAAAGGAAACAAAACACCATTTCATATTTGACAATGCTTCCTGTATGATTTTTAAACCAAATAAGCCAAATATGTCATTTTTGGATTAATTAGGTCAGAAAATACATAATTTATAATTTGATTTTGGAAAGTTTGTCAAATATCAAAGGTTTAAAACACTTGATATCACAAAATAGGATCACAGGTCATTGTAAAATAAGTCATTTATTTAACCAAAGAGATAACTCAAAGATCTCAATGAAAAGGCAAAAAACTTCATTCTTTAGAGAGCAGACATACTTTTCCAAATAATAAGCCCTATTAAAAACAGCATGAAGCAAATTAAATTTGTTTTTCAAAATTTTATAAATAATCTATAAAATTTTAATCTTGACTCTAAGGTATAACTCTCATAAGCCTTTTATAACCTTTATAATCTTTATTAAGGAGTCAGTTAATGCTTCAATAAAACCTTTTTAATCTGACACTGGGGATCAAATACTGATCTTGCATCAGTGTGCCTTTGACATTAATAGTTCATTTATAGAAAAACTGAACTTACTGTATTCCTATAGATCAGCCCTTACAGTCGCACACGCCGACCTCTTCCACAATAGTCTCTTTGTCTCAAGGTGTTGAATAGCTTTAATTTCTGGCCCCGTGTCTCAGTTTATTTTGATTGGCATCTTCTACTAGGCCTGAAGATGAGGCTTTAATTGCCGTCAGTGTTTAAGATTTAGCAGTAATTAATGTCCTTTTGAGAGCCATGAGTCAAATCCCTGTAACTCACTGTCACAAGGATTTAAAAGCACATACAGAAAGATATACCGATGTAATAACCTTAATTAATTTTTGTTTAATCTCAGTTATTTTCTAAGCAAACAAAAACATAATAATAATGGCATAGGAATTATTTTGATAAAACATGAAATATTTTAGGCCAGTTACCAAAACGCAAAAGAAAAGACCTTCTGCAGTGCACAGAGTATGATGTTGCACCTTCAGATCTTTAAAAAAACATTGTTAGCATCAGGCAACAAAAAACAGAACCTGAGGCAAAAAAAAAAAAAAAAAAACCTTATATGAACTGAAAAGGAGTTGAAGGAGAGTGTTAGTATTTTATGCCTTTAAAACAGGAGAGAAAACTAAAAACAGTGAGATGCAATGAAACTTGAACTTTACATTAAAAAAATTAAAATCTCTTATAATTCATTAAGAGTAAATAAATCCCTTAAGAAAATTTTATTGTTCTAACAAATTCTTCAGTATATAAGTGCTTTTTTACATCAAACTCAATCTCTGGAAAGACCATTATAATTTCCCTTTAATTATAGACAAACTTGATCATATAAATGATGGAGATGGAGATTCACTCTTGTCGCCCAGGCTAGAGTGCAGTGGCATGATTTCTGCTCACTGCAACCTTCACCTCCTGGGTTCAAGTGATTCTCCTGCCTCAGCCTCCTGAGTAGCTGGGATTACAGGTGCACAACACCACACCCGGCTATTTTTTTATTTTTTATTTTTTAGTATAGATGGGGTTTTGCCATGTTGGCCAGGCTGGTCTCAAACTCCTGACCTCAGGTGATCCACCCAGCTCAGCCTCCCAAAGTGATCGGATTACAGGCGTGAGCCACCATGCCTGGCCCCATACAAGATTCTGTCTAATATAAAATTATTTTTCTTCAAGTTTTTTTACCAAAACATACCTCTTTATTTTTATAACTTTATTTATATCTCCCTTATTTCCTGGTTCCTTTTACACTGTTTTATACATAACCTTTAAATAAGCTTTGAATTACACAAAAATAATTCACCTATTTAAAAAGGACACATTTTGTTTTAGAAAAAAGTTTTCCTGTAATATATACTTTATCAGAAAATACCCCAAAAATAAAATATCTTTTATTTTATTTAAATTACTTTAGATTCTAAATTACGAGAAGTTTGTCTACAAGTATTTATCCCATTACATTTACCTAATTATTTCATTTTAATCATTTACCTAGATTATTTATGAAAACTGTGATAGTCATAATTTAAAGTTATAAAAGCACCATTGCAAAATTATAACTCAGACAGTAAAAAAGATCTGACCTAACTGACTCCATCTTGTTTCTAACCTCCAAGCTGTCTTTATTCACTCCTGGGCATAGGCTGAATCAACTTTGGGAGGAACTTAGTTTATAGTTTAGCTTTGAAACAAAGACAATGACAGTCCTTTCTCAAAACAAACCTCCTTTCTGCCTGTGGACTAGACTGCCTAAAGCCAAAAGTTATAGTAATTTATTAAATAATTCAAGATGTAGTTATTTCCATTAAACCAATATCAATGTCTTATTTATTAAAAATTACACAAGCAAAGATCATTCTGTTGGGGGCTGGGATTATAGTTTTGTAACCCTTATGCCCAATTTTGACACCTCATAGTACAGAGATATAGATCAATGGAACAGAACAGAGCCCTCAGAAATAACGCCGCATACCTACAACTATCTGATCTTTGACAAACCTGAGAAAAACAAACAATGGGGAAAGGATTCCCTATTTAATAAATGGTGCTGGGAAAACTGGCTAGCCATATGTAGAAAGCTGAAACTGGATCCCTTCCTTACACCTTATACAAAAATCAATTCAAGATGGATTAAAGATTTAAACATTAGACCTAAAACCATAAAAACCCTAGAAGAAAACCTAGGCATTACCATTCAGGACATAGGCGTGGGCAAGGACTTCATGTCCAAAACACCAAAAGCAATGGCAACAAAAGGCAAAATTGACAAATGGGATCTAATTAAACTAAAGAGCTTCTGCACAGCAAAAGAAACTACCATCAGAGTGAACAGGCAACCTACAACATGGGAGAAAATTTTCGCAACCTACTCATCTGACAAAGGGCTAATATCCAGAATCTACAATGAACTCAAACAAATTTACAACAAAAAAACAAACAACCCCATCAAAAAGTGGGTGAAGGACATGAACAGACACTTCTCAAAAGAAGACATTTATGCAGCCAAAAAACACATGAAAAAATGCTCATCATCACTGGCCATCAGAGAAATGCAAATCAAAACCACTGTGAGATATCATCTCACACCAGTTAGAATGGCAATCATTAAAAAGTCAGGAAACAACAGGTGCTGGAGAGGATGTGGAGAAATAGGAACACTTTTACACTGTTGGTGGGACTGTAAACTAGTTCAACCATTGTGGAAGTCAGTGTGGCGATTCCTCAGGGATCTAGAACTAGAAATACTATTTGACCCAGCCATCCCATTACTGGGTATATACCCAAAGGACTATAAATCATGCTGCTATAAAGACACATGCACACATATGTTTATTGCGGTGCTATTCACAATAGCAAAGACTTGGAACCAACCCAAATGTCCAACAATGATAGACTGGATTAAGAAAATGTGGCACATATCCACCATGGAATACTATGCAGCCATAAAAAATGATGAGTTCATGTCCTTTGTAGGGACATGGATGAAATTGGAAGCCATCATTCTCAGTAAACTATCGCAAGAACAAAAAACCAAACACCGCATATTCTCACTCATAGGTGGGAATTGAACAATGAGATCACATGGACACAGGAAGGGGAACATCACACTCTGGGGACTGTGGTGGGGTGGAGGGAGGGGGGAGGGATAGCATTGGGAGATATACCTAATGCTAGATGACGAGTTAGTGGGTGCAGCGCACCAGCATGGCACATGTATACATATGTAACTAACCTGCACAATGTGCACATGTACCCTAAAACTTAAAGTATAATAAAAGAAAAAAAAAAGAATGAAATTGCTTGATCATTAAATGCAAACAAAAATATATGCTGGCAATTTTTAAGACATTTCTAATATTACTTTACCAATAATTTTAAAGACAGCTCATTTATTAAAGATTTTACTTAAGTTACATAAACTTGAAAAAGCATTTGACTAGTCTTTCCATTTTACTGATAAAGCATTTGACTTAAGAGCTTTTATTTTTTCTTAAGCAAATTAATTAGAGTTCTTTTATATATTTTGGTTAGTGAAACATTCTGTACACAACACTTAAATGCATAGACATATTAGGCATGCCGATAGAAGTACATCTTATAGGTTCATAAGGCCTCCTTTTATTTTATTTTATTTTATTTTATTTTATTTTATTTTATTTTATTTATTTTATTTTATTTTATTTTTTTGAGATAGAGTCTTGCTCTGTCACCCAGGCTGGATTGCAATGGTGTGATCTAGGCTCACTGCAACCTCTGCCTCCCAGGTTCAAGCAATTCTCTTGCCTCAGCCTCCCAAGTAGGCTGGGATTACAGGCATTTGCCACCAAGCCCAGCTAATGCTTTTTTTTAATTTTAGTTGAGACGGGGTTTTGCCATGTTGGCCAGGCTGGTCTCAAACTCCTGACCTCAGGTGATCCACCTACCTTGGCCTCCCAAAGTGCCGGGATTATAGGCATGAGCCACTGCGTCCAGCCTTTTGTTTTTTTCTCTCTTAGACTTGTAAACTCTTGGTAACCTGTTTCATTACCCTAGCAGTTGTCAGCTAAATAGCCTTAAATCTTCATATTGAAGGAAACAACCCTTAGGTGAAAAATCAGATAGCAAAAGTTGCATCTCAAGGTACAGAGAAAAAAAGTCTGGTAGTGCTGGAGAGATTAATGGTGGATACCAAATCAAATATACAATTAAAGAAATCTATCACAGGATTATATAACGAGCCCAATTTTATTTAGATAGGGACTACCTATCTTTCCACTGAATATCTGAGCTCTGGGAAGAGCCCACACTGAAACCATCAGTCTTCAAAAAGGAAGAATTAATATGAGCCTTGACCACGCGTGCTAGCAAAAAGGTGGACTTCTTCTTATATAAGCAAAACCCTTTAAGTAGTCCAAATAAAAAATCTTTCTTATTTTTTCTTTTGCTAGCTGCTTTTCTCCCCCTACCACACCACTTTTGTGTGTGGGGAGAAGGTGGAATTTAGTTGCTTCAGAGGCCTTCTTCCCCATAATTTGGACCTTTCCTTTGGATTTAATTAAATCAGATAGAGTTGGTCAAAACTAATGGAAAAAAAGACTGAAACAACAAAAAAACAGAAACAAACAATCAGAGCAGTTAAGCAAAACAAACAAACAATCACACAACTTATATGATTACTGAGTGTTGTAACAGTAAGGTGAAATTAAGACAGGTTGTTAATCTTAACTTTAGCCAAGAAAAATCCCAATTCAGTCACTTACCTAGGGATGAGTCTCAGGCTGATGACTGCTCCCTACCATCCTAGAAGAAGGAAAAAACGCACTCTTCTTTATTGGAAGTGAGCTCAAATTCCATAAAGGAGTTACCTGCCTTCCATTATCATGGAAGCAGGAAAACTTGCCTTCCTTGTATTGAAAGCAAGAAATATTGCAAAGACAGGAGTGGTACAGCAAAATAAACTTTAGATCTCGACCAAATTTGGGGAGATCATGGATTCTCTGAAGGCGAAACCTTCAGGCCTTAGCAAATTGTCCTGTTGATTTGAGCCATAAAGATAGCTCAACCTCATACCAAGCACCAATAGGAGATTTGTGAAAGGTCAGGGGCACCTTCATTCAGAACCCCTTTGTGGTTACCAAAACGTGAACCCCAAATATCTGAGACCCATCTCAGCCAATCATCCTAGGCTAAGTTTAGTACAATGTCTGTCATAAAGTAGATGCTCAAAATGCTTTTTTTAAATTGACATATGATTCTCATATTATATAATTTGTGCATTTGAACTGTAAAATTCAGTGGTTTTTAGTATATTCACAATATATAATCACATTATGTAATTCACATTATATAATCATAACCGTGATCTAATTTGAGAACATTTTTTATTATTTCCATAAAAAACCCCATACCATTAGCAGAACACTTCATTCTTTCCTACCCCCATTCTCTGGCAAACACCAATCTACATTCTGCTTCTACAGAGTTGTCTATTTTGAACATTTCACAAAAATAAAACCAAATAATGTGTGGCCTTTTGTGTTTGCCTATGTTCACTTACTGTGTTTCTATGGTTCATCTTTCTTGTACCATGTATTAGTACTGCATATCCACTTGCTGCAGCACCATTTATTGAAAGACTATTCTTTCTTCCATTGAACTGTTTGAGCATCCTTGTTTCAAATTGATTACAAATATATGAATTAAATTTTGGGCTTTCAGTTCTATTGCATTCATCTGTATGTCTATTCTTATGCCAGTACCACACTGTCTTCATTACTATAGCTTTGTATTAAGTTCTGAAACTAGAAAGTGTGAATGCTACAATTTTATTCTTACTTTTCAAGATTGCTTTGGCTATTCTGTCTTTCTTTCATTTTTATATAAATTTTAGAATCAAATTTCAGTTTATGAATAAAAGTCAGCTGGGGATTTAATAGGTCTTGTGTTGAATTTGCAGATGAATTTGAGGGAAGATTGCCATCTTAACAATATTAAGTCTTTTAATACATGAACATGGGTTGCTCTTCCATTTTTGTAGGTCTTATTTAATTTATTTCAACAAAATCTGTACTATTCAGTGTTCCTGTCTTGCACTTCTTTTGTTAAATTTATGATTAAGTATGTTGTTCTTTTTGAAGACTTTTTAAATTTTTATTTTAGGTTTGGGGTACATATGAGGATTTCTTACATAGGTAAACTCATGTCACAAAGGTTTGTTGCATAGATTTTTTCACACAGATATTAAGCCTAGCACAGAATAGTTATCTTTTCTGCTCCTCTGTTTTCTCCCACACTTCACCCTTAAGTAGTCCAAAGTGTCTGTTGTTCCCTTCTTTGTGCTCATGAGTTCTCATTATTTAGCTCCCACTTATAAGTTAAAACGTGGTATTTGGATTTCTTTTCCTGCATTAGTTTGTTAAGGATAATAGCCTTCAGCTCCATTCATGTTGCTACAAAAGACACAACCTCATTCTTTTTTATGACTGCAAAGTATTCCCTGGTGATTAAGTACCACATTTCCCTCATTTTATCTGTCATATATGGGCATTTAGGTTGATTCATGTCTTTGCAATTGTGAATAGTGCTGTAATGAACATTCACATGCATATCTCTTTTCGGTAGAATGATTTATATTCCTCTGGGTATATACCTCGGGATTGCTGGGTCAGATGTTAGTTCTGTCTTTAGGTCTTTGAGAAATCACCATACTGTTTTCCACAATGGTTGAACTAATTTATACACTCACCAAGAGTATATGAGTGTTCCTTCATCTCTATAATCTAACCAGCATCTGTTTTCTTTTGTTTGTTTGTTTTTACTTTTGGTAATAGCCATTCTGACTGGTGTGAGATTGTATCTCATTGTGGTTTTGATTTGCAATTCTCTAATAATCAGTGATATTAAGCTTTTTTCATATGCTTGTTGCCTGCATGTATGTCTTCTTTTGAAAAGTGTCTGTTCATGTCCTTTGCCCACTTTGATGGGGTTCTTTATTTTTCTCTTGTAAATTTAAGTAGCTTACAGATGCTAGATACTAGACTTTTATTCAGATGCATAGTTTGCAAATATTTCCTCCCAATATGTAGATTGTCTGTTTAGTCTGTTCATAGTTTCTTTTGCTGTGCAGAAGCTTTTAAGTTTACTTAGATCTCATTTGTCCTTTTTTGGTTTTAGTTGTGATTGCTTATGCTGTCTTTGTCAAGAAATCTTTGCCCATTCCTATATAAAGGATGGTAGTTCCTAAGTTGTCTCCCAGGGATTTTATAGTTTTGTGTTTTACATTTAAGTCTTTAATCCATGTAGAGTTGATTTTTTTCTATCGTGTAAGAAAGGAGTCCAGCTTTAATCTTCTGCGTATGGCTAGCCAGTTGTTTTACCACCATTTATTGAATAGGAACGCTTTTCCCCATTGCTTTTTTTTTTTTTTTTTTTGGTCAAATTTGTCACATTATTTTTGGGCTCTCTGTTGTGTTCCATAGGTCTATGTGCCTGTTTTTCTACCAGTACCATGCTGTTTTGGTTACTAAAGCACTGTAGTATAGTTTGAAGTTGGGTAACATAATGGCTTCAGCTTTGATGTTTTTGCTTAGGATTGCCTTGGCTATTCAGGTTCTTTTTTTGGTTGCATAAGAATTTTGAAATAGTTGTTTTCTAGTCCTGTGAATAATGTTGTTGGTAGTTTGATAGGAATAGCATAAAATCTGTAAATTGCTTTAGGCAGTATGACTATTTTAATAATATTGATTCTTTTTTATCTATGAGCATAATTTTTTTTATTTCTTTGTGCCTTCTCTAATTTCTTTAAGCAGTGTTTTGTAATTCTCATTGTAGAGATTGTTTACGTCCCTGGTTAGCTGTATTCCTAGGTATTTTATTCCTCTGTGGCAATTGTGAATGGAATTGTCTTCCTGATTTGGCTCTTGGCTTGGCTGTTGTTGATGTATAAGAATGCTAGTAATTTTTCTACATTGGTTTTGTATCTTTGCATCCTGAAACTGCTGAAGTTGTTTATCAGCTGAAGAATCTTTTGAGCCAAGATTATGAGGTTTTCTAGATATAGAATCATGTTGTCTGCAAACAGGGATAGTTTGACTTCCTCTTTCTCTATTTGGATGCCCTTTTTTTTCTTTCTCTTTCCTGATTGCTCTGGCCAGGAATTCCAATATGATACTACTGAAAAGAAGTGGTGAGAGACGGCATCATTGTCTTCTCCCAGTTTTCAAATGGAATGCTTCTAGCATCTGCACCTTCAGTATGTTGGCTATGGGTTTGTCATAGACGGCCCTTATTTTTCAAGGTATGTTTCTTCAATACATAGTTTATTAAGAGTTTTTAACATAAAATGATGTTAGATTTTATCAAAAGCTTTTTCTGCATTTATTGAGATAATCATTTGGTTTTGTCTTTAGTTCTATGTGATAAATCACATTATTACAATTGATTTATGTATGCTGAATCTACCTTTTATCCCAGTGATGAAGTCTTCTTGGTCACGGTGGATTAGATTTTTGATGTACTGCTGAATTTTGTTTGCAAGCTTTTTGTTGAGGACTTTTTATTAATGATTCAGTTTTGGAGATTGTTATTGGTTATTATTGGTCTGTTTGGGAAATCAATTTTTTTATGGTTCAGTCTTGGGATGGTGTATGTGTCCAGGAATTTTTCCATCTCTTCTAGGTTTTCCAGTTTGTGTGCATAGAGGTGTTCATAGTAGTTTCTGGTGGTTATTTTTATTTCTGTAGGGTCAGTGGTAACATTCCTTCCTAATTTCTAATTGTGTTTATTTGGATCTTCTCTCTTTTCTTCTTCATTACTCTAGCTAGCAGCCTATCTTATTAATTTTTTCAAAAAACCAACTCCTGGATTCATTGATCTTTTGAATCATTTGTATGTGTGTGTGTGTGTCTTGAATTCCTTAAATCCAGCTCTGATTTGGTTATCTCTTGTTTTCTGCTAGGTTTAGTAGCTATGCATTTCACTCCTTAACACTGTCTTAGCTGTGTCCCAGAAATTCTCATTTGTTATATCTTTGTTCTCAATAGTTTCAAAGAACTTCTTGATTTTTGCCTTAATTTCTTTATTTTCCTGAAAGTTATTCAAGAGCAGATTGTTTAATTTTCATGTAATTTCATGGTTTTGAGTGATTTTCTTAGTATTAATGTCTATTTTTATTTTGCTGTTGTCTGAGAGTGTGTTTGGTATGATTTTGATTATTTTGCATTTGCTGAGTATTGTTGTATGTCTAATTATGTAGACACTTTTTTAGAGTATGTGTCATGTGGTGATGAGAAGAATGTACATTTTGTTGTTTTGGGATGGAGAGTTCCATAGAGGTGTATCAGGTCCATTTGTCCAGTGTTGAGTTGAGGTCCTGAATATCTTTGTTAATTTTCTGCCACAGTGACTTGTCTAATGCTGTCAGTGGATTGTTGAAGTCTCCCACTATTATTTTGTGGAAGTCTGTGTCTCTGTGTAAGTCTCTAAGAACTTGCATTATAAATCTGGGTACTCTTGTGTTGGTTATATATAAATTTAGGAGTTACATTTTCTTGTTGAATTGAACCCTTTACCCTTTCTTGTTGAATTATGAAATACCCTTCTTTGTCTTTTTTTTAATTTTGTTCATTTAAAGTCTGTTTTGTCTGCCATTAGGATTGCAACCACAGCTTTTTTCCTGTTTTCCATTTGCTTGATAGACGTTCTTCATTCCCTTAATTTTGAGCATATGGGCGTCATTGTGTGGGAGATGGGTCTCCTGAAGATAACATACCATTGGTTCTTGCTTTTTTATCCAGCTTACCACTCTGTGTCTTTTAAGTGGGGGCATTTAGCCCATTTACATTCAACGTCATTATTTATATGTGTGGATTTGATCCTGTCATTGTGTTGTTAGCTTGTTATTGGGCAGGCTTGTTTGTGTGGTTGTTTTATAGTGTCACTGGTCTGTGTATTTAAGTGTGTTTTTGTATTAGCTGGTAGTGGTCTTTCCATATTTAGTACTTCTTTCAAGATCTCTTGTAAGGCAGGTCTGATGGTAACAAAGTTTCTCAGCATTTAGTTATCTGAAAAGAATCTTATTTCTCCTTCACTGAGAAAGCTTAGTGTGGCTGGATATAAAATTCTTGGTTGAAGATTTTTTTCTTTAAGAATGTTGAATATAGGCCCCCAATCTCTTCTGGCTCATATGATTTCAGTTGATGCTATTGCAAATAAAATTGTTTTTAAGAATTTTTTGGAGTGTTCATATATAGAAATAAAATTAACTTTTGTATCTTGATCTATTGAGGAACGTTGGTAAACTCACTTGTTAGCTCTAAGAGTTTCTTAGTTGATCTTATAATCTTTTCTATATACAAGCTCACATGATCTGCAAATAGAGGTAGTTTTTCTTCTTCATTACCAATCTTAAATTATTTGTATTTCATTTTACTTTATAATTGGTCTAGCCAGAATCTCTAGTACAATGTTTAATAAACATGATGAGAGTGTACATCCTGTCTTGTTCTGGAAATTATTTTGAAAGCATTCAGACTTTCATTGTTAAATATAATGTTAGCTATGGGTTTTTTGTACATGCTATTAATATCATATTGATAAAGTTTTTTTCTATTCCTAGTGTGTTGAGATTTATGTTTGGCTTTTTTTTTTTTTTACCATTAAAGCATGTTGGATTATGCCAAATGCTTTTTCTGTGTCTATTGAGATGATCATAATATGTTATGTAACATTAATTGATTTGCATATGTTGAACCAACCTTGCAATTCAGGAACAAATACCACATGGTAATAGTGTACAATCTTTTATATGTATGTTTTTGGATTTGTTTGCTATAATTTTGTTTATGATTTTTATGTAGGTATACTTAAGGAATATTGGTTTGTAGCTTTTTTTTTCCTTATCTGGCTCTAGCATCTGGATAATAATGAGTCAAGTAGTGCTCCTTTCTCTTCTATTATTTGGAGGAGTTTGTAAAGAATTTATATGAAGTATCATTAAAATGTTTGGTAGAATTCACCAGTGAAGTCATTCAGGCCTACAGATTCTGTGGGGGAGGGGGAAATTTTTAAAATTACTAATTTAATCTCTATATTTTTTATTGTTCTATTCAGAATTTTTCCTCTTGAGCCAGTTTCAGTGGTTTATGTATTTCAAGGAATTTGTTCATTCTATCTAAATTATCTGATTTTTCATCAGGCAAAAATATTCTCTTATAATTATTTTATTTCAGTAAGATCAGAGGTAAGAGCCCCTCTTTCACTCCTGATATTAATAATTTAAGCTTTCTATCTCTTGGTCAATCTAGCTAAAAGTTTTCTCATCTTAAAGTCTTTTCCAACAATTAAGTTTTGGGTTCATTGATTTTTCTCCTTTTTGTGAGACAAAATCTTTCTCTGTTGCTCAGGCTGAAGTGCAGTGGTGTGATAAGAAGTCACTGCAGCCTTAAACTGCTGGGCTCAAGTGATCCTCCTGCCTCAGCCACCTAAGTAGCTGAAACTATACGTATAGGCCACCACACTTGGCTAATTTCTTTTTAATTTGGTAGAGATGGGGTCTCACTATGTTGTACAGGCCAGTTTCAAACTCCTAGACCCAAGCCATTCTCCTGCGTTGGCATCCCCAAACACTGGAATTACAGCATGAGACATAGCACCTGACCTTTTCTAAATTCTCTATGTCATTTAAGTCGCTCTCATTTATTATTTCCTTCTTTCTGTTTGCTTTGGGATTTGTAGTTTGCTTTTTTTTTTGTCCCATGTCATACAAATAGAGGACTAGGTTACTGATTTGAGGTCTTTCTTCTTTTTTATGTAGATGTTTTGAAGCTATACATTTCTTTTTAAGCATTGTTTTCACTGTATCCCCTAAGTTTTGTATGTACTGTTTTTACTTTGAGTTCAAAGTATATTTTAATTTCCATTGTGATTTATTTTTTGACTCATTGATTATCTAGGTGCACATTTACACATACTTGTAAATTCTCCAACTTTCCTTCTAATTTATTCTACTGTGGTCCAAAAATATACTTTGTATGGCTTCTATACTTATAACTTTATTTATTTATTCTTTCATTCATTGATTTTAATATTTTCACAATGGTAACATTTAACATGAAATATACCCTCTAAACACATTTTAAAGTGCACAATGCAGAGGTTGGCAGAGCAAGATGATGGAATAGAAGGTTCTGCTGATCATCCCTTCACCAAGCACATTAATTTAACGTCTACATAAAGACGCATCTTCATAATAACTGAAAATCAGATGGGCACTCACAGTACCTGATTTTAATTTTATAACACTGAAAGAGGCACTGAAGAGGTAGGAAAAACAGTCCTGTATCACTGACACCAATCCAACCCTGCCCACTGCAGTGGCAGTGGCAGTGAGGTGTGGAGAGTGTTTCCGTGCACTGGGAAGAGGAAAAATTTAGAAATTGAGGAATTAAACTCAATGCTGCCCTGTTATACCATAAAGAACCACCAGACCAAACTCAGCTGATGCTTGCTCACAGAGGGAGCATTTAAACCAGCCCTAGCCAGAGAGGACACATGGATCCCAGTGGTTAGAACTTGAGTTCTCAAAAGCCTCACCACCACTGGCTAAAGGGCTCTGGGGTACTAAATGAACATGAAAGGCAGTCTAGTCCACAAAGATTGCAATTTCTAGGTAAGTCCTAGTGCTGAACCAGGCCCAAAGGGATTAGACTGAGGGGTGGAGATGACCTACTGAGACACCAGTTGAGGCAGTTAAAGGAGTGCTGGCATTACCATTCTTTGAAACACAGGCTGCAGACCCTATAGTTCAAAAAGACACTCCTTACTGCTGCTTGAGGAGAGGAGAGGAAATAGTGGGGAAGAGTTTCTCTTGCTTCGAAAGGGCCAGTATAAGAATTATTCACCCCAAAGGGAACATAGAGGAGACATCAGGGTAGACAATTTGTTTAAAATAAGTATAGAGAACTTCCAAACCCTACAGAAAGGCATCAATATTGAATTACAAAAAGGTTATAAAACACCAAGAAAATTTATCCCAAAGACTACTTCAAAGGCATTTAATAATCAAACTTCTAAAGGGAAAGGACGAAAGCATTCTAATAGCAGCAAGATAAAAACAAAACACATAACTTACAGTGGGGTTCCAATACATCTGGCAGGAAACTCTTCAGTGGAAACCTTACATGTCAGGATATGGAGAGGCAAAAATTTTACCCTAGAATAGTACATCTGGCAAAAATATCCCTCATACATGAAGGAGAAATAAAGACTTTCTCAAACAAACAAAAGCTGAAGAATTACATCAACACCAAACTGTTCCTACAATAAATGGTAAAGGGAATATTTCAGCCAGAAAAAAAACAATAATATGCAATAAGATTATGTAATTAATCAGTTATAAGTAAAAACTACAACAATTTTTGAACATATACACAGTACAATAAGATTACAATAGAGACCACAAAAAGTTAAAAAGTGTGTGGACAAACTTAAGGTGTAAAGTTTTTCTTAGTTTTCTCTTTGCATGTTCGCTTGTTTGTTTATGCAAACAGTGTTATGTTGTTATCAGCCCAAAATAGTGGGTTATAAAATAATATTCGCAATTCTCATGGTAACCTCAAACCAAAAATACACAGAATAAATACACGGAGAATAAAAATCAAGAAACTAAATTTTATGACAAGAGAAAATGACCATCACTAAAAGGAAGACAGTAAGGAAAGAAAAAAAAAGAAAACCGCAAAACAATCAGAAAACAAATAACAAAATTAAAAGAGTAAGTTCTTACTTATCAATAATAGCATTAAATTTAAATGGACTAAACTCTCCAATAAAAATGCATAGGGTGGTTGAATGGATAAAGAAAGAGACCAAATGATCTGTTGCCCACAAGAAACACACTTCACCTATAAAGACACACATAGACTGACAATAAAAGGATGGAAAAATATTTTTCCTGCTAATGGAAATCAAAAACAGAACAGGAGTAGCTATGCTTATATCAGACAAAATAGATTTCAAGACAAAAACTGTAAAAGGCAAAAGTAACCATACAATGATAAAGAGGTCAATTCCGCCAAGAGGATATAAAAATTTTTAATATCTATGCTCCTAACATGGGATCATCTATATATATAAGGCAAATATTGGTAGAACTAAAGAGAGAGAAGGACTCCAATGTGATAATAGCTGGAGACCTTGGCATCCCACTTTTAGAGTTGGACAGAACTCCCAGACAGAAACTCAACAAAAAAATTTGCCTTAATCTATATTATGGAACAAATGAACTCAATAGATATTTACAGAACATTATATTCAAAAGCTGAATAATACACATTTTTTTCCTCAGCACATGGATCATTCTGAAGGATAGACCATATGTTAGGTAACAAAGTAAGTCTTAAAACACTCAAAAAAAATGAAATAATATCAAGCATCTTCTCTGACCACAATGGAATAAAAATAGAAATTAAAGAAGAACAATACTTTTGGAAACTATGCAAATACATGGAAATTAAACAATATGCTTCTGAATGACCAGTGTGTCAATGAAGAAATTAAGAAGGAAAGTGAAAAATTTCTTGAAATAAATGAGAAAGAAAACCCAACATCCCAAGACCTATGTGATACAGCAAAAGGAGTACTAAGAGATACATTAATAGCTATAGAGCCTACATCAAAAAAGAAAAGCTTCACAGAAACAACCTAACAATGCATCTTTAAGAACTAGAAAAGCAAGTGAAAGCAAATGCAAAATTGGTAGAAACAAACAAAGAATAACTATCAGAGCAGAAATTAATGAAATTAAAATGATGAAAGTAATACAAAATATTAATGAAATAAAAAGTTGGTTTTATGAAAAGTTAAACAACATTGACAAACCTTTAGCCAGACCAAGAATAATGGAGAGAAGATCCAAATAAATAAAATCAGAGATGAAAAACAAGACATTTCAACTGATACTGAAAAAATTTAATAGATCATTTGTGGCTAATGTGAACAACAATATTCCAATAATTCCAATAGAAGAAATGTACAAACTCCTAGACACATAAAGCCTGCTAAGATTAAACCATGAAGAAATCCAAAACCTGAACAGACAAGTAACAAGTGGTGAGGTCAAAGCTGCAATAAAATACCTTCAGGTAAAGAAAAGCCTTGAACCCAGCGGATTCACTGCTGAATTCTACCAAACATTTAAAGAAGAACTAATATAAACACTACTCAAAGTATTCCAAAAAATGGCAGAAGAGGGAATACATCCAAACTCATTGTACAACCAAGTATTACGTGATACCAAAATCAAAGACACATTAAAAAAAAAAAACAGAAAACTACAGGCCAGTATCTCTGAATAATATTGTTGCAAAAATTCGCAACAAAATACTTGCAAGCTGAATTCAACGATACATTAAACAATGATTTTCAGGTCCCAGTGGGATTAGTCACTGGGATGCGTGGATTGTTCAACATATACAAATCAATTAATGTGATACATCATATTAACAGAAAGAAGGATAAAAGCCATAAGAGTATTTCAATTGATGCTGGAAAAGCAATTGATAAAATTCAACTTTCTTCATGATAAAAGCAATAAAAAACACTGGGTGTAGAAAAAACATATCTCAACATAATAAAAGCCATATACTACAGACTCACAGCTAGTGTTATACTGAATGGGGAAAATCTGAAAGGCTTTTTTCTAAGATCTGAGATCTAACATAGCGAGAAGGCCCACTTTCATCATTGTAATTCAACATAGTATTGAAAGTCCTAGTTAGATCAATGAGACAAGAGTAAGAAATAAAGGACATACAAATTGGAAAGGAATAAGTCAAATTATCCTTGTTTGCAGCTGGTATGATGGTACTTTATTTTTAAATATGACACTTTATGTTTAAATATTTTTTATTTGTATAATTTTTAATGTTCAATTGTTGTGGTTACATAGTAGGTATATGTATTTATGGGGTACAAGAGATGTTTTGATACAGGCATGCAATGTAGAATAATCGCATAATGAAAAATGGAGTATCCATCCTCTCAAGCATTTATCTGTTGTGTTAAAAACAATCCAACTATATTATTTTAGTTGGTTTAAAATGTGCAGTTAAATTATTATTGACTATAGTCACCCTGTTGTGCTAGTAAATACTATGTCTTATTTATTCTTTCTATTTTTTTATACCCATTAACCATCCTCACCATCACCCCCCTACCCCTGCCCCACTGCCTTTCCCAGCCACTGGTAACCATCCTTCTACTATGTCAATGAGTTCAATTGTTTTGATTTTTAGATTCCATGGTATCTCACATTTTTATATAAAAAGGATTTGCTAATGGTCAGCAGTATTGTTACCCATTTCAAGTTATAGGTCTATAGTTTTTTTTGAAGGTTTCTACCCATTCAGGCCTCCTATTTACAAGTTTTTCAATACAATTCATTTTACATTTTCTGTCTTGCATCATCTTCTATTTCCTGTGTTAATATAATCTTTTAAAAAATTTTGTCTAAATGAAGCGGTAATAGGGCTTTCACTTCTGACACATTCAAGAAAGTACAAATTGGTCATGTAAGCCAATATTTAATGACACAATTTGGATATGTTTTACTAATATGTCATCTATCTTTCAATGTGAAATCTTGTAAGGAATACCCTATAAATTAATAACTAATGTGTCTTTTCTGGCCTGGCGGCAATCCAGTGGCTTTAAGGCCTTAACCAAGGAATATCTGAGAAGAAACTCACAAACTATGAACAAACATATTTACATAATACTGCCAGGGTAATGGCTACAGGGAAGGTAAGTACTGTTTTCATTTGTATACCTGGACTTGAAATTACAAGAATGCAGTTACCTGCTAGATATCCTTACTTCGTTAAGGCTCCAAAAGCTTGAACTTTGCAAATATCTTGGGGAAAGGAGAAGCAGGAGCAAAATACCTGGAGAAGAACAATTTAGTATACAGAGTATTAAAGTTTGCGGAAGGCATATGGGTCATCAGGGTCAGGTAAACATTTTTTGCTACATTTTATGATACTGGAAGCCTTAGATAATGATTTTTGGATAACTTTATTTGCACAAAATGACTACGTAAGTGGTGTGATGGAATGACAGAGGGAGAAGGAAAGACCACTCCTTAATGAAAAAAAAATTCCTTCACTGGCCAAACCAGGTGCTTGAAATGCAAATGGTTATTAAGATTGAACTAGAAGTGAGTGCTGGAGAGAAACAAATTGCAGTGGTGCATTTATCAGGTTAATCTGTTGTTTAATAAGACTAGAACCTGAAACTCATGGTTTAGTTAGAGGAATAGAGATAAGTCTAAGCCTAATTTGAGGAATTATGTAAATAGAATGGAGTTTCTAGGAAGATGGTCCTACTAGCTGAGGGCACTGGGTTTAAAGGGGTGGGGACCTCTCAAGGTGAGGCACAGGTTAGAAAGGACATTGAAAACAAAGGTGTTTCACAATTTTACAAAGGGTTGGCCCTTATGATCTTTTCCAGAACTTGTGACTCTGAAAAATAATTCACAGTTCACTTGTCTAGTAAAACCACCATAATGAGTATCATAAAAATCTCAAGTCAGAATCTTGAGTTAATCCAATATCTTTTCATATTGTGAAGAAACTTTGAAGCATTCACATCACACCTCCAAGATATCCAACTTCTGATTTTCACACTCTATCCACTATATCCTATCCCTCTTTCTTAACCACCCCCACTCCCACTCCACCCTCACATTTACATCCCGTGCCTTGCACATTCCTTATTTTCCCACTAGATTTTTCTGCTTCTGGCCTTGTTTTTTCCTCCTATTCAGTCTATATATCAAGGTCGACTATTTCAACAATGTACTCAACACCTCTCTAGATTCCCTTTTTTACCCTGGGCCAATCCAAGTAACCTCATTTCTCACTTTGGTCCCCTAGGTTATGGAGCACCCTAGAAGTCCCAAGCAAGGCTCAAAATGTCTTTTAGAAAAAAACAATCAAACCACCTCCCTTCTGCATGAGAGAATAGCCCAAGGCAAGGTTTTGGGGAAAGAGCCCTGAAGGAGTCAAGAGAAAAATATTAAAAGTAAAGGATTGTGAAAAGAGAGGGTGAGGAGGCTCCAAGGATGCCAAACATTCTGCTCTTTAGGATTGGGGAGCTAAAGAATATATGTTGGAAATAATTGGCAGAACTCACTTCTCTGGTATGGAGAGCTTGCAACCGCACTTTTTCTCCCAAACCTTACCCTAGCCTAAGTTTCAGGGCCAGGGAATGCTAAAACAAGGAGGAAGAGGTAAGTGGGGTTTCATTCTTCTTAAATTACCATTGAAATTATTTATTTCCCAAATATAAGTAAGCTAAGGGGAATTGTTTCTAAAATACAACCTTTCTCCAAAAGCAATAACACACCCAGGAGATGTAGTAAAGGGCACTAACTACTGAAGGGGAAACTCTGCTTACTGGTTTATTCCTTAGAAAAAAGAAATACAGATAATTTTCATTTCCCTCTCCCACACAAGCTACAATTTTGCTTATTAGACTGATGAGGGATAACTTACTCTTCAAAGCTCAGTGTCCTGAGCCAATCTCTACTTTGCAGTGACTTTCACTGGTGCCTAAGAATGAAGAATTTTGCTTCTCAACCAGAGCTGAGTGTGCTTCCCCCAATCCTCAAATTTAAAGAAAGTTTTATTTGCTTAAAAAGATGCTCAATTTTTTCCATGTCCATTTCTTCTCTCTTTTTCTAATTTCTTTAAATTATTTTTTACTGTTTTTGTTTTCCTGTGGTGAGGAGGAAAGAAGAATACATTCAAGAAAACATGATTATCACCGTGAATCTTTCTTCCACACTGACCATTGGCTGTTCTCGTAAACTGGAGGGGTATTATTTAGGGAGGAGAAATATCAGGGTCTTTTGTCATTAACAGTTATATTAAACCAATCCCTCTGTGGCCACAACACCATGCACACAGAGTAGGTACTCTAGCACATAGTCTTACAGGATTTTACTAGCAGTTTTTAATCTGTTTTGTTTATTGCTACCAACTAGTTCAGTAAAATTTGATGAGAAAGTTCTCAATGGAAAGCTTATCCAGTATGAACTCTCCAAAAATTATGCCACTTCTTAAAGTAATTTCTGATTCTGATTTTATAACGTGTACAGCTCTATAGCACTTGTAAGGCAAATTTTTAATTAAACTTTTTATTTTGAGGTTATTGTAGTTTCACATGCAGTTGTACAAAATAATATGGAGAAATCTTATGTATCCTTTATCACTTTCCCTGAATAGTAACATCTTGCAAAATTATGGTACAGTATCACAACCAAGAAATTGATATTGATAAAGTCAAGATAGAGAACACTTAAATTACCATACCAGTTTAAGTTTCACTCTGTCCCCTAGGTTGGAGTGCAGTGGTGCTGTCTTTGCTCACTGCAACCTCTGCCTCTGTGATTCTCATGTCACAGCCTCCCTAGTAGCTGAGATTACAGGTGCATGCCACCATGCCCAGCTAATTTTTGTATTTTTAGTAGAGACAGGGTTTCATCATGTTGGCCAGGCTGGTCTTGAACTCCTGATTTCAAGTGATCTGCCTGCATTGGCCTCCTGAAGTGCTTGGATTACAGGCATGAGTCACTGCACCTGGCCTCCCATGTTGGTCTTTTATAGCCACAGTCACATCTCTCTTGCCTACTGCCAGTATCATCTCTAATTCCTGGAAACAACTGATATATTCCCCATCTCTATAATTTTCTCATTTCAAGAATGCTATATAAATGGGCTGGGCATGGTGGCTTGCACCTGTAATTCCAGCACTTCGAGAAGCTGAGGCAGGTGGATTACCTGAGGTCAGGAGTTCTAGAACAGCCTGGCCAACATGGTCAAACCTTGTCTCTACTAAAAATACAAAAATTAGCTGGGCGTGGTGGTGCACACCTGTAGTCCCAGCTACTAGGGAGGCTGAGGCAGGAGAATTGCTTGAATCTGGGAGGCAGAGGTTGCAGTTAGCCGAGATCGCACCACTGCACTCCAGCCTGGGCGACAGAGCGAGACTCCATCTCAAAATAAATAAATAAATACATACATAAAAAAGAATGTTATATAAATGGAATTAAATTATAGACTATGTAACATTTTAGAATTGGTTTTATTCACCCAACATCATTATCTGGAAGTTCATCCAAGTTGTACATATCATTTCATTTTCTTTTTTAAATTGCTGGGTAGTATTCCGTGGTATGGATGTTTGTTTACAACAGTGTATGCATTGAAAAACATCTGGATTGTCTGCAGTTTGGGGCCATTATGAATAAAGCTGCTACTAACATTTGCATGCAAATTGTTATGTGAATATAAGTTTTCTGGGATAAATCTCCGGGAGTGAAATTGCTGGGTCACATGGTAGTTGCATGTTTAGTTGTTTTAAGAAACTGTCAAATTGTTCTTAAGAGTTCCTATATCTTTTTACATTCTTACCAGCAATGTATGACCATTCCAGCTTCTCTGCATAACACCTTCTTATTGTACCTGTTCTCATAGGTATGTGTAGTAATATATCATTGTGATTTTTAAAAATAGATTTAAGGGTAAAAATGCAGTTGTGTTACATGGCTATATTGCATAGTGGTGAAGTCTGGGCTTTTAGTGTACCCACCATCTGAGCAGTATACATTGTACCCAATAGGTAATATTTCATCCTTCACCCCTTTCCACACTACTGCCTTTCGGAATCTCCAAAGGCTAATGGTCCACTCTATATGTCCATATGTACCCATTGTTTAGCTCCCACTAATAAGTGAGAACACATGGTTTTTGACTTTCCATTTCTAAGCTGTTTCACTTAGAATAATGGCCTTCAGCTCTATCCATGTTGCTGCAAAACACATGATTTCATTATTTTTTATGACTGAATAGTATTCCATTGTGTGTACGTACCACATTTTCTTTATCCAATTATCCATTGACGGACACTAAGATTGATTCCATGACTTTGATATTATAAATAGTGCTGCAATAAACATTTAAGTGCAGATGTCTTCTTGATATAATCTTTCCCTTTGGGTAGTTATCCAGTAGCGGCATTGCTGAATTGAATAGTAGTTATATTTTTAGTTATTTCAGAAATCACCATACTGATATTCAAAAAAGTTGTACTAATTTAAATTCCCACTAACAAGTGTTTAAGTGTTCCTTTTTCTTTGCATCCTCACCAACATGTTTTTTGACTTTTTAATAATGGCCATACTGACTGATGTAAAATAGTATAACATTGTGGGTTTAATTTGCATCTCTCTGATGATTAGTGATGCTGAGCATTTTTTATATGTTTGTTGGCCAGTTGTATTTGTTCTTTTGAAAAATGTCTGTTTGTGTCTTTGGCCCACTTTGTAATAAAATATTTGTTCATTTGCTTGTTGCTTTGTTTTTGTTCCTTGTTGATTCTGGAGATTAGCCCTTCGTTGATGAATTGTTTGCAATTTTTTTTCATTGTGTAAGATATTATTTCTTGTGCAGTGTAGAAGATTTGTAGTTTAAGTCTTATTTGTCTATTTTTTGTTTTGTTGCATTTCATTTTAAGGACTTAGTCATAAATTATTTGCTTACTTCTTTTTCTGTGCAGAAAGTTTTAGTTTAATTAAGTCCCATTATTAGTCTATTTTTTGGTTTCATTGCATTTCCTTTTGAGGACATAAATTTCCCTTTTGGTCATAAATTATTTGCATAGGCCAATGTTCAGAAGAGTTTTTCCAAGATTTTCTTCTAGTATATTTATAGTTTCAGGTCATACATTTAAGTCTTTAATAAATGTTTAGTTAGTTTTTTATATGGTGAGAGATAGGGGTCCAGTTTTATTATTTTAATTTTTCCATCACCATTAACTGAATAGGATATCATTTCCCCAGTGTATATTTTTCTTTACTTCATCAAATGTCAGTTGGTTGTAAGCATGTAGCTTTATTTCTGGGTTCTCTGTTCTGTTCCATGGGTCTATGTGTCTACTTTTATACCAGTACCATAATGTTTTAGTGATTATGTAGCCTTGTACTATAATTTGAATTCAGCTAATGTGATGCCTCCAGCTTTGTTCTTTTGGCTTAGGATTTTCTTTGGCTCTTCAGGCTCCTTTTTGCTTCCATATAAATTTTAGAATCATTTTATAATTCTGAGAAAAATCACATGATAGTTTGATAGGAATTGCATTGAATCTGTAGAATACTTTGGGCAGTATGGATATTTCAGAAGTATTGATTCTTCCAATCCATGAGCATTTAATGTTTTTTCATTTGTTTGTGCCATCTATTGTTTTTAGACCATCCTTGCACTGCTATAAGGAAACACCTGAGACTGGGTAATTTATGAAGAGAATAGGCTTAATGGGTGCATGCTTTCACAGGCTGTACAGGAAGCATGGCTGGAGAGGCCTCAGGAATCTTTCATTCATGGCAGAAGATGAAGGGAAAACAGGCATGTCTTACATGACCAGAACAGGAGGAAGATTGAGTGGGAAAGGTGCCACACTTTTTAAACAACCAGAGCTCTTCAGCACTCACTCACTATCATGAGAGCAGCACTAAGGGGGAAATCCACTTCAATTATCCAATTACCTCCCACCAGGCCCTACCTCCAACATTGGGGATTACAATTCGACATGAGATTTGTGTGGGGACACAGATACAAACCATATCATTCTGTCCGTCTCCTCTCCGAAATCTCATGTCCTTCTTACATTGCAAAATAAAATCATCCCTTCTCAACAGTCCCCCAAAGTCTTAACTCATTCCAACACTAACTCAAAAGTCCTCAGTCCAAAATCTCATCTGAGATAAGGCTAGTCCCCACCACCTATGAACCTATAAAATCAAAAACAGTTTGTTACTCCCAAGATACAATGGGTGTATAGCCATTGTGTAAATACTCCCATTCCAAAGGGGAAAAAATGGCCAAAAGAAGGGTGCAACAAGCCCTATGCAAGTCTGAAAACCACCAGTTCAGTCATTAAACCTCACAGCTCCAAAACAACTCCTTTGACTCCATGTCTGTCATCCAGGGCACATTGATGCAAGGGGTGGCCTCCAAAAGTCTTGGGTTGTTCTACTCCTGTGACTTCATAAGGTTCAGTCCCCGCAGCTGCTATCATGGGCAGGCATTTAGTGTCTATGGCTCCTCTAAGTGAAGGGTTCAAGCTGCTGGTGTATTTACCATTCTGGGGTCTGGAGTATGGTGGCCCTCCTCTCCCACCCTCACTAGGAAGTGCCTCAGTGGGGACTGTGTGGGGGCTCCAATATCACATCTTCTCTGTGCATTGCCATGGAGGAGGTTCTCCATGAGGGCTCCACCCCTGCATCAGGCTTCTGCTTGGACATCCAGGCTTTTCCGTACATCTTCTGAAATCTTGACAGAGGCTCCCAAGCCTCAACTCTTGCACTCTGTGCACCTGCAGGCTTAACACTACATGGAAGCTTCCAAGGCTTATGACTTGCACCCTCCAAAGCAGCGGCTTGAGCTGTACCTTGGCCCCTTTCAGCCACAGTTGAAGCTCAATTGCTTGGGATGTGGGGAGCAGTGTCCCAAGGCTGCACAGGGCAGTGGGGCCCTGGTCCCAGCACATGAAACCATACTGTCCTCCTAGGCCTCTTGGCCTGTTATGGGAGGGGTTCCTACCCTGGTCTCTGAAATGCTTTCAAGGTTTTTTCTCCATTGCCTTGGCTATCATCATTTGCCTTCCATTTAGTTATGCAAATTTCCACAGCCTGCTTGAATTCCTCCCTGGAAACGAGTTTTTCCTTTCTACAACATGGCTGGGCTGTAAAGTTTACAAACTTTTGCACTGCACTTCCTTTTTAAATATAATTTTTAGTTTTATCTCACTTATTTGCTCATGAATATGAGCATAGGTTGCTAAAAACCGGCAAGCCACATCTTGAGTGTGCTGCTTAGAAATTTCTTCTGCCAGATAACCTAAATCATCACTCTCATCTTCAAATTTCCAAAGATCCCTAGAGCAGGGGCACAATGAAGCCAACTTATTTGCTAACATATAACAAAAGTAATCTTTTCCCCAGTTCCCAATAAGTTCCTCATTTCCATCTCAGACCTCATCCGTCTGGCCTTTACTGTCCATATCACTACCAGCGTTTTGGTCATAACAAGTCTCTTGGAAGTTCCAAATTTTTCCTCATCATCCTGTCTTTTTCTGAGCCTTCCAAACTCTTCCAACCTCTGCCCATTACCCAGTTTCAAAGCTGCTTCCACATTTCCAGATATCTTTACAACAATGCCCCACTCCTGGTACCAATTTTCTGCATTAGTCTGTTCTTGCACTGCTAAAAAAGAAATACCTGAGACTGGGTAATTTATGAAGAAAAGAGGTTTAATTGGCTCATAGTTCCACAGGCTGTACAGGAGGCATGGCTGGGGAGGATTCAGGAAGATTTCAATTATGACAGAACTTGAAGGAAAGCAAGCATGTCTTACATTGCTGGAGCAGGAGAAAAAGAGAGAGGAGAGAGGTGCCACACACTTTTTATACAACCAGATCTCATGAGCACTCACTCAATATTATGAGAACCAATCACCTCCCACAAGGTCCTACCACCAACATTAGGGATTACAATTTGACATGAGATTTGGGTGAGGACACAGACCCAAACCATGCCATCTATGATTTTTTTAATCAGTATTTTGTAGTTATCCTTGTAGACACCTTTTATATTTTTTGTTATATTCCTAGGTATTTTTTGGTAGCTATTATAAATGGGACTGAGTTCTTAATTTTGTTATTTGCTTGAATGTTATTGGTGTATAGAAATGCTACCAATTTTTGTACATTTATTTTGTATCCTGAGACTTTACTGAAGTTGCTAATCAAATCTCAGAGTCTTCTATAGGAGTCTTTATGGTTTTTTAGGAATACAATTATGTTTTCAGTGAGAAGAGATAATTTGACTTTTTCTTCTATCTGAATGCCCTTTATTTCTTTGTCTTGCCTAATTGCTCCAGCTAGGACTTCTGGTACTATGTTGAATAGGAGAGCTGAAGGTAGGCATCTTTGCCTTGTTCTAGTTCTTGGAGGGAAGGATTTCACAGTTTCTCCAATCAGTATGATGCTAGCTCTCGTTTGTCATATATGGCTTTTATTAATTTGAAGTATGTTCCTTTCATCCCTGGTTTGTGGAGGGTTTCATTCATGATGGGATGCTTGGCTTAATCAAGTGTTTTTCTGCATCTATTGAGCTGATTATATGCTTTTTAAATTTAATTATATTTATGTGGTGAATCACATTTATTGGTTTGTGAATATTGAACCATTCTCCCATTCCTGAGATAAAACCCACTTGATCATATTGCATTATTTTAATGTGCTATTGAATTTGGTTTGTTAATATTTCGCATCTGTGTTCATCAGAAAGTTTGGCCTATAGTTTTCCTTTTTTTCTTGTCCTTGCATGGCTTTGTTATAGGGATTATGCTAATTTCATAGACTGAGTTACAAAGCATTACCTCCTTCTTGATTTGTTAGAACAGTTTCAGGATTGGTATCAGTTCTTCCTTGTACATTTGGTAGAAAGCAGCTATCAATGTGTCTGGTCCTGGACATTTTTTTCTTGGGAGGTTTTTTTTTTTAAATTACTGATTCAATTTTACTACTCATTATTGGTCTGTTCATTATTTCTATTTCTGGTTCAATCTTGGGAGGTTGTATGCTTCCAGGAATCTATCCTTTCACTCTAGTTTTTCTAGTTTATGAATGTATAGTTGTTCATAGTAGCCTCTGATGATCTTTAGTATTTCTGTGCTGTCAGCTCTAATGTCACCTTATCATTTCTGATTGTGCTTATTTGAATCTTCTCTTTTTTGGTTAATCTAGGTGTCAGTCTTTTTTTTTTATTTTTTCACAGAACCAACTTTTCATTTTGTTGACCCTTTTTTGTCTTAATTTCATTTAATTCCACTCTAGTCTTTGTTATTTCTTTTCTTCTGCTAGCTGTGGATGTGGTTTGTTCTTCTTTTTCTATTTTCTTGAGGTGCAGCATTAGGTTGTTAATTTGAGTCATTTCTATCTTTTAAATGCATGCATTTATTGCTATATTATTTCCTCTTAGCACTGCTTTTGTTGATCCCAGAGGTTTTGGCATGTTGTATTCTTATTTGTATTCCTTTCTAAAAAAAAATTATATCTGCCTTAATTTCATTGTTGACTCAATGATTATTCATGAGAAGGTTGTTTAATTTTCATGTATTTGTATATTTTTGAGAGTTCCTCTTGGAATTTATTTCTAGTTATATTCCATTATGGTCCAAGAGGATTCACAGTATCATTTCAATTTTTAAAATAAAATTTATTGAGACTTATTGTGGCTAGGCCCGTGTCTTCTAGAGTCCAATTAAAGTCTAGTGTTTCTCTGTTGATATTCTGCCTCAATTATCTGTCTATTGCTGTCAGTGTGGTCAGTGTGGTTTGAAGTCTCCCACTATTTTTATATTACTATCAATCTGTTTTCTGAGGTCTAGTAGAATGTTTTTAATGAGTCTGGGTGCTCTGGTTTTTTAGTAGCTTGCTATATAATCTGTTATATAAGAAGAGTTGAATCAATCTCTTTATATAATGACCTGTGTCTTAGTTCATTTTACATTGCTGTCAAAGAATACCAATGGTTGGGTAATTTATAAAGGAGTTTCCTGAATTTTTGATTTTTTTTATTTAAGCTATCTATTTTGTTGAATATTTTTTTCCTTTATTTCTTGTATCTTTTTTGGATTTCCTTGCATTGGGCTTCACCTTTCTCTGGTCCCTCCCTTATTAGCTTAATAACTAACCTCCTGAATACTTTTTCAGGCAAGTCAGGAATTTCTTCTTGGTTTGGATCCATTGTTGGTGAACTAGTGTGATTTTTGGGGGGTGTTGTTGAGCCTTGTTTTGTCATATTACCAGGGATGCTTTTCTGGTTCCCTCCCATTTGGGTAGGTTCTGTCAAAGGGAAGATCTAGGGCTGAAGGCTGCTGTTCAGGTTTTTTTTTTTTTTTTTTTTTGTCCCACAGGGTGTTCCCTTGATGTAGTACTTGCCCCCTTTTCCTGTGGTTGTGGCTTCCTGTGAGCTGAACTGCAGTGATTGTTGTCTCTCTTCTGGATCTAGCCACCCAGTGAGTCTACCCAGCTCCTGGCTGGTGCTGGGGGTTTCTACACAAAGTCCTGTGATGTGAACCATGTATGGGTCTCTCAGTCATGGATACCAGTGCCTGTTCTGGTGGAGGTAGCAGAGGGTGCAATGGACTCCATGAGGGTTTTTAGCTTTGGTGGTTTGATGCTCTATTTTTGTGCTGATTGACCTCCCGCCAGGAGGTGGCACTTTCCAGAAAGCATCAACTGTAGTAGTGTGGAGAGAGACCGGCAGTGGGTGGGGCCCTAGATCTCCCAAGATTATATGTCCTTTGTCTTCCACTAGCAGGGTGGGTAGGGAAAGACCATCAGGTGGGGATGGGGTTACGTGAGTCTGAGCTCAGACTCTCTTTAGGTGGGTTTTGCTGCAGCTGCTGTTGGGGATGGGGTGAGATTCCCAGGTCACTGTAGTTGTGTACCTAGGAGGATTATGAATGCCTCTGCTGAATCATACAGGTTGTCAGTGAAGTGGGGAAAAGCCAGCAGTCACAGGCCTTACCCAGCTCCCACACAAACTGAAGGGCTGGTCTTACTAACACCATGTCACCCACAACAGCCCTGAGTCTGTTTCCAGGTGGAGGTTGGGCTTGAAAACTTGCCGGAGGCTTTCTACCCCCAGCTGTGAAAGAAAAGGACTTTAGTTCTTACCCCGCCTGTGAAGTCTGCAAGCCGAATTTGCACCCTTTCCCAAGGTCTGGCCAGGAGGCTTCTCGCCCCACTCCAATTGTTACAAAGTTGAGCTAAGGAAGTCCTTCTCACTGGTGGGGTTTTATTGCCTGCTCCTCTGGCCTCCCTCCCGATGGATCCCTGTGATGCCAAGCAATAATGTGCTGCCTGGATTCAGTGAGCTCCCAGGGACTCACTGCTGCCTCCTCCACCCCTGTATTTCGCTAGGCTGGGCTCTCTAACTTGACTCAGCTCCAGGTAATGTCAAGAACTTCTCCAAACAGAACTTCAGCTTCTCTAGTGGGGGTGTGTGTTCAAAAAACGGGGGTCTCCCATTCCCACTTCCACAGCTGGGGCACTATCAGTATTTGAGATGTCTCCTGGGTCCTGCAGGAGCAGTCTGCTGCCTTCAGAGGGTCTGTGGTTACTCTCAGGATTGCTGGTTTGTTCTTGCAGTCGATCTGGAGCTAAAATTCACAGTGCAAGCCTTTGCAATGCTGCTCTATCTGGAGCTGCAATCTAGTCCTGCCTCCTGTCTGCCGTTATCTGCAGAAGCTCCAGGACTACATTACAATGTGACATTTGGAGGGGACAAATATCCGAATGATAAAAACCATTTTTTTAACTTTTGTTGATTTAACGTCTGTTTTATCAAATATAAGCATAGCTACTTCTTCTTGCTTTTTGTTTCTATTTGTGTGGAATATATTTTTGACCCTTTAAATTTGTGTCTGCAGTGTCTTTACCAGTTAGCTGGGTTTTTTATAAGCAGTATATACTTGGATTCTGTTTTTTTGTTTTTTTTTTAAATCCATTTCATCAATCTGTGCTTTTCAGTGGAGCATTTAACACACTTACGTTCAAAGTTAATATTGAAATGTGAGGTTTTGTTCCTGTCTTAATGTTAATTTTTACCTTGTTCCTTTGTAGTCTCAATTGTGTAATTGTTTTATAATATCTGTTAGTTTTAAACTTTTGTATGTTTTGACGATTGTGGGTAGTGACCTTTCCTTACAATGTTTAGAAGTCCCTTGAGCATTTCTTGTAAGACTGGTCTAGTTGTAATGAACTCCTTTAGTGTTTGCTTAAGTGGAAAAGGTTTTATTTCTCTTTTATTTATAAAGCTTAGTTTAGCTGAATACAATATTCTTGGCTGAAATTTTTTCTTTTAGAACACTGGAAGTAGAAACACAGTGTCTTCTGTTTTTCTTTTAGGTTTTTGCTGAGAAATCCACTGTCAGTCTGATAAGACTTCCTTCATTGGTGATTAGACACTTCTTTCTTGATGCTTTTGGATTTTTTTTTTCCTTCACATTGATTTTGGGTAGAATGAAGGCAATATACCTTGATGAGGTTCTTCTTGCAATATATCTTCCAGGAGTTCAGGTGTTCTCTGAGCTTCTTGCATCTGGAATTCTAAAACTCTGGCAAGACCAGGGAAATTTTCTTGAATTATTTCCTTCAATAGGTTTTTTATACTTTTTATTTTTTTCTCCCTATGGAATACCTGTAAATCATACTTTGGATACTTTGCATAATCTTGTATTTCACAAATGCTTTGTTCATTTTTAAAAATTGTTTTTCTTTATTTTTATCTGACTGGGTTAATTCAAAACACCTGTCTTCCAGCTCTGAAATTCCTTCATCTGTTTAGTCTAGCATATTGTTAAAGCTTTAACATGTGTTTTATAATTTCTTCAAAATGTTTTTGTTTCTATAAATTCTGTTTTCATTTAAAAATATTTATGTCTTCTTTCATATTCTGAATTGTTATTCTGATTTCTTTGTGTTGGTTTTTAACTTTCTCTTGGATCTCACTGAGTTTCCTTCCAATCCATATTTTGAATTCTTTATCTCTTATTTCAGAATTCTCATTTTGATTAGATCTATTGCTAGAGAGGTGGTGATGCTTTGTGGGGATCATAACACTATGTTTTTTCATACTGCCAGAGTTCTTACACTGGTTCCTTCTCACTGTAAAAGCTGTCTCTTCTTATTTTTTAATTTACTTTCATTTCCCTCAAATATGTGACTATAATGTTTGTTGTGCATGGTCATTTGGCTTCACTCATTATAGATAGGTGTTGTGGAGTGGCTTTCTAAAATGCTTCTTGTACTAGTGATTTACTGGGCATATGAGCAGGCACGCTGACTTCTGAAATACCAGGATTGTGGAGGTCTCAGAAAGCTTATTTCTTTCCTTAGTACTGTGTGCTTGTGTCAGCAGGTTTTGTATTGGGTTGTGCAGTTTAATTTGTAGGCCAGTAGGTGGCGCCCATGGTAAAAGCCACCTGCAGCTGAAACAGATGGGTATGTGTTTGATCTTTGTTTATTGGGAGGTGCGCTGTTGTTTCAGGTGATGGGTGCTGGGCGGGTCTGTGGAATGCTCTGGTGCCCTGAGTTCTTGTCCCCTCACACCTCAGGATGGGCTTGAGAGACAAAGATAGACAGAGCTGGACTACCATCCTTGCCCACAAATACGCCAATGACAAGCAGCGTAGGCACCAACCCTGATGGGGGTGGCAGTGGAAGTTCCTTTTGAAATGTACCAAGGTCTCCACACAGTGGGACGGTGGGCACCAGCTTAACATCCAAGGGAAGAAGGGATAAGATCTGTTTTTCTATCCTACCTCTGTCCCAGGAATCATGACTCTTAATTCAGTCAGACACTGTAGTCTGTCTCTAGGCCACAATGCAGCTAATAGCCACAGAAAATGATTGTCTCACAGTTCTTCATGGAAATGGCTTCAGGGAGAATCCTCTTTCCTAAGCCTAATACAAATATCTTTGTGGGTCACCTTTTCTCCAATGCAGGAACACTGCTGCTTTGTGTAGAGACAGAAAAAGGCTGTACATTTTGGCACATGCGGGTTGGTGCCAGCTGTGATGGTGTTGGCTGTTTGGGTCAGTCTGACCGCAGATGTTTGGGGGAGTGATCAGGTGCCAGTGGTGATAAAGTGGTCTAGGCAATCCCTCAGTCTCCAGGCCCCCAAATAGTATGTTCTGTCCTAGAGGGACTAGATCAGGGACTGGACTAGTAGACTTTTCTTCACGTGCTGATTGTAATAGGGACAGGTGGACTGGTTGCCAAGATACCAGTAGAATGCTCAGGCAGGAGAAGAGTAGCTGCACTGCAGTCTCACCACCAGGGAAGGCAGACCCCTCTCACTCAGAGCTATACAGGCAGGCAGCTGTGCGGAGGCATGACTTGCTCACACCTCTGTCTGGCCGCAGTGGTGACAGTATCTGTCCCTGGTGTGTGTGTGAAGGTGCCTGGTCTCCCCACTCCCCTCCAAGCCCACTGGTGGCAGCAGTGGCAGTGTCAGCAGCAGCCCCAGGGCAGAACACAGGCAGATGGGACTGTCAGGGTGGTGCTGGGCAGCAGCTGTTCAGGGCTTAAGAGTTATAGGACTCTAAGTGAATTCAAACAATTACTATGTGCAACTTATAGGCAGCTTCCCATGTTTATCTGGAGGCCTGTGGGAGTCAAAAAGCTCTCCAGTAATTATGATTATAAAACTCCATGGCAAAAGTGTGGAGCACTGAGTGTGAGCACCCCTTCTCAATGTCAGGGAATCTCGCCTGGCTCCATATCAATCCCAGCTCAGCAGTTTGCCTGGTTTCATTATCCTTTGCTTTCTATAATTCCCATTGCTTTCCCTGGTGGATTCCAGTGTTCTCTCTTAGATAATCAATTATAAGTGTGAATATTTACTCACTATATTGATTCCTCTCCATGCAAGAGGTGTCCACTAGCTGCATCTAGTCATCTATCTTGAATCAAAGCACTATTGTGATTTTAATTTGCATTTTCCTAATGGCTAATGATGTTGATTCCTTTTTTTCATCCCTTTATCTGTCATCCATATATCTTCTTCAATTGAAATGTTTCTTCATGTCATTTTTCCATTCATTTTTTTTCTGGCTTTTATTATTATTTTTTATTATACTTTAAGTTCTAGGGTACATGTGCACAACATGCAGGTTTGTTACATATGTATACATGTGCCATGTTGGTGTGCTGCACCCGTTAACTCGTCATTTACATTAGGTATATCTCCTAATGCTATCCCTCCCCCCTCCTCCCACCCCACAACAGGCCCCGGTGTGTGATGTTCCCCTTCCTGTGTCCAAGTGTTCTCATTGTTCAATTCCCACCTATGAATGAGAACATGCGGTGTTTGGTTTTTTATCCTTGCCATAGTTTGCTGAGAATGATGGTTTCCAGCTTCATCCATGTCCCTACAAAGGACATGAACTCATTCTTTTTTATGGCTGCATAGTATTGCATGGTGTATATGTGCCACATTTTCTTAATCCAGTCTACCATTGATGGACATTTGGGTTGATTCCAAGTCTTTGCTATTGTGCATAGTGTTGCAATAAACATACATGTGCATGTGTCTTTATAGCAGCATGATTTATAATCCTTTGGGTACATACCCAAATGTCCATCAATGATAGACTGGATTAAGAAAATGTGGCACATATACACCATGGAATACTATGTAGCCATAAAAAGGGATGAGTTCATGTCCTTTGTAGAGACATGGATGAAGCTGGAAACCATCATTCTCAGCAAACTATCGCAAGGACAGAAAACCAAACACCACATGTTCTCACTAATAGGTGGGAGTTGAACAATGAGAACAATCGGACACAGGGTGGGGAACATCACACACCAGGGCCTGTCGTGGGGTGGGGGGAGGGGGGAGTGGTAACATTAGGAGATACACCTAATATAAATGATGAGTTAATGTCTTCTTTTGAGAAGTGTCTGTTTATATCCTTCGCCCACGTTTTGATGGGTTGGTTTGTTTGTTTCTTGTAAATTTGTTTGAGTTCATTGTAGATTCTGGATATTAGCCCTTTGTCAGACGAGTAGGTTGCAAACATTTTCTCCCATTCTGTAGGTTGCCTGTTCACTCTGATGGTAGTTTCTTTTGCTCTGCAGAAGCTCTTTAGTTTAGTTAGATCCCATTTGTCTATTTTGGCTTTTGTTGCCATTGCTTTTGGTGTTTTAGACATGAAGTCCTTGCCCATGCCTATGTCCTGAATGGTATTGCCTAGGTTTTCTTCTAGGGTTTTTATGGTTTTAGGTCTAACATTTAAGTCTTTAATTCATCTTGAATTAATTTTTGTATAAGGTGTAAGGAAGGGATCCAGTTTCAGCTTTCTACATATGGCTAGCCAGTTTTCCCAGCACCATTTATTGAATAGGGAATCCTTTCCCCATTTCTTGTTTTTGTCAGGTTTGTCAAAGATCAGATGGTTGTAGATGTGTGGTCTTATTTCTGAAGGCTCTGTTCTGTTCTATTGGTCTATATCTCTGTTTTGGTACTAGTTCCATTCTGTTTTGGTTACTGTAGCCTTGTAGTATAGTTTGAAGTCAGGTAGTGTGATGCCTCTAGCTTTGTTCTGTTGACTTAGGATTGACTTGGCAATGCATTGCCCATCCTTTTATTAGATTGTTTTGGTTAAGTTTTTAGAGATTTTTAGAAAACATATTCTACTTAATAGACCTTTTGTGAAACATGAGGTTTGCAAAATATTAGTTCCCAAAATATAGCTTGTCATTTCATCCTATTATCAGGGTCTTTTGTAGACTAAAGTTTTATTTTTTATTTTGATGAAGTTCAATTTATGTATATTTATTTCTCCTAAGGACAATGCTTTTGGTGAAAAGACTAAGAAACCTTTACTTAGTCTTAGATTCTAAAAATTTTCTATTTGTGTCAAAAAGTTTTATATTTGTATATTTTTTATTTAAATCTAATATGTATTTTGATTTAATTTTGTATAATATGTGAGATGTAGGTGGAGGTTCTTTTTATTTTTTTCTCTTCTTTATTTCTTATTCTTACATATGGGTTTTTTTGTTTGTTTGTTTGTTTGTTTGTTTTGCCTATACGTGTCTAGTTGTTCTGGCTCCATTTGTTGAAAAGGCTATCATGCCCCCATTGAATTGTTTTTACACCTTTGTCAAAAATCAGTTGAACATGTATGTGTGGTTCTATTTCCAGATTCTCTATTCTATTCCAGTGATCTGTGTGTCTATCCCTCCACCAATACCAACAGTCTTTGGTACTGTAGCTACATAAGTCTTGAAATCAGGTGAGTGGGTCCTTCTTACTTTATTCTTTCTTTTCAAATTGTTCTTGCTATTCTAGTTCCTTTGATTTTCCACATAAATATTAGAATAATTTCATCTATACTATGAAGATTTTGCTGGAATTTTGATAGGCATGTTATTAGACCTGTAAGTAAACTTGGGGCGAATTAACGTCTTTATTATTTTAGTTTTTAAATCGATAAACACCATATTTCTCTTAATTTATTTGATCTTTTTATTTCTTTTATTGGTCTTTTGTAGTTTTCAGCATACACACTTGTACATGTTGTTAGATTTCCAACTCAGTATTTCAACTTTTGAGAGATTGTAAGTGGTATTATACTTTTAATTATGATGTCCATATGTTTATTGGTTGTATATAGAAATGCAATGGATTTTTATATGTTGATCTTGTGTATGCCACAGTGCTATTCATTTACTAGTTCCAAGAGGAGTATTTTTTTTTTTGCAGATTCCTTAGGATTTTCCATGAAAACAATAACGTCACCTTCAAATTGACAGTTTTATGTTCTTTTTCTTGTTTTATTTCACTGATTAAAACTTCCTTCATTATGTTGAATAACAACAGTGAGAGTGAACACATAGAAATCCTTGTATTGATCCCAATCTTAGGAAGTATGTTATGGTTTTTGTAGATACTCTTTATCAGATGAAGAAAGTTCTCCTCTATTCCTATTTTTCTGATAATTTTATTCATAAAAATGTATTAAATTTTGTCAAATTTTTCTTTGCATCAGTTTATATTATCATGTGATTTTTCTTCTTTTGCTTGTTAAAATGGTGAATTACTTTGATTGATTTTTGAACATTGAACCAGCCTGGCACTCACAAAATAATCGTCACTTGGTCATGCTGTGTAATTATTTGTATACATTGCCAAATTTTGTTAATATTTGGTTAAGGAATTTTGCTTCAATCTTCATGTAGTTTTGGTATTTTGGATCTTATTTTCAACTATAAATTTTATAGTTTTCTCTTTTTTTGTATTACCTTTGTCTGCTTTTGGTAGCAAAGTAATTCTACCTTCATAAAAGGAAGTGAGTAGTGTTTTTTAAATTATGTGGTTAATTCACTGAATAGTTATAAAACTGTTGAGATTATCTATTACATATTGAGTGGGTTGTGGTAGTTTGTGCTCTTCAAGAACTTCGTCCATTTCATCAAAATTGTCAAGTTTGTGTGTGTAGAGTCGTTTTTAGTAGTCCTTATTATTCTGATGCCTGCAGGGTATGTATTTATATTCCCTCTATCACTGTTAATGTTGATAATTTGTGTTTTCACTCTTTTCTCTTTGGTAGCCTTGCTAGAAGTGAATCAATTTTATTTGTCATTTCAAAAAATATACTATTCTTTTCATTGATTTTATCTATTGTTTCCCTGATCCAATTTTATTGATTTCTACACTTATTTTTATTATTTTTCTGTCTGCTTGGTTTTATCTTATTATGCTCTGCTTTCTACAGGTTATTTGGGTGGAAGCTTATTGATTTGAGACTTCCTCTATTTTAAGGTATGCATTCAATGCTATTCATTCCTCTCTAAATATTGGTTTGTGTCCCACAAATTTTGTGCTACATTTTTTAAAATTAAGTTTACCGAATTTTTGTATTACATTTGAGACTTTTGTTGGGCCCATAAACTGCTTAGAAATGTGCTGTTTTCTTTGCAAGTGTTTGTATATTTTTCTGTTATATTGCTCTTGTTGAGTTCTAGTTTGATTTCACTGTGGTCAGAGAACACTCTCTGTATGATTTAATTTTTTAAAATGTGTTGAGGTTTGTTTCATAGATCAATATATAATCTATTTTGATATATGTTCTGTGAACACTTGAAAAGAATGTTGTATAAATGTAGATTAGATCATGTTGGTTGATGGTGTTTGTGAGTTCTTTTATATTGCTGCAATTTTTCTTTTTAGTTGTTTTCTTAATTATTGAGAGATATATGTTGAAATATCCAACTAAAATCATACTATAATTATGAATTTTTCTATTTCACTATTAAATTCTATTAATTTTTGCTCCACATATTTTTTATCTGTTTTACTAAGTGCGTACACATTTAGGATTGCTATGTCTAAGATCTTGGTGGATTTCTTAACTGTGGTGTAATGTCCTTTCTATTTCTTTGCTCTGGAGTCTATTTTACCTGATATTAATATAGCCATTCCTGCTTTCATTACTTTATAAATAATATATCTTCTTTTCTATCATTTTACTTTCAATCAGTCTACATTATTCCCATTTGGAATGGCTGTATTTACCCAATGCCTGTACCCCCATTGTATATAGGAAGTAACTAACTTGCTTTTTATTTTACAGGCTCATAGGTGGAAGGGACTTTCTTTGTCTCAGGTGAGACTTTGGACTGTCGACTTTTGAGCTAATGCTGAAATGAGTTAAGACTTTGTGGGACTATTGGGAACTTGTGATTGGTTTTGAAATGTGAGGACATGAGATTTGGGAGGAACCAGAGGTGGAATTATGTGGTTTGGCTATGTCCCCACCTAAATCTCATCTTGAATTGTAACTCCCACAATTCCCATGTTCCATGGGAGGAACCCAGTTGGAGGTAATTGAACCATGGGGGCAGTTCTTTCCTATGCTACTCTCCTGATAGTGCATAAGTCTCACGAGATCTGATGGTTTTAAAAATGGTAGTTTCCCTGCACAAGCTTCTCTCTTTGCCTGCTGCCATCCATGTAAGATGTGAGTTGCTTCTCCCTGCCTTCTGCCACCCCAGCCACATGGAACTGTAAGTCCATTAAAGCTTTTTTTTTTTTTTGTAAATTGCCCAGTCGAGTGTGTCTTTATCAGCAGCATGAAAATGGACTAATACAGTGACTTAACAAACTATCTTGGTTGGGTTACTAATTCATGGTGTTTGTCAAATAAAAATAATCAAAGTAAGGTGAAACTTTTAAAGCTGCTATATTATCAGAGAATTCTCAAACTTGGTAAGTAACCTGTACTTATTCAATCCCTAAACCAGTAGATTTCAGATTTGAGCATGCATCAAAATTACCTTGTTAAACTACAGATCCCTATATACCAGAGTTTCTGATTCAATAGATCTGAAGTAGGCTCAAGAATCTGCATTTCTAACAAGTTCCCAGATGATACTGGTGCTGCTTGTCCAGGGGCTACACTTCGAGAACCACTGGCCTAAGTCAATCTCTAGTTCCTAGAGGCACCGAGAGAAGGCAGGCTGCTAATGAGAGCAGCTTTATTAAGATAATCCAAATGCCTATCTCAGATGTGGCCATGGAGGACAATGAACATACTCCAAGGGAGCAAAACCAGAGGCTCACAGGTTGGGTGACTGAGGGTCTCATTCCTATTGCTAGGGCAATACATCCTATTCCAGTCCAGAAGTGTGTCATGTTTTATGGACTGAGGACCATAGAGTGTTATTTCCCATTGTCTCATAATCCAAATGAGAAATTTTATTGCAATAATTTTGTTCTCTCTCCACTGCTGCACGTTGAGGTAGTTAAAATTTCGCTACTTTTTTTATGAGGCATAGACAAGTTGATTGTAAAGTTCATATAGAAAAATAAACACAGAAGAATGGCTAGGAAAACACTGAAAAGGAAGGTCTTGAGGCAGGAGAGAACTAGCCCTGTCAGATATTTAAACAGTCTACCAGAAAGCCTCCATAAGTCAAACAGTATAGCATTGGAACATTGTACAGATAAATCAATGCGATAGAATAATAAGTTCAAGGGAAAAAAAAGCCAGCTACATATGAAAGTGTAGTGTATGAGAAGGGTAGTATTTCTCAAATCACTTTGGCAAAGTTAGTGTTTTTACAGCTGGTGCTGGAAAAACTAGATAGCCATTTGGAAAAGGATACAATTAGATACATTCTTAACACCACACAGGAATAAAACCAAAATAGATGATACAGCTAAATAAAAAGTATAAAACTATACAAATATTAGAAGAAAGTATATTATTCTACAATTTACATATTGAGAAAAGCTTTCTAACTATGACTAAAAATCCGGATAGAATAAAATAAAAATATAATTTTGATTACATAAAACAAGTTTGAAAAATTTGCATATAAAAGTACCATAAGTAAAGTAAAAAACAAATGACAATCTGGGAGAACAAATTTGCAACATATATCAGAGATAAATGGTTAACAGTCCTAATTTACAGAAAAGACTTTTGAAAGTTGAGGAACAGAGACCAAAATCTTTTTTTAATTTATACTTTAAGTTCTGGGTTACATGTGCAGAACGTGCAGTTTTGTTACATAGGGATACACGTGCCACGGTGATTCGCTGCACCCACCAACCCATCACCTGCATTAGGTATTTCTCCTAATGTTATCGCTCCCCTAGCCCCCCAACCCCCCAACAGGCTCCCTGTGTCCATGTGTTCTCACTGTTCAACACCCACTCAGGAGTGAGAACATGTGGTGTTTGGTTTTCTGATCCTGGATAGTTTGCTGAGAATGATGGTTTCCAGCTTCATCCATGTCCCTGCAAAGGACATGAACTCATCCCCTCTCATGGCTGCATAGTATTCCATGGTGTACATGAGCCACACCCTCTTAATCCATTCTATCACTGATAGACATTTGGGCTGGCTCCAACTCCTTGCTATTGTGAACAGTGCCACATCTTATAGACACAAAAATATGAAAATATATTCAACCTCACTCATAATAAGAAAAATACAAACTAAAACTACAATGAGGTTCCATTTCTTACTCCGCAACTTGGCAAAAATATCAAAGCCTGTCAGTGCGCTCTGTTGGTGAGCCTAGGGAAAATCAGGTGCTCTCACATACTTCTGGAAAAAATACAAAATGGCATAATACCTATGGAGGGGATTTTGGCAATAGCTAACAAAATTACATATGTACTTATCCTCCAATAGAGCAATCTCAATTTCAGAAATTTCTCAAAATGATACATCAGCAGTATGAAAATGTATACACATAAGGTTATTTATTGCAGCATTATTTGTAATTGTGAAATATTGGAAATTACCTGTCAAAGCACAGGAGTTTGGTTGGATAAACTATAGCACATATACACAATGAAGTACTATGCAGCTGTAAAAATGTATAAGGAAGTATACATATACATCTGCTTATCTTTGGATTAACACATAAAGCATGAACCCCAAAACAATGAAGTTGGTTACCTACAAGGAGTGTGGGAAAATGGGGTGGGGAAGATAAAAGAAGAAAGTGACAGTTCTCTGAGTATACCTTTCTGTATGGTTTTTACTTTTGAAAACATGTTAATATGTTGTCCATATTCAAAAAAACAAATCAGTAAGAATAGAAAAGTGGGGCTAAAACTGAAATCAAATGTAAACAAATAAACCCAACTAAATTTCAAATGGAAAACACAATGATACTGAAGAGAAACTACCACAAAAACTTATCTATAAGTCAGCCATCATCCCTCCCTGAGGGAACTGTAAATCACCTAGTTCTTTGTTCTGAAGTTACATTACAAAAATGGATGATAATTTAGGTATTCTTTTCGGGTAATAGTGGTATATGCATTATACGTAGGCGTAGGCATTTAAAAATTGTACATATGAGAAGGATACCGAGTAGCCAAAAGGAGAATCGGAAATGTAGTTTGCTATCCACCATCTATTTGCCCTTATTCTGGTTACAATGCATTACTTTCTTTCAGAGGGATCACCCCTTTTCCCACTTTCAGTTCAATTATTTCTTATGGAGTTGACTCGATCCCTAGGAGCTACACATGAGAGAGGAGGTAAAGTTTTGACCTGCTATTGCCATCTTGCCATTGTAATGCCTGAGAATGGGCCAGCATTGAAAACAGATCCGAGAGATGGAGAAAAAAATGTCCCCATGACTTTGACTAAGATATGAATCCCCCATGCTTTTTAAACCAGTTTATCTATGGAACTAGTACTTGCAACCAAAAAATGTACTAATGGATTTGCTGCAAAATCATAGTTAAAGACATTATTCCAGTTACATGCCCCTTGTAATAAGGTTCTTCTTTGTTAAATGCTTTAAAAATCTTAGGATCAGCAAAAAGTATCTGTTGAAGAATTAGCATTCTTCCTCTCACATAATTATGTAACCTGCTAAATTTCTCTTCTTGCCTTTCCTGTCAGGAAGCTCAGAGTTAAATTAATGTTCAGGTAAATTCCTTATTATCCCTGGCTCTTGGCGTACTTTTTTTTCCTCTAATTTTCATGATTTTGTGTTTCACTTTAGCATCCTTATCGTATATATGACTGTTACCATAAACAACCTTGAATCTCTTTTAGAAAGAGAATAAAATCAGTGTCTGGCACAGTAACAGAATACACATTTGTTCAGTAAAAAAAAAATGCATCTATTAACAAAGTATTTCTGTCAGAAACGGAACGATCAGAGATGTTACATACGGTGGTGTACTTTACAACACTTCCTTTAAAAAAAAAACAAAAAAGTGTAGAACACTGCACCTACATTCAGAAAATATACTAAATGTATCTGAGAGTCTTAAAGCAAAAGGAAAGAAAAAGGCAAAACCTGGGTTCTAACCTATGCTTAGGCATGGAGGTGGGGCAGAGGGATGAGGAAATAACAGACCTAGAAATAGGTTGCTTTGTGCTTGGGTAGAGTAGGTTCTAGGTTCTAGAAGAAGCCAATAGTAAAAGAATGTAAACTCTATCTTCAGAAATACGTCCCCAGCAGTTTCAATCTGTTTGTTCAAGAGGACACATGGGGAATCATGGGAGAAGCAAATTGTGGTCTGATACTTCTCTCTCTCACTTTGAGGTACATCGAGGGTACCTCGAAGTTAACCATCCTGGCTAACATGGTGAAACCCCGTCTCCATTAAAAAATACAAAAAAAAAAAAAATTAGCTCGGCGTGGTGGCGGGCGCCTGTAGTCCCAGCTACTCAGGAGGCTGAGGCAGGAGAATGGCGTGAATCCGGGAGGTGGAGCTTGCAGTGAGCCGAGATCACGCCACTGCACTCCAGCTTGGGCGACAGAGCGAGACTTCGTCTCAAAAAAAAAAAAAAAAAAAAAAAAGAAAGAAAAAGAAAAAAAAAGAAAAGTGTATCATGTTTAGTTTGGTAAGCCTAAATTATTTAAGGGTCTCACTGACCAAAAAAATGCATTACCTATTTTGGTAGCTAATGCTTAAAATACAACTGCAGAATGTAGTAATACTTTCATAAGAATAAGGTTTTTAAAGTATTACGTATAAATGGTGATCAGATATTTTATTAAGGGGCAGGGAGATGGAAGACATGAAAGCAAAAGCAGAAAAGAGATTAAAAAGAGGTGGCCAATATGCAAGCAATTTTTGCGCACTTACCAAAGTTGGCCTAGTGTCAGTCCTGTTTACCTTTAAGAAGTTGATTGAGAGAAACAGAGGAGGTACATGGTGCTTTTGATTACCGGGCTCCAACTGCATTTTTGACCCGCATATGAAATAAAATTTCTGTGTATATGTACAGCTGTTATAAATTAACATGGCATACACGTGTGACTTTTTTTCATAAATTTCTGTTACTCTACTTGATTCTGAGCTTTAAAAAATTTTGCCCATCTTTAGAGATTAAAATTTTAAATTTTTTTGCTGTAGAAAAGGTTGTCACCTTATCTAACTTGCAAACAAATGCATTTTCCTGATAAGTCCTAAAAATACTGTAAGCTTTAATGTTCATTTTATTGAATTTCCTTGCCTTATGAGAATATTAGAAGAGTAAGTTGGAAAAATACTAGAGTTTAGGACATATCAGGGTATATGCATGAAAAAGCAATATCCTGAAACACCTGTTACACCTGGCCCCTGAACAAGGTGTATCATTTCCAATGAATTCTGCAATTAGCTGGATGTGTTTAATAAAAGCAGACACAAAATTTTATATCCAAAAATGATCAAGCGAGGTCAACGGTAAAAATGTTAGAAAGTTGCAGCCTTTTTATTTGGTACCCAGAGAATGCCAGTAATTTAACATATCTTGAGAACTGTTGCTCACAGAGTTTTAACAAGAACAAAAATAAATATAACTTCTATGTCTTCTTTGGCATGTTGTAAATTCAAAATGATAGCCATTTCTTTAGCAGCATTGTGAGAGAAAGAAACATTGTAAAATGAACTACTGGATTTGGTCTTACATGATAAAAAATTTAGTATAATAAATGAAAACTTTAATGTCAAAAAACCAATGGTTTAAAGAAAACATTAATAAAATAAATGGTAACATAAAATTCATAATATAGTCAGAAAAATAAAATAGTTTTTGAACACTGGGGATTGTTTAACTGCAGCTTTGAAGTTTTTAAGTACACGTAAATCAAATTCACACACAACTTTTATTTAATGCCATTTCAGTCTTCAGAAATGCAATGAAATGTCAGTATATATATATATAGTTAATATCAGAAATAAGTTTAGGAATTCAAAAGTGCTTGGGATGTGTTGACAAACCAATTTTTTAAAAAATGTGGCTATAGCAAACTGTGGTTGCTTCATAAAGCCTATGTAACTCCCAACTACCAACGGTACTTCCTGTTTTTTTTTTTTTAATCAAACATAAAAACCACCTTCTCCTTTTTTTTGTACTATGGAATTTAATGCAAGATAAATTCTAACTTACAAACCATGCTGGAATTTGGATATTTAAGGTTTCATGTGTAACTTTTTAAATGGCTGTTTCTTTTCTTTCTTTTTTTTTTTTTTGAGACGGAGTTTCGCTCTTGTTGCCCAGGCTGGAGTGAAATTGGCGCAATCTCGGCTCACCGCAACCTCTGCCTCCCAGGTTCAAGTGATTCTCCTGTCTCAGCCTCCTGAGTAGCTGGGATTACAGGCATGTGCCACCACACCCGGCTAATTTTGTATTTTTAGTAGAGACGGGTTTCTCCATGTTGGTCAGGCTGGTCTCGAATTCCTGACCTCAGGTGATCCACCGCCTCGGCCTCCCAAAGTTTGCTGGGATTACAGGCATGAGCCACTGTGCCCGGCCGGCTGTTTCTTGATAGACTGCTTTCCTGCTGTTAAAAATAATTTTATCATACTAAAAAACAAAACTACATATTTGTTATAAGCAGCAATTTCAGCGAGAATGAATTTGGAAAGAGAAAGAAAATGTGACCTGAGCAATATTAGTTCATAGGAAAGATAAAAGTAACCTAATCGGTCACATTTTGACAATTTTTTAATAAATGAATGCAGTTAGTACATTCTCTATAATTGTCCACGTAAAATTAGATGCTTAATACCTTTTGAAGAATAAATTAGTTCCCATAACTAGACAGTTGGAATTACAGCAAAACAGTCATCCACAGAAGCTCTATTGTCCAGCGTTTAGAAATGTGAATACAAAGCAAACCCTAACTTGGCAATTACATATATATATTTATTTATAAGCATTTAGCTAAAACTTATTTAGTGAATAATTGAAACATACATAATTTGCCAATATAATGTAAGCTTGGATTTCCATATTCTAAAACTTTTGTTTTTCTAAATATTTCAAAGAAACTTATGTCTATAATTTAATATATTCAAGTATAGTTCCCTTTTCTCTTATGTATTAGCAACCAAACTGAATTTTAGGTGATCAAGCATAACATTTTATTGAAAGTATATGATGGAATTCACTATACTGTAAGACTAAAACCAGGAACAGTGCATCCATGAGTATAATGTATGTTGTGAATAATCACTATCAATGCCACTATATTCCCACATAAAAAGGCAAATAGCCCACTACTGATTTATTCTGCTAATTTCAACAATCATTGATCTTGAGGTACATGCCAAAAATGCCTGAATAAGCTTTGAAATGTAAAACAAAAATGTTTTAAAGAAGTTTAATTGCAGTTGGCCAATATATACTTAATATGGCTTGCATTTTTTTTTTTTTGAAATAACATTGTGACTTAAAGGATTTCTAGGTCCTAAAATCTGGAAAAGGGATCTGGAAAAATTTGGACTCCATGAGTAGTTTGGATTCAATCTCTCTGTGCTTTTTTTTTTCTTTATAACAGGAATGGGACGGGGGGTGGGGGGAATAAAACTTCTTATGCTATATAGGTCATGTACTGTGAGAAACAAGAATACAAAACTATGGGTTTAAAAACAACATATACAGAAATAATCGCCAATCTCTGTCTACCTCCACATCATTTTGTCATAGAAGTTCATTGTGATTAAAAAGTTTAAAAGTTTTTAAGAGAAAAGGTAGATTGAGAAGTAGAAAGTAGGAAGGAAATTGTGCAAAAAAAGAAACAGTTTATTAGATACTCTGACCCTGGGACACACTGTTCCTTTCCCCCAAAATATTTTCCCTGATAGGAACTGAATTTAAAATTATCACCTTGTTAGATTGCCTGAAGATCCAGCAACTAAAAACTTGATTAATGCACAACTTCCTTAAAAAATGCCAATTAACTATTAGCCACTGACAGAAAAATGTAAATTAATTTAATAAGATAGCTTTCCTTTCACCTTTTTAGCTGGAAATCTGTTCTGACAGAATGGATATCCTGATTTGGGGAAGAGGAAGAGGAAAGAACAAGGAGTAAGGATCACACAGAATCCTTCTGGGGATAGGGTAAATTTCGTTGATGGAGTATTGCTGTGAGGTTCTCAAATAAGATAGATAGCATGAAGGGGCTGGAAAGCCAGGAGAAAGAGAATGTACAGAATACCACAAATATGCTTTGCCCACTTTAAAGCCTAAGTTTTCTTGTGGGCCTTAGGGCCAAGATAAATGGTTGTTTTCCTTCTTCATATATGAAAGACCTCTACCTAGAAAATACTAGTCAATCTGTATGGAAGTTTCTCTGGGCAGTACTATTTTAACATGTTGCTCCAATGGGCAGACATTATGAATACCAAGCATCTGTCCTTAAGGTTGTGGGTTGCCTAAACATATGGAATCCCTTTGAGCCAAACAGAGGTGCTATCAAAATTGTTTTATTATATTGAATTACCAATGACAATAAATTACAAAAAACAATGTTGTAGACATTGCTGAGTCTAACAAAATAGGCTGAAGTTTGATCTTTGTGAAAGGACTTGAAACCATTGTTTTTTCCCACAAAAATCCCCATCACCAGCACTGCATTCGAATTTTCTTGAAAATTGTTTCCTGAGTTTATTCATGGTAGTATGTGCTTAAGGACAACAGGTTGTTAGTCTATTTGAGCAAACCTGATGTTTTCTCTAAGAAAAACAAATTCAATATCCTCCCCCTTCAAGAACAACAATAAAACCCCAAACTGTGCTATCATTAAATACTACCAAAAACCATTAACTAGAAAAACACAATGCAAAATAATTATTCAAGAACCCATTAGAAACCACAGTATTCTAAAGTCTTATAGAAAAGATGTGTTTTTACTAGTTAAGCATTGATAGAAGTCCCATCAAAAAAATGTTCAATCCAAATCTGCATTTTTGGCTATGGAGTTCTAGCCAAACTGGACAGGATTAGGCATCCTTACCTGGGCTCCTTCTACAAAATGACAGTATGTTTTGAAGCTCTCCCATATAATAAGGTTGCCCCCTACTACTGTGGTTAAGCTAGCATATTTGAGTTTTTCACTAGAAAACTCTCAAACAATTATCGGGTACATCCAGTAGCATACCTGTGTCTTTTATACACTGTCAGTCCTCACTGGGTGATCAGAAATCATGCTGTTCATTGCTTAATTCTTATAGTGTTCCTTTTATGATAGGACTGTATGGCATGACCTTTCTGAGCAAGCTAATTTAAAATTAATTAAGACTGTCTACTTTTTAAAGCCATTGATTATAGAAAACCTGAAAGTTATTTTGTAATCATTTTTCATTTTCTGATTTCACTTCCCCTAATTTTATTACTTAAAATGCATCCATGGAAATAGTATCTCTGTCCTGAAAACTTCAACACCAAAATCACACCTCTGAGTTTGACATATCGATTCTGATAGGAAGAAGGCATAACAGCACTAGATAATGACAGAAGGAAAATAAGTCAGAATATATGCTTACAAACTGTTACATGCAAGTACATATAGTAATAAAGCAAATGAGAAAAAAAGCCAAAATGGAACATAAAAAGCCATAAGACATGATACCTAACTACTTCTAAGTAATTATTTTTCATGTGGCATAAATTGTTCTTTAATCTCTTTCAATTATTTCCAAAAGATACCTCAAAATAAGAATACATACTTTAATATATCACACTCAGGAAACAGATATTTGTGCATGGGGTATAGATTATTTACATTACAAACAGAATATGTATAGTTTCTTTTATTAAATACCAAAGTTACAAGTTTCCTAGCCTAAATTGTATAATTCAGCACTCAGTAATCAACTTTCTCTCTGAATGAAGCAAAGTAAAATACATAGCAAATAGTACACCTAACACGCACAAGTAGTTCACTTATATTCACTAAAGAAAACTGTGATATCCTCCAGTTTACATTCATGAATTCTTTCTGTCAGTAGTAGTAGTAGTAGTAGTAGTAGTAGTAGTAGTAGTAGCAGTAGTAGCTGCTGTTGTTGTAGCAATGGTATTTTCTTCAACAACGTGAAATGATTCTTTAGCATTTCATCATTTAGAGAAAAGAATACATACTACACAGTGGTTCTGAATTATAAGACCAATTTGGCCAGTTTTTTATAAATATGATTCTAAAATGTGCTCAATTTTTTTGTAGACCATTAATATTATTCATATTTAAAATGTTAGTTTATCTTCATGAAGTAAAATGATTAAGTAGCATTGTCTAAAGTTTACTGTAATACAATATACTATATCATGTGTGCTATATGCACAAGTCCACTACAGCAAGATGTCAACTGTATTATCATAGGATTCAAGGTAGAATAATATGCTACACTGTACTTCAAAGCACATCGAAGTCAGAAAAACAACAGTGTAGTTCATTTATAAAGGGGATAGATGATGATTAAAATCCAATTGGTTAACTTGAAAGTCAGTTTATATAACACCAGGATAGTGTCAACACCACATACTTCATTTTCAAAGGCTTAACTATGACCTATTTATAAGATTACACCAACAGTATAAAGCCTTTGGAAAAAAAAAAGTTTCACTTGTACTAAATTTCCATTTGATGTAAAATTTACAGAAGCCTTATAAAAACCTTTATTTCTAAATGAGGCCACTTATGGATAATATACAGATCTGCCTGCACACATTATCTGAGATATAATTCTTCTATAAAAACTTTGGCACCAACTATATCAAGAATTCACATATTAGCACAAATATATTTTGCTCTGGCACCAAACCACTATGTTTACATTTTAGTAACTACAGTGAGTCAAATGAATGGAGTCCTTTGGTTTTACAGAATAACAAGCTTTTATAATAAGTTTTTGTTGTTTTTCTTTTATTAGAAAAAGCCTATCCTTCGGGATCTGATGTTTAAAAATACTAACATTGCTTGTCATTATACTATTATACATGTATACTGATTGTTGGTAATGACTCCCCAAACCATAATTGTATGAAACAAGAAAAAAATATTAAAGTAACTTTATTTGAAAGGAATTTTAGAAGCTTGTGTGCAGAGAAGTTGTGAGGACCTGGTGGACACCAATTATATGCTTAAATAAACACTTGAACACTACTGCAAACACATAGTATGAATATTGTGGACCTGTGAATGGTTTTTTAAATCTCACTTCCCCTAAAAATGGGGATTTAATATTACTTCATATTCAAGTAATTTAGCAGAAAACGATGCCTTTGATAAGAATAGGAAAAAAGCCACACATTTAATTTCATCTTCATCCAGTTTGGCCTAGGAACACCACAAATCTTACAGGCCAGTTGATGTTCGCTTTTTCATGCTCCGTCGCTGGGCTAAGCTTGAAGCAGCTACAGGCTCTAGGACTGGTTGAAAGGTCTTGTGAGTCAGGGCAGAGTATGTTGCAACCATTGCTCCCTAAAGTAATGAGAAAATGCCACAAACTAAGTACAAATTCTGGAGTTAAAAAAAAAAAAAACTTTCACATGATATCATGAGACATATATCTAGAACAAAATGTTTTCCTAGGAAAATAATTGAATATATTAGATCTGTGCAGTGATGAATCAATATTACTTGTATGTTTTTCATTTCAATAACTATGCTTTTTACAAAAAATTGTTAAAACACTAACATTTAAAACCTTGATTCAATGTATATGGATACAGGAATGGTTTCACGAACAGTTATAAATTAAGAACTAACAGCAATCTTTTATTTCAATATGAAACTTGCATTTAGCTCAATCCTAATTCCAGCATCTCTCAAAAGCAAGGCAGGTACAATCAAGAAATTTTTATTGTTTCATCTGAAAGGCAGTAGTAAAGTAAGCTAAGAAAAGTACATGGTTGTTAATTTAAAAAAATCTATCTTTAAAAAATAAAGATATTTTAAGGAATTATTTAAGTGTCATCAGCAAGTGGCACACAATGGGTTTATTAGGTATCTGATATCTCGAAGGCACATAAAAGTATGTTTGTTTTACCTTAACAACATGTGACACATCATTTCTCTTTGGCTGATCATTTGGCAACTGGTCTCTGTGAGTTATCCATGAGTGCTTTAATATTTGTTCAGCAGTATACCGCTGACGTGGGTCCATATGAAGCATATGGGAAAGCAAATCCTAAATTAAAAAAAATGTGTGTGTATATATATATACATGTATACATACATAATTTTACATTTACTGAAAATGTGACAGCATCAATAGCCTTGCAATCTGTTTATTTCACCTACATTTATGCAAGGTAAAATCTATACTCTACACAGTTAACTCTCAAGAGAATCTTGAGAGATATTTTTCAATATATACTAAATCCTTATACACCACTTTTAAACCGGAAGATGCCAAATCTGTGGAATTGGATGTGTGATTAGTGACGGAGGAGGAAAATGTAAAATGGCAGAAGTTATCCTGGAATATGCTAAATGTTCAGCAGGAGACAGGAGCTATTGAACTTTGCTGTTAAGCTGGGCCCCAAGGTGTAAGGGTATGTGTACACAGATAAAACATAGAAGGGAGGGTCCCATGTAGTTAATCCATTCAATAAATGGTGGCTTACTATATAACATATTAAGAAAGCAAACCATAAATCCAATGTTAGCAAGTGGCTTCTATCATAGTAGTCCCCAGTGCATTTTAAGTTTTTCATCAGAGTAAGTGTACGTTTGCTTATGTTATCTCTGTTGCAATTAAAAAAGTTGTAAATTTAATATAACCTCACAGGAAAAGTTTTCAATATATTAAGAGATGTAATACTTTTAAATAAACTGTCTCTCCCAAGTATCTTTTAGAGAAATGAGAAGCAAACTCCTTAATAAGCATTTTTGGAGAATCTGGCAAGATGGCCGAATAACAGCTCCGGTCTGCATCTCCCAGTGAGACCAATGCAGAAGGTGGGTGATTTCTCCATTTACAACTGAGGTACCCAGTTCGTCTCACTGGGACTGGTTAGCCAGTGGATCCAACCCACGGAGGGTGAGCAGAAGTAGGGTGGGGCATCGCCCCACATGAGAAGTGCAAGGAGCCAGGGGACCTCTCTCCCTCAGCCAAGCAAAGCTGTGAGGGACTGTGCTACCCAGCCCAGATACTACACTTTTCCCATGGTTTTTGCAATCCACAAATCAGGAGATTCCCTGGTGTGCCTACACCACCAGGGTCCTGGGTTTCAAGGATAAAACTGGGAGACAATTTGGGCAGACAGTGAGCTAGCCGCAGTTTTTTTTTTTTTTCGTAACCCAGTGGTGCCTGGAATCCCAGCGAGACAGAACCATTCACTCCTCTGGAAGTGGGGCCGAAGCCAGGAAGCCAAGTGGTCTCGCTCAGTGGGTCCCACTCCCACGGAGTCCAGCAAGCTAAGAACCACTGGCTTGAAATCAAGCTAAGAACCACTGGCTTGAAATTCTCACTGCCAACACAGCAGTCTGAAGTCAAACTGCGACAACTGAACTTGGTGGCGGGGGGGGGGGGGGGGGTGTCCACCATTACTGAGGCTTGAGTAGGTGGTCTTCCCCTGACAATGCTAAGGGGGCCGGGAGGTTTGGACTGGGCAGAATTTACCATAGCGCAGCAAAGCGGCTGTGACCAGACTGCCTCTCTAGATTCCTTCTCTCTGGGCAGGGCGTGTCTGAAAGGCAGCAGCCCCAGTCAGGGGCTTATAGATAAAACCCCATTTCCCTGGGACAGAGCACCTCGGGGAAGGGGCAACTGTGGGCGCAGCTTCAGCAGACTTAAACTTTCCTGCCCGCCAGCTGTGAAGAGAGCAGCTGATCCTGACAAGGATTCTCCCAGCACAGTGCTCTAGCTCTGCTAAGGGACAGACTGCCTCCTAAAGTGGGTCCCTGACCCCTGTGCCTCTTGACTGGGAGAGACCTCCCAACAGGGGTCAACAGACACACCATACAGGAGAGCACCAGCTGGCATCAGGCTGCTGCCGCTCTGGGATGGAGCTTCCACAGGAAGGAAGCAATCTTTGCTGTTCTGCAGCCTCCACTGGTGATACCAAGGTGAACAGGGGCTGGAGTGGACCTCCAGAAAGCGGCAGCAGACTTGCAGAATAGGGGCCAGACTGTTAGAAGAAAAACTAACACACAGAAAGCAACAACTTCAACATCAACAAAAATAACTCCCACACAAAAACTCCATATAAAAGTCATTAGCCTCTAACATCGAAGGCAGATAAATCCACAAAAATGAGGAAAAACCAGCACAAAAACGCTGAAAATTCCAAAAAATAGAATGCCTATTTTCCCCCCAAATGATCGCAACTCCTCTCCAGCAAGGGCATAAAACTGGACAGAGAATGATATTGACGAATTGACAGAAGTAGGCTTCAGAAGGTGGGTAATAACAAACTCCTCTGAGCTAAAGGAGCATGTTCTAACCCAATCCAAGGAAGGCAAGAAACTTGATAAAAGGTTACAGGAACTGCTAACTAGAATAACCAGTTTAGAGAGGAACATAAATGACCTGATGGAGCTGAAAAACAGCACGAGAACTTCGTGAAGCATACCCAAGTATGGATAGTTGAATTGATCAAGTAGAAGAAATGATATCAGAGATTGAAGATCAAATTCATGAAACAAAACATGAAGATTACAGAAAAAATAATTAAAAGGAACGAACAAAGCCTCCAATAAAATGTGAGTCTACGTGAATCAAATCTACGATTGACTGATGTACCTGAAAGTGATGGGGATAATGGAACCAAGTTGGAAAACAGAATTCAGGATATCATCCAGGAGAACTTCCCCAACCTAGCAAGACAGGCCAACATTCAAATTCAGGAAATACAGAGAACACCACTAAGATACTCCTTGAGAAGAGCAATCCCAGGACACATAATCATCAGATACTACAAGTTTGAAACAAAGGAAAAAATGTTAAGGGCAGCCAGAGAGAAAGGTCGGGTTAACCTACAAAGGGAAGCTCATCAGACTAACAGTGGATCTCTCTGCAGAAACCCTACAAGCCTGAAGACAGTGAGGGTCAATATTCAACATTCTTAAAGAAAAGAATTTTCAACCCAGAATTTCATATACAGCCAAACTAAACTTCATAAGCAAAGGAGAAATAAAATCCTTTCCAGACAAGCAAATGCTGTGAGATCTTTGTGACCACCAGGTCTGCTTATAAGAGCTCCTGTAGGAAGCATTAAATACAGAAATGAAAAACTGGTACCAGCCACTGCAAAAACACATCAAAATATAAAGACCAATGACAATATGAGGAAACTACAACAACTAATGTATAAAATAACCAGCTAACATCATGATGACAAGATCAAATTCACACGTAACAATATTAATCTTCAATGTAAATGGGCTAAATGCTTTCCATAAACAGAACCAATGACAAAAACCATGATTATCTCAATAGACGCAGAAAAGGCCTTCAATAAAATTCAACATTACTTCATGCTAAAAACCACCATAAACTAGGTATTGATGAAACATATCTCAAAATAGACCTATTTATGACAAACCCATAGCCAATATCATACTGAATGGGCAAAAGCTGGAAGCATTCCCACTGAATACCAGCACAAGACAAGGATGCCCTCTCTCACCATTCCTATTCAACATAGTATTGGAAGTTCCAGCCAGGGCAATCAGGCAAGAAAAAGAAATAAAGGTATTCAAATAGGAAGAGAGGAAGTCAAATTGTCTCTGTTCACAGATGACATAATTGTATATTCAGAAAACCCCATCGTCTCAGCCTAAAAACTCTTTAAGCTGATAAGCAACTTCAGCAAAGTCTCAGGATACAAAACCAATGTGCAAAAATCACAAATATTCCTACACACCAATAATACACAAGCAGAGAGCCAAATCATAGTTAAACTCCCATTCACAATTGCTATAAAGAGAATAAAGGAATACAACTTACAAGGGACATGAAGGACCTCTTCAAGGAGAGCCACAAACCACTGCTCAAAGAAATAAGAGAGGACACAAACAAATGGAAAAACATTCCATGCTCATGGATAGGAAGAGTCAATATCGTGAAAATGGCCATAGTGCCCAAAGTAATTTATAGATTCAATGTTATCCCCATCAAGCTACCACTGACTTTCTTTGCAGAATTAGAAAATGCTAATTTAAGTTTCATATGGAACCAAAAAAGAGCCCATATAGCCAAAACAATCCTAAGCAAAAATAATAAATCTGGAGGCATCATGCTACCTGACTTCAAACTATACTACAAGGCTACAGTAACCGAAACAGCATGGTGCTGGTACCAAAACCAATATATAGACCGATGGAACAGAACAGAGGCCTCAGCAATAACACCAAACATCTACAACCATTTGATCTTCGACAAACCTGACACAAACAAGCAATGGGGAAAGGATCCCCTATTTAATAAATGGTGCTGGGAAAACTGGCTAGCTGTATGTAGAAAGCTGAAACTGGACCCCTTCCTTACACCTTATATAAAAATTAACTCAAGGTGGATTAAATACTTAAATATAAAACCTAAAACCATAAAAGCCCTACAAGAAAACCTGGATTATACCATTAAGGACACAGGAATGGGCAAAGAGTTTATGACTAAAACACCAAAAGCACTTGCAACAGAAGCCAAATTGGACAAATGGGATCTAATTAAACTAAAGAGCTTCTGCACAGCAAAAGAAACTATCATTGGAGTGAACAGGCAACCTACAGAAGGGGAGAAAATTTTTGCAATCTATCCATCTGACAAAGGTCTAATATCCACAATCTACAAGAAACTTAAACAAATTTAGAAGAAAGAAACAACTCCATCAAAAAGTGGGCAAAGGATATGAACAGACACTTCTCAAAAGAAAACATTTATACGGCTAAAAACATATGAAGAACAGCTCATCATCACTGGTCATTAGAGAAATGCAAATTGAAAACACAATGAGATAACATCTCATGCCAGTTAGAGTGGTCATCATTAAAAAGTCAGGAAACAACAGATGCTGGTGAGGATGTGGAGAAATAGGAATGCTTTTACACTGTTGGTGGGAGTGTAAATTAGTTCAACCATTGTGGAAGACAGTGTGGCAATTCCTCAAGGATCTAGAACCAGAAATACCATTTGACCCAGCAATCCCATTACTGGGTATATACCCAAATATTATAAATCATTCTTGTATAAAGACACATGCACATGTGTGTTTACTGCAGCGCTACTTACAATAGCACAAACTTGGAACCAACCCAAATGCCCATCGATGATAGACTGGATGAAGAATAAATGGCACATATACAACATGGAATACTATGCAGCCATCATGTCCTTTGCAGGCACATGGATGAAGATGGAAACCATCATTCTCAGCAAACTAACGCAGGAACAGAAAACAAAACACCAGGTATTCTCACTCGTAAGTGGGAGTTAAACACATGGATACAGGGAGGGGAACATTACAAACTGCGGCCCATCGGGGGTTAGGGGCAAGGGGAGGGAGAAGGGGAGGGAGAGCATTAGGACAGATACCTAATGCTTGCGGGGCTTAAAAACTGAATGACGGGTTGCTAGGTGCAGCAAACCACCATGGCACATGTATACCTATATAACAAACCTGCACGTTCTGCACATGTATTCCAGAACTTAAAGTAAAATTAACCAAAAAAAACTGTTCTAATATAGAAACAAAATCATCGTATGCAAACGTTTCATCAATCACAGAAGCAGTGAAACTAAAGACTCTAAGTAGTACTATCAGATTCTGAAGAATAATGTAATTGGTTGAAACCATGTAAGGGACTAGGGCAACCAATCAAAAGCCATACTGGGGAAACATGTGCAAAAATAAATGGACAATTAATACTAAAAAGAAGATAACAATGATTTCAATGAAACAAACCTAAATGGTTATTGGAAAAATGAAAAAATTTCAATAGTCCAAGGATTTCTTCTTCTGGTCAAGATAAAATACCAAGGACTGGATGTACCTATCTGCCAGAAACAACCAATTAAAAAAATAACATAAAATATATAATATGTCAACAGTTTTCAGGATATCAGATGTTAGGCAATAAAGGAAAGTGATTCCTAATAGTGGGAAACAATCAGGTTAGCATTGTGATTGCTTCAGCTTACCAACCTGAGAGAGTTTTCTAGCTGCTGTGCAGGTAAGGGAAACTCAGGTGAAGCCTTGTGGGTTTGAACTGAGGAGATAGAACTGAGACTCAGGGGAGACCAAGGCAGACATAGTTAGCAGGACAGGGTATGAGAGGGGTGTGAGGAGCAGAGAGAGAGAATTACAAGGCTCTATAAAAGGTCTCACTAAATTATCTAGCAGATTACTACTGATAAAGACGTGGGGAAACAACCCAAGACCTTGGAAAGAACTATCTGAAAGCACTGGATGAAAATCAGGACTCACACAGGTGGGGTGTATTGCCTGTTTCCACCCGCCAAAATGGAAAACATCATAATTGATGAAGTATATTACAGAGTATTTAGAAGCACCTTGCCTAAATAGTAAGTAGCCCTAGACTAAACACTAGTCTGGTCCTGCCTAAAAAAATTTAAAAGGAGGACCCAAAAGTATGAAACTGTTTCCAGTAACTTAACTGCTGCCCAGAATAAAGTTCAAGCATACTTATAGGAAAATGAAGAGCAAACTAAACCTAAAATTAGAAGAAAATAAATAATAAACATCAGAGAATAAACAAAATAGAGAATAAAAAATGATAAATGAAAAAGAGTTGGTTTTATGAAAAGATAAACACAATTGACAAACCTTTAATGGGACTAAGATAAAAGAGAGATGATTGAAATAAATAAAATCCAATGGAAAAGAAGACATTACAACTGATACCACAGATATAGAAAGAACTATGAGACTATTACAAACAACTATATGCCAACAAATTGGAACACCTAGAAGAAATTGATACGTTCCTGGATATATAAAATCTACCAAAATTGAATGGACAAAATAGAAAATCTGAACAGACCAATAGCAAGTAACAGGATTAAATCAGTTACAAAAAGTCTCCCATCAATGAAAATCCCATCATCTGATGCCTTCACTGCTGAATTCTTAAGAACAAATACCAATCCTTTTCAAACAATTCCAAAGGATTAAAGAGGAGAGAATCCTGCCAAACTCATTGTATGAAGCCAGAATAACCCAACTGTTCTAACCAGACAAGAACACAACAACAACAAAAACTATAGGCCAATAGCCTTAAAGAACATAGATGCAAAAATCCCCAGCAAACTGAGTTCAACAGCACATTAAAAACATCATTTAACATGATCAAGTATAATTTATCTCAGGAATAAAAGGATGGTTCAACATATGCAAATTAACACATAATACATCACATCAACAGAATCAAGGACAAACGCCATATGATAAATTTAAAATGCAGAAAAAGCATTTGATAAAATTCAACATCCATTAATGATAAAAAACATTAAACAAATTAGGTATAGAAGAAACATACCTCAACTTAATAAAGGTCACATATGACAAACCCACAACTAATATCATACTGAATAGGGGAAGGTTGAAAGCTTTTCCTGTATGATATGGAATAAGACAAATATGCCCACTTTTACCACTTTTATTCAGCATAGTACTGGAAGTCCTAGCCAGAACAATTGGGAAAAAGAAATAAGGGGCATGCAAATTGGAAAGAAGGAAATAATACTGTTACTGTTTGCAGATGACATTATCTTATTTATAGAAAACCCTAAAGATGCCACCAAAAATTGTTAGAATAAACAAAGTGCAGTAAAGTTGCAGGATACAAAAGCAACATACACAAATCACTAGCATTTCTATATGACAAGAGTGAACAGTCTGAAAAAGAAATCGAGAAAGCAATTCCATTTAGGAGCTTCAAAAAAATAGAGGAATAAATTCAACCAAGGATGTGAATGATCTCTACAATGAAAACTATAAAACACTGATGGAAGAAACTGAAGAGGATACAAATAAATGGAAAAATATTCCATTTTCATGAATAGCAATAATTAATATTGTTGATATGTCTATACTACCCAATCTACAGATTCAATGCAATCTCTATCAAGGTATCAATGGCATTCTTCACAGACATAGAAAAAAATAATAAAATTCGTATGGAAGCACAAAAGACTCCAAATAGCCAAAGTCATTTTGAGCAAAAAGAACAAAGCTGGAGGCATAACACTGACTTCAAAGTATTCTATAAAGCTACAGTAACCAAAACAGGATGGAGTCAGCATAAAAATAAACATATAGACCAATGGAACAGAACAGACAACACAGAAATGTATTGATGCTCTTACAACCAACTGATTTTCAATAAAGGCAGCAGGAACACACATTGGGTAAAGGATGGTCTCTTCAATAGATAGTGCCAATAAAACTGGACATCTATATGCAGAAGAATAAAACTAGACCAACATCTCTTACCATATATAAAAATCAACACAAAATGGATTGAATACTTAAATGTAAGACCTGAAACTATAAAACTACTAGAAGAAAACATGGGGGAAATGCTTCATGACGTTGGTTTGGATAAGAATTTTTGGGTAAGAATTCAAAAATACAGGCAAGAAAAGCAAAAATAGACAAATGGGATTACCTCAAACTAAAAAGTTACTGCCCAAGAAAGGAAATAATCAACAGAGGAAAGAAACAATCTACAGAATAGTAGAAAAAAATTGCAAAGTATATATCTGAAAAGGGATTAATATCCAGAATATATAAAACATTCAAACAACATAATAGCAAAAAAATACATAATTTGATTAAAAAGTGGTCAAAAAATCTAAATAGACTTTTTTTTCAAAAGAATAAATACAAATATCCAATAGGTATATGGAAAAATGCTCAATATCACTAATTATCACAGAAATACAAGTCAAAACCATAATGGGGTATTATCTCACCCCAATTAGAATGGCTAGTACAAAAATGACAAATGCTGCCACGGATGTAAAGAAATGGGAAATGCGCTATACTATTGGTGGGAACGTAAACTAGTACAGCCACTATGGAAAACTGCATGGCATTTCCTAAAAAAATTAAAAACAGTACTAACATATGATCCAGCAGTCCCACTACTGGCTATTTACCCAAACGAAATGAGAACAGTATATTGAAAAGATATCTGCACTCCTATATTTACTGCAGCACGATTCACAATAGACAAGATATAAAAGCAACCTATGTGTTCACCAACAGATAGTGGATTATAAAATGTGGTAAATATAAACAATGGAATACTATTGGCCAAAAGAAATGCTGTCATTTGTGGCACCATAGATAAACCTGGAAGACATTATGTTAAAGAAAATAAGCCAGACACAGAAATAGAAATACCACCTGATCCACTCATTTGTGGAATTTACAAAAGCTGATCTCATAGAGGTACAGAGTAGAACAGTGGTTACTAGGGAATGAGGAGGTTAGGGTTGAGGGAGGGATGGGGAGAGATTAGCAAATGGGTACAAAATTATAGACAGATAGGAGAAGTAAGTTCTGGTGCTCTGTTGCAGAGTAGAGTAAATATAAATAACAATACTGTATTATACATTTCAAAACAGCTAAAAAAGAGGATTTTGAATGTTTTCATCACAAAGAAATGCTAAATGTTTAAGGTGATGGATAAGTTAATTACCCTGATTTGGACATCATACAATATACACATGTATTGAAACATCACACTATACCTCATAAATATGTACAATTTTTATGTGTTAATTAAAAATAAATCTTAAGAAAAACAAATTTGACATTAAGAAAATAGAATACTTATAGGAATTTAAAAGTATCTAGCACCCACCAAGGTAAAATTCACCATATTTGGTATCTTCTCAAAAATTAGTGGCCAGGCAAAAAGCACAAAAATGAGGAGAAAGAAAAGAATCAATCAAAACTGACCCAGAACTGACACAGATGTCAGAATTAGCAGACAAGGATATTAAATAGTTATTATAACTGTATTCCTGATGTTCAGAAATTAAGTAGAGATAGAGAAGATATAAAAAAAGACTCAAGGCGGGGCATGGTGGCTCACGCCTGTAATCACAGCACTTTGGGAGGCCAAGGCGGGTGGATCATGAGGTCAGGAGCTCGAGACCAGCCTGGCCAACATTGTGAAACCCCGTCTCTACTAAATATACAAAAATTAGCTGGGCGTGGTGGTGCACCCCTGAATCCTAGCTACTCAGGAGGTTGGGGCAGGAGAATTACTCGAACCTGGAAGGCGGAGATTGCAGTGAGACAAGATTGCGCCACTGCACTCCAGCCTGGGAGACAGAGCGAGACTCCGTCGCAAAAAAAAAAAAAATCTCAAATCAAACTTCTAGAGATAAAAACTGGAGATAATAAATACAAAATGAAACTAAATCAAATATACACAATAGATACTTTCCAAAAAGAAACACGAGAGTATAAAACAACAAAAGAGCAGTTTGAGTGAGCTGTGAGACAACTTCACATGGTCTAATATATATATGCAGTTGAAGTCCCAGAAGAAAATTGGGAGCAGAAAAGAATATTTAAATAAATAATGGCCCCCAAATGTCCAAATTTGATGAAAACCATAAATTCACAGATACAATAAGGTCAATAAAACCCAAGTACAAGAAAAATCAAGAAAATTACATCAAGGCACATCAAACCCAAATCACTCAAAACCCAAGACACAGAGAAAACCTTAAAAGTAGCTAGAGAAAAAAGGACATGTTACATGTGAAACAAAGATAAGGATAACAACAGATTTCCTGTCAGAAAAAAAAAAATTCAAATGGGAAGACTATGGAGCAATATATTTAACATACTGAAGAAAATGTCAACCAATAATTTTATATTGTGTGAACATATCTTTCAAAAATAATGGCAAATATTACACATCATAAAGAAGGTCATTTCATAACAGAGGGGATAAGTAATCGAGAAGAAAATTATAAATGTTTATTCATGTAAAAACAAAGCTTCAAAATACTTGAAGCAAAACCATTATAACTGCAAAGAGAAATACACAAATCCATAATGATAGCTGAAATGAGAAAGTAGACATCAGTATAGATTACAGTGGTTAATAGCAGATATTAACCAGTTAGTAAGAAAATATTATAAGAAAAACTTTGTGCCAATGTGTTTGACAATGGACAAATTCTTTGAAATAAAAAAATGCCAATGCTCACTCAAGAAGAAACAACTAACCTAAATAGCATATACCTTTCTAAGAAATTGAATTTATAGTTAAATATTTCCAACAAAGAAAACTGTAGGTCCAGATGGCTTCACTGATGAATCCCAACAAACATTTAAGAATAAGAAATTCTAATTCTAAATAACTTTTTCAGAAATTTGAAGAGGAGGGAATGTTTCTCAACTCATTTAAGACCACTATTACACCAATATCAAAATCAGACAAAGATACTTACAAGAAAATAGTACATCCACATCCCTCATGAACACAGATGCAAAAATTGTAAGGAAAATTTTAGCAAATCAAATTTAGCTATATATAGTCTATTATGATTGAGTGGTACTTATCCTGGGAATAGAAGGTTGGCTTAGCATTTGAAAATAAAGGTAATTCAAATGTATATCAATGTAACAACAATAAAGAAAATCATGTGATTATCACAGCAGACATAGGAAAAGGCTTTGACAAAATCCAACATTCATCTCCAATACAAATTTTCATCAAACCAGAAACAAAATGGAACTTCTACCTAATTAGAAGCATCCATATAAAACCTACAGCTAACATCATCCTTAATGGTGAAAAATAAATGCTTACACTCAAGATCAGGAACAAAACAAGAATGTGCATTCTTTCCACTTCTACAACACTATACTGGAAGTTCTAGCCATTGAAAATTAAGAAAAAAGACATCCATATTAGAAATCAAGCACTAAAACGTCCTTATAAAAACTATTACCATCTACGTAGAAAAACTGATGGAATCTAGAAAAAAGCTACTAGAATTCATAAGTGAGGTTAGCAAGCTTCTAACATACAAGATCAATATAATCACATTTCTGCATACTAGCAACAAAAGAAAATAAAATTTTAATGCCATTAATATCATTAAAAACAAAATATTTGGGGAAAATATATGATAAAAGATGTTTAAGACCTGTATATTTAAACGTATAAAACATTGTTGAGAGAAAGTAAAGACCTAACTGGAAAGAGATACTGCGTTTATAGATAAGAAAAGTCAATGCTGTTAAAATGTCAATTCTTCCCAAATTGATCTATAGCTCCATCACCATCTCATTCAAAATCCTAGCAGACTTTTTTTTCTGACAGAAATTGAGAAGCTGATTATAAAATTCATATGGCAATGCAAAGGACCCAAAATAGCAAAACAACAACAAAAAACCTCAAAAAACTCTGAAAAAGAAAAAAGTCGAAACACTCATGGTACCTGATTTCAAAATTTAATTATAAAGCAACAGTAACGAAGATAGTATGGTAATAGTGTAAAGACAGACAAGTAGATAAGTGAAACAGAATAGGAAGTGTAGAAACAGAACCATGGATATTTGGACAATTGATATAAATACAAATGCAATTTGGTGAAGAAAGGATATTATTTTCAAAAAGTGGTACTGGAACAACTGCATATTCACATGTAAAAATGAACTTTGACCATATGTTGTACCATATATATATGTTGAATCAAAAAAGAACATTGACCTAAAGATAAAACCTAAAATGATACAACTTCTAAAAGAAAACACAGGGGAAAATACAGATGCTCTGATTTATTAAGGGGTTACACCTTGAAAAATACAGACTACTGATTGTTAACCCTCATGATCACATAGCTGACTGGGAGCTGTGGCTGGCTGCAACTACCTAGCATTGCCAAAGAGTATTTTACTGCACATTGCTAGCCCAGGAAAAGATAACAATTCAAAGGTTCAAAGTAGAGTTTCTATTGAATGTATATTGATTTCACTCTATCCTAAGTCAAAAAATCATCAGTCAGTCAAACCATCATAAGTTGGGAAACCTCTGTATTTGAAATCTTGCATAAGGCAAAACTTTATTAGCTCTAATATCAAAAACATGATATACGAAAGAAAAAGAATAATCTTTATCAAATTAGAAATGACTGTTCTTTGAAAGACACTTAAGAGAATTAAGAGACAATCCATAAAAAGAAAATAATTGCAAAGCATAGATCTGACAGAGAACTTGCATTTAACACTCAAAAACCCAGTGAAAAAGGGAAAGGTAAAAGATAAATGGATGGCAAATAAACACATGAAAAATGCTGAACTAGGGAAATGCGAATTAAAACTACTTTCAAATAGTATTACACACCTTTTAAAATAGCTAATTTTTTAAAAAAGGACCATATCCAGTGTTGCCAAAGATGTGGAAGAACTAAAATTTTCATATGCTATGGTGAAAATGTAAAATAGCTCAGATAGTTTGTAAAACAATTGAGTGGTTTCTTAAAACATTAAACACATGACTCAATCATTCTGCTCATAGGTAGTTATACAAAAAAAAAGATATACACACATAAAACCACTGGCACATAGATATTCATAGCAGCTTTATTGGTAACAACACAAAACAACACAAATGTCCATCAACAGGTGAACAGATGAACAATAATGTATCCATACAAAGAAATATTATCCAGCAATAAAATAGAATTAACTATTGCTGTACTTCAACAACATAGATAAATCTCAAAATTATTATATAAAAGAGATCAAAAGACTGCAGACTTATGATTTAATTTATAAACATTTCAAAAAATATACAAACCCGTAGTGGCAGACAGCACAACTGTGTGTGCCAGAGAATGAGGGGGGTGGAAGATTATAAATTGAAGATATAGGGCAGGAGGGAGGGAATTACAAAACAGCATGAGGAAATGTTTAGTGGTAATGGATATGTTCATTATCTTGATTTTCATGATGGTTTCATGGGTGTGTATATATGTCATAACATTATATACTATACATGCATTTCATTTGTTATCAATTCTACCCCACTATAGTTGCTTAAAAAAAAAAAAAAAAACTCAACAGTCTAGCATATAAGAATAAGTTCTTGAGGGCTGGTAAGATGGCCGAATGGGAACAGCTCCAGTCTGCAGCTCCCAGCTAGATCAACACAAAAGGTGGGTGATTTCTGCATTTCCAACTGAGGTACCCGTAGTTGATCTCATTGGGACTGGTTAGACAGTGGGTACAGCCCACAGAGGGCGAGCTGAAGCAGGGTGAGGCATCGCCTCACTCAGGAAGTGCAAGGGGTCAGGGAACTCCCTCCCCTATCCAAGAGAAGCCGTGAGGGACTGAGCCACGAGAAACGATGCATTCCGGACCGGATACTATAATTTTCCCACTGTCTTTGCAACCCACAGACCAGGAGATTCCCTTGGGTGCCTAAACCACCAGGGCCCTAGGTTTCAAGCACAAAACTGGGCAGCCATTTTTGGGCAGACACTGAGCTAGCTGCAGTTTTTTTTTTTTTTTCTTTTTCATACCTCAGTGATGCCTGGAACGCCAGCAAGACAGAGCTATTCACTCCCCTGGAAAGGGGGCTGAAGCCAGGAAGCCAAGAGGTCTAGCTCAGCAGATCCCACCCCCACAGAGCCCAGCAAGCTAAGATCCACTGGCTTGAAATTCTCGCTGCCAGCACAGCAGTCTGAAGTCAAACTTGGACACTTGAGCTTGGTGGGGGGAGGGGCGTCCACCATTATTGAGGCTTGAGTAGGCAGTTTTCCCCTGACAGTGTAAACAAAGCCACCCGGAAAGTGAAACTGGGCAGAGCCCACTGCAGCTTGGCAAAGCTGCTGCAGCCAGACTGCCTCTCTAGATTCCTCCTCTCTAAGCAGAGCATCTCTGAAAGAAAGGCAGCAGCCACAGTCAGGGGCTTATAGATAAAACTCCATCTCCCTGGGACAGAGCACCTGGAGGAAGGGGCAGCTGTGGATGCAGCTTCAGCAGATTTAAACGTTCCTACCTGCCTACTCTGAAGAGAGCAGTGGATCTCCCAGCGCAGCGCTCGAGCTCTACTAAGGGACAGACTGCCTCCTCAAGTAGGTCCCTGGCCCCCGTGCCTCCAGACTGGGAGACACCTCTCAGCAGGGGTCAACAAACACCTCATACAGGAGAGCTCTGGCTGGCATCTGGCAGGTGCCCCTAACACCTCATACAGGAGAGCTCTGGCTGGCATCTGGCAGATGCCCCTCTGGGATGAAGCTTCCAGAGAAAGGAACAGGCAGCAATCTTTGCTGTTCTGCAGCCTCTGCTGGTGATACCCAGGCAAACAAGGTCTGGAGTGGACCTCCAGCAAACTCCGGCAGACCTGCAGCAGAGGGGCCTGAGTGTTAGAAGGAAAACTAACAAACAGAAAGGAATAACATCAACATCAACAAAAAGGATGTCCAGACAAAAACCCCATCCGAAGGTCACCGACATCAAAGATCGAAGGTAGATAAATCCAGGAAGATGAGGAAAAACCAGTGCAAAAAGGCTGAAAATTCCAAAAACCAGAATGCCTCTTCTCCTCCAAAAGATCACAACTACTTGCTAGCAAGGGAGCAAAACTGGATGGAGAATGAGCTTGACAAATAGACAGAAGTAGGCTTCAGGAGGTGGGTAATAACAAACTCCTCCGAGGTAAAGGATCATGTTCCAACCCAATGCAAGGAAGCTAAGAACCTTGAAAAATGTTAGAGGAATTGCTAACTAGAATAACCAGTTTAGAGGAGAACATAAGTGACCTGAAGGAGCTGAAAAACACAGCATGAGAAGTTTGTGAAGCATACACAAGTATCAATAGCAGAATTGATCAAGCGGAAGAAAGGATATCAGAGATCGAAGATCAACTTAATGAAATAAAGTGTGAAGACAAGTTTGGAGAAAAAAGAATGAAAAGGAACCAACAAAGCCTCCAAGAAATATGGGACTATGTGAAAAGACCAAACCTACGTTTCATTGGTATACCTGAAAGAGATGGGGAGAATGGAACCAAGCTGGAAAACACTCTTCAGGATATTATCCAGGAGAAATTCCCCAACCTAGCAAGACAGACTAACATTCAAGTTCAGGAAATACAGAGAACACCACAAAGATACTGCTTGAGAAGAGCAACTCCAAGACACATAATCATCAGATTCACCAAGGTTGAAATGAAAGAAAAAATGTTAAGGGCAGCCAGAGAGAAAGGTGGGGTTACCCAAAAAGGGAAGCACATCAGACTAACAGCAGATCTCTCTGCAGAGACCCTACAAGGCAGAAGAGAGTAGGGGCCAATATTCAACATTCTTAAAGGAAAGAATTTTCAACCTAGAATTTCATATTTAGCCAAACTAAGCTTCACAAGTGAAGGAGAAATAAAATCCTTTACAGACAAACAAATGCTGAGAGATTCTGTCACCACCGGGCCTGCCTTACAAGAGCTCCTGAAGTAAGCACTAAATATGGAAAGAAAAACCCGTATCAGCCACTGCAAATACATACCAAATTGTGAAGACCATCAACGCTATGAAGAAACCGCATGAACTAATGGGCAAAACAACCAGCTAGAATCATGACAGGATCAAATTCACACATAACAATGTTAACCATAAATGTAAAGGGGCTAAATACCCAATTAAAAGACATAGCCTTGAAAATTGGATAAAGAGTCCAGACCAATCAATGTGCTGTATTTAGGAGACACACATAGGCTCAAAATAAAGGGATGAAGGAATATTTACCAAGCAAATGGAAAGCAAAAAAAAAAGCAGAGGTTTCAATCCTAGTCTCTGATAAAACAGACTTTAAACCAACAAAGATCAAAAAAGACAAAGAAGGGCATTATAGAATGGTAAAGGGATCAATGCAACAAAAAGAACTAACCATCCTAGATATATATGCACCCAATACAGGAGCACCCAGATTCATAAAACAAGTTCTTAGAAACCTACAAAGAGACTTAGACTCCCACACAATAATAGTGGGAGACTTTAACACCCCACTGTCAATATTAGATCAACATGACAGAAAATTAACAAGGATATTCAGGACTTGAACTCAGCTCTGGACCAAGTGGACCTAATAGATATCTACAGAACTCTCCACCCCAAATTAACAGAATATACATTCTTCTCACCACCACATCACACTTATTCTAAAATTGACCACATAATTGAAAGTAAAACACTCCTTAGCAAATGCAAAAGAATGGAAATCATAACAAACAGTCTCTAGGAAAACAGTGCAATCAAACTGGAACTCAGGATTAAGGAACTCACTCAAAACCACACAACTACATGGAAAGGGAAAAACGTGCTCCCGAATGGCTACTGGGTAAATAACGAAATTAAGGCAGAAATGAAGAAGTTCTTTGAAATGAATGAGAACAAATACACAACATTCCAGAATCTCTGGGATACAGCTAAAGCAGTGTTTACAGGGAAATTTATAGCACTAAATGCCCACAGGAGAAAGCAGGAAATATCTAAAATCGACAATCTAACATCACAATTAAAAGAACTAGAGAAACAAGAGCAAACAGATTCAAAAGCTAGCAGAAGACAAGAAATAACTAAGAGCAGAACTGAAAGAGACAGAGACACGAAAACCCTTCAAAAAATCAATGAATCCAGGGGCTGGTTTTTTGAAAAGAATAACAAAATAGACTGCTAGCCACACTATTAAAGAGGAAAAGAGAGAAGAATCAAATAAACACAATAAAAAATGACAAAGGGGATATAATCATTGATCTCACAGAAATACAAACTACCATCAGAGAATACTATAAACAACTCTACACAAATAAACTAGAAAATCTAGAAGAAACAGAGAAATTCCTGGAAACATACACCCTCCCAAGACGAAACCATGAAGAAGTCAAATGCCTGAATATACCAATAACAAATTCTAAACTTGAGGCAGTAATTATAGCCCACCAACCAAAAAAAGTCCAGGACAAGACAAATTCACAGCCAACTTCTACCAGAGATGCAAAGAGGAGCTGCTGCCATTCCTTCTGAAACTGTTCCAAATAATAGAAAAATAGGGACTCCTCCCTAATCTTTTTATGAGGCCAGCATCATCCTGAGAGCAAACCTGCCAGAGAAACAACAACATATCCCAGATGAACACAGATGCAAAAATCCTCAATAAATACTGGCAAACCAAATCCAGCAGCACATCAAAAAGCTTATCCACCACGAAAAAGACAGCTTCATCCATGGGATGTAAGGTTGGTTCAACATATGCCAATCAATAAATGTAATCCATCACATAAACAGAACCAATGACAAAAACCACATGATTATCTTAACAGATCCAGAAAAGGCCTTCAACAAAATTCAACACCCCTTCATGCTAAAAACTCTCAATAAACTAGGTATTGATGGAACATATTTCAAAATAGTAAGAGCTATTTATGACGAACCCATAGCCAATATCATACTGAATGGGCAAAAGCTGGAAGCATTCCCTTTGAAAACTGGCACAAGACAATAATGCCCTCTCTCACCACTCCTATTCAACACAGTATTGGAATTTATGGCCAGGGCAATCAGGCAAGAGAAAGAAATAAAGGGTATTCAAATAGGAAGAGAGGAAGTCAAATTGTTTCTGTTTGCAGATGACATTATTGTATATTTAGAAAACCCCATCATCTCAGCCAAAAATCTCCTTAAGCTGATAAGCAACTTCAGCAACACCTCAGGATACAAAATCAGTGTGCAAAAATCGCAAGCATTCCTATACACCAATAACAGACAAAAAGAGAGCCAAATAATGGGGGAACTCCTATTCACATTTGCTACAAAGGGAATAAAATACATAGGAATAGAACTTACAAGCGATGTGAAGGACCTCTTCAAGGAGAACTATAAACCACTGCTCAAGGAAATAAGAGAGGACACAATCAAATGGAAAAACATTCCATGCTCATGGATAGGAAGAATCAATACCGTGAAAATGGCCATAATGCCCAAAGTAATTTATAGATTCAATGCTATTCCCATCAAGCTACCATTGACTTTCTTCACAGAATTAGAAAAAATTACTTTAAATTGCATATGGAAGCAAAAAAGAGCCTGTATAGCCAAGACAATCCTAATCAGAAAGAATAAAGCTGGAGGCATCATGCTACCTGACTTCAAACTATACTACAAGGCTACAGTAACCAAAACAGCATGGTACTGGTACCAAAACAGATATATACGCCAATGAAACAGAACAGGGGCCTCAGACATAATGCCACACATCTACGACCATCTGGTTTTTGACAATCCTGACAAAAACAAGCAACGAGGAAAGGATTCCCTATTTAATAAATGGCGTTAAAAAATCTGGCTAGCCATATGCAGAAAACTGAAACTGGGTCCCTTCCTCACACCTTATACAAAAATTAACTCAAGATGGATTAAAGACTTAAACGTAAAACCTAAAACCATAAAAACCCTAGAAGAAAACCTAGGCAATATCATTCAGGACATAGGCATGGGCAACTACTTCATGACAAAAACACAAAAAGCAATGGCAACAAAAGCCAAAACTGACAAATGGGATCTAATTAAACTAAAGAGCTTTTGCATAGCAAAATAAACTATCATCAGAGTGAACAGGCAACCTACAGAATGGGAGAAAATTTTTGGAATCTATCCTTCTGACAAAGGGTTAATATCCACACTCTACAAGGAACTTAAACAATTTTACAAGAAAAAAACATGCATGATGTGCAGGTTTGTTACATAGGTAAACGTCTGCCATAGTGGTTTGCTACACAGATTAACCCATCACTTAGGTATTAAGCCCAGCATGCATTAGCTATTTATCCTGAGGCTCTGCCTCCCCTGATCCCCATAACAGGGCCCAGTGTGTGTTGTTCTCCGACATGTGTCCACGGGTTCTCATTGTTCAGCTCCCTTATGCGTGAGAATACTCAGTGTCTGGCTTTCTGTTCCTGAGTTAGTTTGCTAAAAATAATGGCTTCCAGCTATATCCATGTCCCTGCAAAGAACATCCTTTTTATGGCTGCATAGTATTCCATGGTATATATGTACCACATTTTCTTTATCCAGTCTATCATTGATGGGCATGTGGGTTGATTCCATGACTTTGCTATTATAAATAGTGCTGCACTGAACATATGTACGCATGTATCTTTATAAGAGAATTATTTACATTCCCTTGGGTATATACCCAGTAATGGGAATGCTGGGTCAAATGGTATTTCTCATTCTAGTTCACTGAGGAAACACCACGCTGTCTTCCATAATGGTTGAACAAATTTACATTCCAACCAACAATGTAAAAGTGTTCCTATTTATGCACAGCCTTGCCAGCATTTGTTGTTTCTTGACTTTTTAATAATTGCCATTCTAACTGGTGTGAAATGGTATCTCATTGTGGTTTTGATTTGCATTTCTCTAGTGATCAGTGATGTTGAGCTTTTTTACCTATATTTCTGGCTACATAAATGTCTTCTTTTGAGAAGTGTCTGTTCTTGTCCTTTGACAACTTTTGAATGTTTTCTTGTAAATTTAAGTTCCTTGTAGATTGTAAATACTAGACCTTTGTCAGATGGATAGATTGAAAATTTTTTCTCCCACTCTGTAGTCTCTCTGTTCACTCTGATGATAGTTTCTTTTGCTGTGAAGAAGCTCTTTAGTTTAATTAGATCCCATTTGTCAATTGTTTGCTTTTGTTGCAACTGCTTTTGTCATTTTTGTCATTGAAATCTTTGCCTGTTTCTATGTCCTGAATGGTATTGCCTAGATTTTCTTCTAGGGTGTTTATAGTTTTGGGTTTAACATTTAAGTCTTTAATCCATCTAGAGTTAATTTTTGTATAAGGTGTATGGAAGGGGTCCAGTTTCAATTTTCTACATATGGCTAGCCAGTTCCCCAGCACCCTTTATTAAATAAGGAATCCTTTCCCCATTGCTTGTTTTTCTCAGGTTTGTCAAAGATCAGATGGTTGTAGATGTGTAGTCTTATTTCTGAGTTTCTATTCTGTTCCATTGGTCTATGTGTCTGTTTTTGTACAAGTATCAAGCTGTTTTGGTTACTGTAGCCTTGTAGTATAGTTTGAAGTCAAGTAGTGTTTTGCCTCCAGCTTTGTACTTTTTGCTTAGGATTGTCTTAGATATTTGGGCTATTTTTTGGTTCTATATAAATTTTAAAATAGTTTCTTCTAATTCTGTGAAGAATGTCAATGATAGTTTAGTGGGAAAACCCTTTAATCTATAAATTGCTTTGGTCAGTATGGCCACTTTCATGATATCGATTCTTCCTAACAATGAGCATGGGACGTTTTTCCATTTGTTTGTGTCCTAATTTCCATGAGCAGTGGTTTGTAGTTCTCCTTGAAGAGGTCCTTCACTTCCCTTGTTAGCTGTATTCGTAGGTGTTTTATTCTTTTTGTAGCAATTGTGAATGGGAGTTCATTTATGATTTGCCTCTCTGCTTGCCTGTTGTTGGGGTATAGAAATGCTAGCAATCTTTGCAAATTGATTTTGTATCCTGAGATTTGCTGAAGTAGCATCAGCTTAAGAAGCTTTTGGGCTGAGACAATGGGGTTTTCTAGATATAAGATCAAGTCATATGCAAAGAAAGAAAATTTGACTTCTCTTTCTATTTGAATACCCTTTATTTTGTTCTCTTGCCTGATTGCCCTGGCCAGAACTTCCAATTATATGCTGAATAGGAGTGGTGAGAGAGGGCATCTTTGTCTTGTGCCTGTTTTCAAGGGGAATTCTTCCAGCTTTTGCCCATTCAGTATGATATTGGCTGTAGGTTTCTCATATTATTTTCTTAATATTTTGAGGCATGCTCCTTCAGTACCCAGTTTATTGAGCGTTTTTAACATGAAGTGATGTTGAATTTTCTGCATTATTGAGATAATTGTGGTTTTTGTCTTTAGTTCTGTCTATGTGATGAATCACATTTATTGATTTTCATATGTTGAACCAACCTTACATCCTGGGGATGAAACCAACTTGATTGTGGTGGATAAGCTTTTTGATGTGCTGCTGAATTCAGTTTGCCAGTTTTTACTGAGGATTTTTGTGTTGATGTTCAACAGGGATACTGAACTGGAGTTATTTGTTGTTGTTACATCTCTGTCAGGTTTTGATATCAGGATGAATCTAGCATCATAAAATGAGTTATGGAGGAGTCCCTCCTTTTCGATTTTTTGGAATATTTTCAGAAGGAATGGTACCAGCTCTTTGTACCTCTGGTAGAATTCAGCTGTGAATCCATCTGGTCCTGGGCTTTTTTGGTTGGTAGGCTATTACTGCCTCAATTTCATAACTCATAATTGGTCTATTCAGGGATTCAATTTCTTCCTGGTTGTCACGGGAGGGTGCATGTTCCAGGAATTTATCCATTATTCTAGATATTCTAGTTTATGTGCATAGAGGTGTTTATAGTATTCTCTGGTGGTTGTTTTTATTTTTGTGGGATCAGTGGTGATATCCCCCTTATCATTTCTGATTGTGTCTATTGTCTATTTGATTCTTCTCTCTTCTGTCTAGCTAGTTGTCTATTTTATTAATTTTGTTTTTTAAAAATCAGCCCCTGGTTTTGTTGACTTTTTGAGGGTTTTTTGTGTCTCTATAGCCTTCAGTTCAGCTCTGATTCTGGTTATTTCCTGTATTTTCATACTTTGTGTTTGTTTGCCCTTGGTTCTCTAGTTCTTTCTGTTGTGATGTTAGGTTGTTAATTAGAGATCTTTCTAGCTTTTTGATGTGGACATTTTGTGCTATAAATTTCCCTCAACACTGTTTTAGCTGAGTCTCAGAGATTCTGGTACATTGTCTCTTTGTTTTCATTAGTTTCAAAGAACTTCTTGATTTCTGCCTGAATTTCATTATTTATCCAGGAGTCATTCAGGAGTAGGTTCTTCAATTTCCGTGTAGTTGTGTGGTTTTGAGTAAATATCTTAATCTTGAGTTCTAATTTGATTGTGCTGTGGTCAGAGGACTGTTTGTTATGATTTCACTTTTTCTTTTTTTTTTTTGCATTTGCTGAGGAGTGTTTTATTTCCAATTGCGTGATCAATTTTAAAGTAAATGCCACCTAGCAATGAGAAGAATGCATATTCTGTTGATTTTTGGTGGAGAGTTCCAAAGATACCTATCAGGTCCTCTTGATACAAAAATCTTCAAGTCCTGAAGGTTTTTGTTAATTGTCTGTCTTGATAATCTGTATAATATTGTCACAGGAGTTCTAAAGTCGCCCACTATTATTGTGTGGGAGTCTAAGTCTCTTTATAAGTCTCTCAATAACTTGCTTTATGAATCTGGATGCTCCTGTATTGGGTGCATATATATTTATGATAGTTTGTTCTCCTTATTGACTTGAGCCCTTTACCATCATGTAATGCCCTTCTTTGTCTTTTGTTTTTTTAAAGTGTAATTTGTCAGAAACTAGGATTGCAACCCCTGCTTTTTTCTGTTTTCTATTTGCTTGGTAAATTTTCCTCCATCCTTTTATTCTGCATCTGTGTGTGTCTTTGCAGGTGAGATGGGTCTCTTAAAGACTGCATACCATTGGGTCTTGACTGTTTATCCAGCTTGGCATTCTGTGTGTTTTAATTGAGGAATTTAGCCTATTTACATTTAAGGTTAATATTGTTATGTGTGAATTTGGTCTTGTCATTATGATGCTAGTTGGTTATTTTGCATACTTGTTTATGTGGTTGTTTCATAATGTAACTGGTCTGTGTACTTCAATGTGTTTTTGTAGTGGCTGGTACCAGTTTTTCCTTTTCATATTTAGTGCTTCCTTCAGGAGCTCTTGCAAGGCAGGCCTGGTCGTGAAGAATTCCCTAAGCATTTACTCATCTGAAAGGGACCTTATTTCTCCTTCGCTTGTGAAGTTTATTTTGCCCAGGTATGAAATTCTGGGTTGGAAATTCTTTTCTTTAAGAATGTTAAAATATTGGCCCCCAAGCTCTTTTGGCTTGTAGGGTTTCCACAGAGAGGTCAGCTGTTAGTCTAATGAGTTTCCTTTTGTAGGTGACCTGGCCTTTTCTCTCTGGCTACCCTTAACATTTTTTCTTTCATTTCAACCTTGGAGAATCTGATGATTATGTACCTTGTGGTTGATCTTCTGGTGCAGTATCTTACTGGGGTTCTCTGGATTTCCTGAATTCGAATGTTGGTCTTTCTTGCTAGGTTGGGGAAGTTCTCCTGGATAATATCCTGAAGTGTGTTTTCCAACTTGGTTCCATTCTCCCCATCTCTTTCCGGTACCCCAATCAGTTGGAGGCTTCGTCTTTTTACACAGTCCCATATTTCTCTGAAGTTTTGTTTGTTTTCATTCTTTTTTCTCTATTCTTGTTTGCCTGTCTTATTTCAGAAAGATAGTCTTCAAGGTCTGAGATTTTTTCCTCTGCTTAATCTATTCTGCTATTGATACTTGTGATTACGTTGTGAAGTTCTTGTGTTATTCAGCTCCATCAGGTCACTTATGCTCCTCTCTAAACTGGCTATTCTAGTTGTCAGCTCCTGTTACCAGCTATTGTGTTATCAAGATTCATAGCTTCTTTGCATTGGGTTACAACATGCTCCTGTAGCTCAACAAAGCTTGTTATTACCCACCTTCTGAAGCCCACTTCTGTCAATTCAGCCATCTCAGTCATTTGAAGGGGAAGAGGTCCTCTGCCTTTTTGAGTTTTCAGCATTTTTGCATTATTTCTCATCTTTGTGAGCTTACCTACCTTTGATCTTTGAGGTTGCTGACCTTTGAGTGAGGTTTTTATGGTGTCTTTTTCATTGGTGCTGTTGTTTTGTGTTGTTTTCTGTTTGTTGTTCTTTTAAAAGTCAAGCCACTTTTCCATAGAGCTGCTGTGGTTTGCTGGGGGACTGCTCCACACCCTAGCTTTCATTGATTTTCCCTTACCTGGAAGTATCACTGGTGAAGGCTGTGAAATAGCAAAGATGACAATCTGCTCCTTACTCTGGGAGTTCTGTCCCAGGGGGATACTGACCTGTTGCTGACCTGTATGCTCCTGTAGGAGGTGTCTGGAGATCCCTGTTGGGAGGTCTCACCCAGTCAGGAGGGATGGGATCAGGATCCCACTTTAAGAAACAGTCTGGCTGCTTTTTGGTAGAGCAGGTGTGCTGCATTGGGGGAACCCTTCCTTGTCCTGGCTGCTTGGCCTCCCCAGAGACAGCAGGCTGGAAAGACTGAGTCGAACAACCTGCAGAGATGTTGGCTACCCCTTCCCCGGGGGCCCTACCTCAGGGAGAAATCAGAGTTCTGTCCCAATAACCTTGGCTGGAGTGGCTGAAATTCCCATAGGGAGGCCCCGCCCAGTGAACAGGGATAGATCGGGGTCCCAGTTATAGAAGCAGTATGGCTATGATCTGGCACAGCAGCTGTGCTGGGTTGTGGGGGACTCTTCCTCCTCTGGACTGCCTGGACTTCCCAGAGCAGGCAGGCTAGAATGGCTGTTGACTGAACTGCAGTAACTGGTGCCACTCCTCCCCCCAGGGGCTCCATCCTAGGGAAACATCAAATTTCTCTCTATATAACCCTGGCTGGAAGTGCTGAAGTCCTCCAGGAAGGATCTGTCCAGTGAGGAGAGATGGATTGGGGTCCCACTCAAAGAAGCAGTCTGGCCACAATCTGGTACAGCTGCTGTGCTGCTTCATCAGGGACTCCTCCTCATCTGGACTGCCTGGACTCCTCGGAGCTGGCAGGTTAGAATGACTGACCCAACCAAACCAGAGAGTTGGTGGTCACCTCTCCCCCTGGAACTTGGTCCATCTCAGACCATTTCCAGCCCGTTGCTGCTGGTTGGCTGGAATTCCAAGCCAGTGGGTCTTAATTTGTGAGGTGCCATGGAAGTGGGGTCCACAGAATGATGCTGCCTGGCTCCCTGGATTCAGGTCCCTTCCTAGGATAGAAGTATAGATGGGTCTTCTGCCTTGCTGGAATTCCCGGAGCCAGAGTATGCAAAACTCCTGGGTCTTGGGTCTCTGTGTGTGCCTCAGCAGCTGCCCCACTGAGACTCCTCACAGCTCTGTATATTGAACCAAAGGCCCTGGTGGCATGGGCTCATGAGGGGATCTACTGATCCATGGGTTGCAAAGATCCATGGGAGAAGCATGGTTCTCTAGGTGGGGTCACACAATCGCTCACCACTTGCCTTGGCTGGGGGTTCCTTTGTCTCCATGCCACTCTGAGGTGTGTCATCACCCCACCCTGCTATTCTTTGTCCTCCATGGGTCGAGTTGTCTGCCTAGTCAGTCCCAATACACGAAACTGTATATTTCAGTTGAAGATGCTGAATTAACACACCATTTTCACTGCTCTCCATAAAAGCTGCGGACTGCACCTACTTCTAGTTGGCAATCTTGGCCCCTCTCAATGTACTCAGGTTTCTTATTTTTAATGTCCATTTTAAATGGATAAAAGCCAGCAAAACTCTAAATACTTTGAACATACATGAATATAGGAGCAGAGCAATTTTCCTATTCTCACAGTACTCAAATTTAATTCCAAATTAAAGTTTGGAAAATACTGATTAATAATTCATCACTTCTATTTTCAATGTAATCATGTATCTGAGGTAAAACTTTTTTATTACTCATTCTGTAAGCATGTTTAATTGGTCAAATGTGTAACAATTCATATATCCTCAGTATAAATGAATAACTTCCATATATACTTCAGCAACACCTGCTCTGATCACAAATAATAATAAATAATTATCTTTCAGAAAAAACAAGGGTTGATTTCTGATTATTGCATTTGCTAATGTACCTTCCTAGCTTGGCTTAGATAGTGTAGTCTTTCACTAGCATAATTTGGCATGAGGCATTTGAAAACTATGGTACTACTATGAGTTCTAGATGAACTTCAATATATTATTTTAACTGTAAAACTGCTCTGTAGTACAGATCATGTAAAGGATAATGTATTAGTCCATTCTCACACTGCTATGAAGACAGACCCAAGACTGGGAAATGTATAAAGAGGTTTAATTGACTCACAGTTTTGCATGGCTGGGACAGTTTCAGGAAACTTACAATCACGGTAGAAGGAGGAGCGCAAGCAAGGAAGTCAGGAAGGGGAATGGACGCGGGGGAACTACCAAACACTTATAAAACTATCAGATCTCATGATAACTCATTCACTATCACAGGAACAACATGGGGGAAATTGCCCCCATGATTCAGTTACCTCCACCTGTTGTCTCCCTTGACACATGGGGATTATGGGGATTATGGGGATTACAATTCAAGATGAGATTTTGAGTTTGGACACAGCCAAAACATATCAGGTAATAAGGTTCTGTATACTTCATGTCCATTACTACAGAAACAAAGTGGGTCAACAATAATAGCTTTCCTTCGAGCCTTCAATTGTTAAAGGGTTACAGACCTCTCATTCCTCCATTTAATCTACATGAAACAAGGTAATAAATCCTTTTTTCCTCTAGGAAGTTTTCCCTAATGTGAGTGGATTGAAAAGAGTACTAAACTGAAAATCAGTTCCAACTCTGCCACTCATTAATGTGTAAGTTAAATTCTATATGCCTTGGTTTATTTATCTGCAAAATGATGAGATGACGGACTACTTGCCTTCTAGCTCTATAAATCTATAACCTGTAAACACATGAAAAAAGCATCTTCTATTAAAAGCGACTTCAAGCCAAAATGAAAAATAAATATTTATGTAAAATCTCACTGCTTACTGCAAATTATAGTCACTCACAATAGGACAACATGTGTATAAAATGTATCAAAAACACTTGCTGTGTAAATTAACAATGCAAGATATACCAGAAGAAATGATTAGCTTATGAAAAAGTATCCAATTGAGTACTCATTATGCTAGATGTGATAGAAAATGCAAAATAAGTATGTTATTTAAGGCTTCCTAAGTGTGAAGAACAAAAATATACCCAAGTGAATATATGACCAGGCAGAATGTAGTACGTGCTCTAATAAAGTACATGCCAAATAGTAATGGGAAAACAGTAGAGGAAAAGTAGAAGAAACAACAGATGCTGGTGAGGCTGTGGAGAAACAGGAATGCTTTTACACTGCTGATGGGAACATAAATTAGTTCAACCATTGTAGAAGACAGTGTGGCGATTCCTAAAGGATCTAGAACCATAAATACCATTTGACCCAGCAATCCCATTACAGGGTATATACCCAAAGGAATATAAATCATTCTATTATGAAGATACATGCACGTGTATGTTCACTGCAGCACTATTCACAATAGCAAAGACATGGAATCAACCCATATGCCCATCAATGATAGACTAGAGAAAATGAGGTAAATATACACCATGGAATACTATGCAGCCATAAAAAAAGATCATGTCTGTTGCAGGGACATGGATGGAGCTGGAAGCCATTATCCTCAGCAAACTAATGCAGGAACAGAAAACCAAACACTCCATGTTCTCACTCATAAGTGGGAGCTGAACAATGAGAACACATGGACACAGGGAAGGAAACCACACACAATCAGGACCTGGTCCTGTTGGGGGAGAGGCAGGAGGAGAGTGAGCATCAGGATAAATAGCTAATGCATGCAGGGCTTATTACCTAGGTGATGGGTTGATAGGTGCAGCAAACCACCATGGCACACTTTTACCTATGTAACAAATCTGCACATCCTGCACAAGTATCCCAGAACTTAAAATTATAAAAAAATTATACTTTTCAAAAAAAAATATTCAGGGAACCATGACCTCACCAAATAGACAAAGCACCAGGTGATACATGAACAGGTGCTCAAAATAACTAACCATCTGGAAAATGGAAATCAAAACTGCAGTGAGGGCTGGGCACCATGGCTCAAGCGTGTAATCCCAGCACTTTGGGAGGCTAGGTGGGCAGACAACGAGGTCAAGAGATCAAGACCATCCTGGCCAACATGATGAAAGATCATCTCTACTAAATATACAAAAATTAGCTGGGTGTGGTGGCACCTGCCTGTAATGCCAGCTACTCGGGAGGCTGAGGCGGGAGAATTGCTTGAACCTGGGAGGCAGAGGTTGCAGTGAGCCAAGGTCACGCCACTGCACTGCAGCCTGGCGACAGAGTGAGACTCCGTATATAAAAAAAAAATGCAATGAGACATCACCTCACTCCAATCAGAGTGGCTACTATCAAAAAAATAAAAAAATAAGTGTTGACAAAGATGTGGAGAAATGGGAACCCTTATGCACTGCTGGTGAGAATGCAAATTAGCACAACCATTATGGAAAACAGTATAGTGGTTCCTCAAAAAATTCTACCATATTATCCAGCAATCCCACTGCTGGATATATATCCAAAGGAAAAGGAATCAGTATGTAGGAGAGCTATCTGTATGCTCATGTTCACTGCAGCATTATTCACAATAGCCAAGATATGGAATCAACCTAAGTGTCTATCAACACATGAATTGATAAAGAAAATATAGTGTGTATATACACAATGAAACACCATTCAGCCGTAAAGAAGAATGAAATCCTATCATTTGTGGCAACGTGGATTAACCTGGAGGACATTGTGTTAAGTGAAATAGCCAGGCACAGAAAGACAAATACCACATGATGTCACTTATATGTGGAATCTAAAACATTGTTCTCATAGAAATAGACAGTAGAATAGTGGTTACCAGAGGATGGGGAGTGGTGGGTGAGGAGATGGTGAGAGATTGTTCACTGGGTACAAGTTAATCTTTTTAAAAGAGACAAATGAAGAGGCAATAAATAATCTATGTCTGATGGGCAGCAAATGTCACAGTTCTCACAACTAAAGTGTACTAGTTTAAGAGGTTATGGGAAACGGAACAACAGTTTACTTTCATGCCTAGTTTAAAACAAAGGTAAGCAGTAGAACTGTTAAAAGGTACATGAGATAGTTTCTTAAAAGGTTCTCATAGCTCCTAGAAAAGTTTCAAAGACAGAACTAAAGTCGCCCGATCCATAAAAAGGGATTATCTATGTAACTAACCTGCACAATGTGCACATGTACCCTAAAACTTAAAGTATAATAATAAAAAAAAAGGGATTATCTAAGAGACCTTATGAGATATGTCAACAATATCCCTAATATCTTATGCTATGAGAAGTTTTCCAGATTACCAGGCTAAAAGAGACGTAAGAATAAAACCAAGCTTTGATATGTATTATTACTTAAACACCAGATAGGCCTAAACATAAAATACATGGAACATAGAAAATTGAAAATTCAAGCACAATTGGCAATGTTAAGTCCCCATCTATTTCAGCAGATTTTTTTTTGCATTTTTAAAATAGATCAGTTTTATTCTGCTAGTTCCATAAAAAACAATGTAAACACAAGCATTCTGTACATCTTGCTAGTGAATTCACATAACGCTTAGTTCCCTAATCCTTTGACCTCCTCAATTTCTCCAGTTATTTTCTGTTTGGACCACTGGCCACAGGAGTGGAGTGGGGTTGGGGCTTAGGAGAGAACAATGTGGCTTTTTGGTATGACTTGTTTTATTGCTTGCCCTTTCAGCACACTCCCGTTACTCCTAACACAAAGTTTGAGATTTAAGCCCTTAAACCTACAGGAATCACCATCAGCTTTTTCTTTTTCTGTTTGTTTGTTTGTTTGTTTGTTTGTTTTGCATAGGGATTACTGGGTTAGTAATAGGAGACTGGTATAGAAAGTGGTGAGGAGCCGAAGCCAACAAATTGCTTTAAACACAAGATGAAAATGCTCTGTTCTGTCCACACAAAGAATCACCTAATACTGGTATGAGGCATCTCACTTAGCTGTGGAGAAGTCCTTGGAATTATAGCTCAGAAAGACATTTCCAGCCTTAAGTCAGTAAACCTTTTGGCAATGGGCTAACTGCCTTAAAGGAAAAAAAAAAAAAAGAGGAGTTCTACTTAAAAGATTTTGCAAGTGGAGGCCTGGCGTGGTGGCTCACGCCTGTAATCCTAGCATTTTGGGAGGCCAAGGCAGGCGGATCACGAGTCAGGAGATTGAGACCATCCTTGCAAACACGGTGAAACCCCATCTGTACTAAAAAAATTAAAAAACATTAGCCGGGCGTGGTGGCGGGCACCTGTAGTCCCAGCTACTTGGGAGGCTGAGGCAGGAGAATGGCGTGAACCCAGGAGGCGGAGCTTGCAGTGAGCCGAGATCGCGCCACTGCACTCCAGCCTGGGCGACAGAGCAAGACTCTGTCTCAAAAAATAAATAAATAAATAAATAAATAAATAAATAAATAAATAAATAAAAGACCTTGCAAGTGGAGAACTTGTTCTACAAAGATTCTTGGAAATGTTAACGGAGATAACTGACATGGGTAACTGTGAGCCAACCAGGAACTGTCAACAGCCCGATCTCAGCAGATATTTTTAAAAGGAACACAGGAGATTCATATGCATGGCTTTAAACATTAAAATTGATCCTTGGTAAAATGTATTTTCTGAAGCATAAACTGGATGACTAGAAAATACATATTTAATGAATAATACTAGTAGTTCTAATCACATTACATGGGGAAATTTTGCAAATTACAAATCAACCAAATTGCATAGAAATGAATTTTGGAGTTATAAGGAACCAAAGAAAGATTAGCGCTCAGTTTTCCTGGCTTCCATTCAAGTGTTCCTTCTACTATAGCACACAGCATACTCATACTAAGGTTAAGATCCAAGCACAATCCCTTGTCTGTTTTTCTGATGTTTAAAAGTTAGTGACAAATCCCCGGTTTATTCATCCAGACAACAATCAGGATGCTGGAGTTACTTTGCAATGTATTCTACAAACTGGCTAGTATTCTTGAGATAATTAGCACATATTAACTATAAGCAATTACTTTTGTCATAAAATGTGTTCTACTTCAAATTGTAGCTTAAAAGCTTCTGGGACCTAAAAGCCACATGGTGACAAGTGATGAGTTTTCATTTAAAACTTAAAATTTAAAAATTATAAATGTAAGAAATTAGTTTTCAAGCCTGGGTTGACTATTTTTTCCCCCAAATAAATAAGGCCAGTTATGCTGAAACTTCACTAATATGGCAGCCACTGGCCACATGTGGCTATTAAGTACTTAAAATGTGGGTAGTCCATATTCACACGGCTGTAAGTATAAAATATACAGTACATTTTGAAGACTCAGTAAGAAAAAGTAAAGAATATCTAAATTTTTATATTGAATAGTATTTTGGATATATTAGATTAAACAACACATATTATTAAATTTAATTTCACTTAAAAAATTTAATGTGGCTACTAGAAATTTTTAAAGTGTATTTGCCTTGCATTATATTTCTACTGGACCACTCTAAGCCATCAGGAATGAATATCCAGGTGCCACAGATACATAGTCCATTCATTCTCTAAGAATAAGTTAGCATTATAAAAATTGTCTACATAATCAAGTCAATTTCTGAGCTAAAAGAAAATGATATGGAAATACATGGTAAATCTAGAAATAAACTTTAGTTAGCTTTAAATATACCCTGTTCCCAAGATTTACATTTTTGGTTTTGGTTAATACAGGAACTAGTTAATATTCCCTGCACATATGTAAATTGATCAGAAAGGCAGGTGGCCCAGAAACATGGTAAAACCAAAAGTTATCCTTTGTATATTGTTCAATTCACTCATAGATGTGTTAATTCAAAACACTTACATATGACACCATTAGATACTCTGCAAACACACACTAAGATATAACTTAGGGATTTTAGCAATTTAACATGAATGCAACAAAACAAAACATTATAATTTATACCTTTGCTCCGTCTGAAATATTGTCCCAGTTTCCACCACTCAAAGAGAATTTTCCATTGCCTATACGCAGCAGTATCTCTTCAGGAGTATCATTGGGGCCATTAGCAAATGGAGTGTAGCTATTAATAAAATAGATTTTAATAGACACTAGAGGGTAACATACCCAAACAATGAAAGAGATACAAATATTTACTACATGCAAATATTTACTTCAGCGAATATCATCTCATATTTCCTTTCACTGTTAAAGTCAAATTTTATATTTCAAACCATAAATTTAACCTTAATAAAATGTTTAATAAAATGGAGAATCTTGTTTACATCAATTATTTCTTTTGTCTCTGATTAGCTAATCAATGTAAAATAAAATAAAGGTGGCTTTTCATGTAAAGCTTCAGTCTTAAAACTAGACAACACTAAAACACACATATTCCAGGCATAGGTTAGCAAACAAATATACCTAGTAAAAAGAAAATGTTAATTTCATATATTCATAATGTATTTATTGTCTTGTTTCAATTTATTCATTAACATTTCATCATTATGATCAGTGGAAACGGTTATCATTACTTTTTATTAATATCTATGAAAACTTGGTTGGTTAAATATGTATATCGACACAAAACTCCATAGCCATTACATTTATTATGTAGATCAATCATGTAGATTAATTGTGTTTGATATGCAAACTTTAGCTACCCTTAACTTCAGTATTTACTGTTGTCTATAACTAAATATTTTGCATAAATTTGTAATACCTAAAAGTATGTGAAATGTACTGAGATGTGTAATTAACACCAAGCCATTAAACAATTTAGAGTCACCATTTTTATAACATATTTATAGAGCTCTTGGTATGTCAAGCATATTTAAACTATACTAAATGCACTCTTTAAAATATATGTCTAAGTACATTATAATTACTTGCTAAACTTGGCCATTTTCTCTATTACAACCCTCTTGGAATAATTTCCACATCCATAAGTTTTCACTTCTAAATAAAAGTGCTACTCATTATTGAGAGTAAAATAGTACTTGTATTATTTGTAAAGTATCAACATTAACATAGTCCAATTGTTATTAGATTTGTTTTGAGCTTTTCTTTATCCTTTCAAGGGAAGGTAGTTGTGTGTGTTTCTGTAGTTTAGTATTGTTACTATTTAGATTTGCACAATCTTACTAAATCTCTAGTGCCAGAATAGTTAGAATTCAAGTGCTTAAAAAAAAATCAACTCAATATCAACAAGTTCAGTGGACAAGTTGTTGGTGAAACATGCAATTATTTTATGATTAAATAAATATTTTCAAGATTAAAATACAAATGCACTTTATTTTTAAAAGTTTTAGTTCTGGGTGACATCTGCCTTTTAAAATTATTATGTCATAAATTAGTAGTGCCTCATTCTACACCTTGCTTTATGTTTTTTAATTTTATGTGTAACAATCAATATTAATATTTTGAAATGTAAATGTCATTTTCCTTAAAGTTATTTTAATCTATTCTCTTTCTAGATGAAGATATACAGATGAAATTCAAATAACAATGTTAATGCTTTTGAATATATGTTTCTTACCCAGCCAACATTGTGTAAAAAAGGACTCCTAAACTCCAGATATCACAAGCAGCATCATATCCCTGTTGCATAAGAACCTAAGAAAGAAATACTCATTATATGGTGTTACTCAATATAAACTCAATTTTCTCCCAAAGAAGTTGTTTTACTTCTAATAATCTCACAAAAGTTCGTAATATAAAAACTTCAACCATTTTATGCACTTGTAGTAAAGACATAACCCCTGACACCTCAATGAGTTTTCTCTCCTCCTCTTAGGAAACCAGATATAGAGAAATCTAAACTTAAGGTTAACATGTACAGAGATTTTAATGTATACTATATACAGTACTAAGGCTTTTAATTCTGTCACTGATTCTACGAGGTAGATAATATTCCAATTTTGAAGATGAGGAAACTGAAGTGAATGTTAAGTAACTTACCCAACATTACAAAACTAGTAAGTAGTAGAACACGAAGTCTTATTTAAGCCTGTGTTTTTAATATCTATGATAACTGCCTCTTTACTACACAAGATATGGCAAGATAATATATGATCTCACAAAAGCAGAATGAATTTATATTTTACCATACAAGGTCAATGTCTTGAAAACAGCAGTATATTTATGGACCACAAGTACACATTTGAAAAATACTGAATGGCTTCATTATTTTTCATACAATAATTTAGGAAGCTGTTTTTTGGGGCCAGTGTTAATAAAAATCAAATAATACATTTGCTATGTATTCATGTGAGATTTGAGATTTAGCTACAAAGTTAATAGAGTTCATTAGAAAAATAAAGAGATGAAATGAGGCCATTTTCTTTCCATTTAGAAAAACAAGCCCACTGCTAAAGCCTCTAGGCATAGGAACAAAATAGAAACATTATTAATGCATTAACACTGGGGATTATATAACCACCAGCATGAATTTCTCATCTATAAAAGGCTAAAAATGTTAGTGTTTGGCTTTGACAACTGCCAAACATGAATAAAGAGTATATAACAAACTTAAAATTTGAAATATGCTTTTTTCCTAGTCTTAGTGTATTCATAAAAACACACATGTGCAAAATTAAGAGGGTAAAGAGGATATAAAAACATAATTGGCTTATATAAATAATACAAGTAGGGAACTATAAAGTACTTAACAAATAACAAGGTATAGCTAAACCACTCATATCATGGTAAATGTTAAGTTGGCATACTCTAGTAAAACATAGACTTCTACTGATTTTATTCCCTTATCTCTTCATTTTTCTCATCACATCTTACAGTTCCAATCATCACCATGTTTTCCCTGATTCCCTTAGGAAGCTTTTTAAAGTTTCCCAAGTGATCCAATGCATAGCTAAGGTTGAGGGCCACTGCACAGAAACTACTTGGACAGGTGAGAATTAATCAAGTCAGCTGTAGGTACCATATACTCCTATAACCTTCCTAGTTATGAGGACAGACTTGCGCAGGAGGTGTCATATTGCTTAATTAGGGCCAAACATGAAAAACTTGTTTTAGGTAAAGAAGAAACAGTCCATTTTTTTTCTAGAGCTAGTCTCAATGCCCTTATAAAAGTGAGCATATAATCATAAAAGAAACAAGGCAGAGTGGTAGGATGAATGAAAGAGTACAGAGGTTATGTTTCACACCTTTTTACTTGTATCAAGTTAAATACAAAGATAGAAGTCACAATTAAAGTAGTCAGTGGCATAAGTCTCTCTCTCATTTGGCTTCCCAAGTCAGCAGAAAGTAACATACACAGAGCTCCTCATTCCTGTTGCTCAAATCAATTAACGTTTGGGGCAAACTATATGACAGCCCAGAGAAAGAGCAAAGGAGAGTTAACTTCAAAATTAGTTTATAAAAAGCTACAGACACAGTATCCCTCAACTTTTTTGTAAGCCCCATTAATTCAGGAACTTCTTTAACCTCAGTAGGCTTATAATAACAGTTGAATAATATAACGTAGTGGATTTGCCTTTATCGAAGAACAAAATATTTTAGAGATATATTCACTTTTTGCAACACAGGTATAGTAGAAAAGCACATCTACCTAATAAACCCCAAGAGGTTGATCAAACTGATGCATAATCTAAAAACTAAAAGAATATTTTCTCCTTATTGTTAAGCTAAAATTGCAATAATCAGTGTAGCTCTTAGCAAACAAAAACTTTATGCATTGTGAAATAATGAATGTATACCCCCATAAATGCCATTTTTTATTGAAATGTCTGTATCGATACTTGAATCTTTCCAATTCTAGTTTAAAAAAGAATGCATTTTTATATTTTACTAATACCTTTTGAAAGCGTCTGAAATTTCAGAAACAAACCTCACTAAAAATACTCTCTGTGGTTCATTAATAACAATTTACAAATATATTATTGATTCCTAGCATGGGCTTCATCACTCAAAAATAAAACTTTCAAAGTATTTTGAAAATACAAATACTAGTCAAAGGTAGTTCAAGCACTAGTTAGAGAGAAGTGGTCTCCAGATGCCCACCTGAAAACCTTCACTATTACAATGGTAAAAGTGTCTTACTACAGTGTACGTCTGTTGGGAAAAAAACATCAATGGGCTGTATTCTACTCTCTGGGTTTGATTACCTAACCATTAATCTAAAACTGTTTACCTAACCATTAATCTAAACACGGACATATTATATATTTTTCATTTTAATGTCTGTTGTTGATATGTTCATATGGTACATATTCACCTTAACATTTTTCCAGTGAGAAGTTGCCATAATACTAAGTAGTTTACGTCCACAAGATTAAGTCAATATTAAATATTTGGCTATTAAAATGGTTATTCTATACTCTGCTCTTATGTCTACTGTATAAATCTGTTACAATATTTATGAGGACCTTTATGATGACCATATATGCTATACATAACAGAAGAGCACTATCTCAAATATTCTGTCCTCCTATAAAACCACTGAAATGTCCTAAAAAGGCTAATTTTTTTATGTGCAGGCTATTATCTCATACACCTTAGGGCAGTACAATATATTGTAACAGATAAAAACTTGTACATTATTTTATGAATTTTGTTAAAATATAGATTAAATCACATTCTCCGAATACATACATAATTTCTTAGTCAAATCTCTTATCATAAAAAGCTTATAAAACAGATGTTCTGCCTGTTCTTCAATATCAGTATAGTATTTTCTATATTTCTATTTTCATTATTAAAGTTATTTTTATAGTAGCTACTTTAAAATAAAGACTGATTTATATTAAAATACAAGTGGCTTGTTGTTAATATATCTGATGTGCAATATTTCCCTGAAAAAGCTAGTATTTGATATAAAAATAAAATCATAAAATATATAGAAGATAGGAATTCTTCTCAAATTATTTTACTCTGCTTCTCCTTTGATTGACATATCAATTTTTTCAAATCTGAAGAGTTTTAGGTATTTCGATTTTCGTTGAATATGTAATTACATGTCAGTATTATCCATAACATATAAGAACAGCTACTGACTTGACAAAGAAAGCTTATAAAGAACTTATATGGCCAATGCCATCTCTTGATTCATTTTTCCCCAACTTCACTTTCACTGCTATGGAAATTGCTAATGTCAAAGCTCTCATCCCCATGGTTAGCATGAATGTTACAGCTTCCCAAATGTGAAATCTGTACCACAGCCTCCCCTTTCCTGACTCTTCTCCCTAAGAGCATCACCTTTCCTGACTCTTCACCCTAATATTTAGATATAAATATTATTTTCCAAGAAAAATCCCCATGGCTTACAAAAACCCCTGTGTGGCTATTTTCTCCGGGAGTTAGAAGATCCTAAAGACAATCGAGGATAGCACTGCCCTTGTATGTTATTTATAATGCTAATCTATATAAATTACCTAATGTTCAGTACAATTTAACATGCCTGATGAATCTATCCCAGCTTTTTTATTAAGTGAATGCTGGGTCTTGAATAAGTCATTGAAGTACCTCGAGCCAGTTTCCTCATTTAGAATACATAATATACTGAAGCTGTGGCTATCTTTTCCCTACCTCCCAACTCTAAAATGATATGATTCTGAAATTAGTATATAACCCAACAGAATAGAATAGCCTGATTATTACATTCTGGTTGGTTTTAGATGCTAGTTACCAGTGTAAATATTTATATTAGGGGCTATGAGAATTCCCTGATTTAAAGAACTTTAAAACTGAAAAGGGCAAGATAACAGCTTTTATCTGCCTACCATAACATTCATATGGCATCATATAGATTCAACTAAAGGAAAAGAATGAAAGGCAAATGGTGAAGTTTTTAAGGAATACCTCAGGTGCAACAAAGTTTGCAGTGTAGCATGGAGTTAAGAGAAGTCCATTTTCTCCTCGAAGTTGTTTTGCAAACCCAAAATCACATATCCTGATTGAATCTGCACTGGCTGATTCATCCATGTATAAAATATTACTAGGTTTAAGATCACGATGAACAACCTTGAATATAAAGGAAAAAAGCATTATATCTATATAATTAACTAAATATCTGAAAAATAAAACATTATATCTATATAATTAACTAAATATCTGAGAAAAAGAAACTTTCCAAATTACAAAATTTTGAAAATGACATTTTGCTCAAGCTTAATAGCCTAAAAGATACACAGGAAATTCTGTCTGTCAGATAGATGTTCCAGTTTCTATTCTCTCAAAAGCCACTAGTTTTGTTAACCATTTCTAATCTCAATATATCTAAGCTCAATTCTCAGATCCACTTTTGGACATGCCATAATTTATATCACTTAGCATTATACATAACATATAAGAACAGTTCCTGACTTACAAACTAAACTAAGTTTAGACTTAGTCCATAATGGACTAAGACCCTACTCAACACTCCCCTCCTTGAAGTAAACAACCATAAAACCTGGATATAATACAAAAATCAACTATCTGAAGGCACTGGAGAATGAACAGAAGCAGATATACTCTGATGAGGAGTACACACTTTGTTGAAGGAGGGAACACAGGAAACTATACAAGGAGGTTTCCATATCTGTGGCTTTTAGCCTGGGTTTAAGTGCAATCCCTATGGTACACAGTGGTGGTAAAGACATGTGGAAAAACCCTCAGACCTTCTGGCTTAGAGGACCAGAAAGGAGATGCTGGAAAACTCTGAATGCTGAGTGGAGGAATATTATAAAGGAAAGAGCCAGAACTGATCCTTGAATCAAAAATGTGTGGAACAGGATCAAAATAATTTGTATAAAGACAAATAATATGAACAAAAACCAGAGCTGCTGGCCCCAAAACTAGTTTTCAGTTCAAGCCCAGCCAAGAAAATTACCCACTTAAACAAATGAAACAATAATAACTATTGGAGAAAAATAATGAAATATGAAAATCTCTATAACTGATTATCATAATACTTAGGATACAATCCCAAATTATCTGTTATACAAAGAACCAAGAAAATGGAACACAGTCTTAAGAAAATCAATAAATTCTGATTCCAAGATGAACCATGCTAAAACAGATAAGGATTTTAAAGTGACTATCATAATGATCCTCAACAAAGTAAAACAAAATATGCTTTCAATGCATTAAACTCTCAGCAAAAGAAGGGAAGTCTCGGCAGAAAAATAGAAACAATAAAGAAGAAACAAATAAAATGTAGGACTGGTAAAAAAAAATGCTGAAATTCCCCCATGTGATAAGTTCCCTACTAGTACTATCTATTTCATGTAAGTTATCCTTATCTTTAATCAGAGTTTACTATGCTAAAGCTCTTTAAGGATAAGGACCAGGTCTCACTCATGTTTGAATCCACAACACTTTTTACAATGCCTGGCATGTAGAAATGCTCAATATGTGTCTTATTAATTTAGTTAATTGAAGTAAGAACCTGAAGGTTCATACAATAATAAAGAAGAGACGCCTATGATGCTTTTCTCAGAAATTCTCTTCATGCTTTATTTCAGAGAGGGTTGGTAAAGACAATCAAAAAATTAAATTATAAAAAGCTACTGTTTAGCATTATATATTAAAAAATACTGAAAACACACTTTATTAAACCACACACAAAATTGAGTACTAGTTTATTTTTACTAATTATAAGAGGGGCTCATGCAGAGTTTTCATTATGTCAATTCTAAATTGCCATTTTAAATTTCTTTATTAAGTTGGTACATATCTACTATTACAACTGATTCAAACTTAAATTTTTAAATTACTTCCTACTTTGTTTTTTTATACAGTTATATATATTAAAAGTTCCCTTTTTTTGTAACTCAGTTCATTTGCCTTCTTTATGAAAGGACAGGAAGCAAAATAACAAGCCTGCCCCTTCACCACAAAATTTAATATAGTAATACTTCAAATGTTTAGAATACACATTTCTTACTATATTTAGGGAAGGAGCTGGCAAGGTTCAAGATACATGTTAGGTAATCTGAACTTTATATGTTAGGTAACTTGAATAATAGTCACTGTATGTCTTTGGTTAATTCTTTTATGTCTGACTTTTAAGTCTAAGTTTCATAATTTCAAGGTCAAAGTTAGGTACATTTATATAATTCAAACCACTTTTTAAATGAATATGCTATTAAATCAGGGCCAATTGGCAGAGAGAAAATAATTATTTCCTAAATCCATAAGCTTCACTACATTGTGAGTTCTATTAGGATATTCTCTATAGAAATATATGTGAATAAAAGCAATTTATTTTAGGTGGCATCATCTCCTATATTTTTATGAAGATATAGGTCTCAGAATAGAAAGAAAAAAGTTAACTACAACTTACTCCTTGACAATGAAGATAGTCAACTGTCTTACTTATTACATATAGTATATCACTAGCCTCCCGTTCCGAGAAACATTTTTGTTTGAGAATACGGTCAAGTAACTCTCCTCCTTTCATTAAATCCGTAACAAGGTAAACATATCTACCATCATCAAAGACCTACAAAAGAATGCAGTTTTAAAATGTTATTATTTATAATTACAATTCTATAATTCTTAAATTATATTTTAATTATATTTACCTTTCTACTAGACTTCCCTCTAGTATTAGAAACAAAAAAGACATCATTCCTTTACTGTTAATGCAGTACAGGCTGTACTAAAGGTTGAACTGGCTAAACAGTCACCTACACAGTCCCATGAAACCATGTTAAACATATAATTTTATTGCCTTTTGAAGTTATAGGTTGCAGTTCATCAAAGAAAGAAATTAAAAAATAGAACTCTGTGCCTCTCAAATGACCTCTATCTCAATTTTTTTACTGTATTATAGCTACTTCTCTTCCCCAAACGTAAGCTTCTTTCTGAAAGTAAATACATTATTTATTTTTTATACCCTTCCCTCAGTTCATTATCTGATTTGGTATCTTAAATATTGGTTGAATTCCAATAGTATACCAAGGAAAACAAATAAGAAAAGTATTTATACACTTTTCACTCAGGGCATGTATGATAAACACACACACACACACACACACACCACAGTAGTTTAAAGATTACAAATCAAAGTGCATATCATTTTCTGACACAAATTGATCAAGGTGATAGTTGACTTTTCTGTCTTGTATAAAGAGAAAAGAACATTATCTCCTTATGTGAAAAGTGAGCATTCAGTAACATATTAATGAGTTATACATTCATTTTACAAAACTATAGACTAAGACTACTTCACTCCAGAAACAATCCATAATGCTATAGCCAATTACTATACAATCAAGAAAGTAAAATATTCAAGAATTTGGCAGATCCCCAATCTCCTATATCTTCTGTATTGATAGCACTACAGAATAATAATTGGTGTTAGCTACAATGTTAACTAGTTAACCAGCCAGAATATATTCATGTAATGAGGAAATTCTCATTTACCAATCATCATAGTTATTTTTGATATTCTATAAGACTAGAAGTATAGAATCACAGGAAAAAAAGAATTAAAGTGGCAATTTAAGAGTCCTGAGATTTTTGAGGCATGAAAATAAATATGCTAAAGACATTAAAAGTTTCAATAAGAAAAATAAAGTTCCAATTCATAACTTCATTAGCTTAGCTGATACCTAGATTTAGAAATACCTACATCCTTCAAAGTAATAATGTTGGGATGTTGTCCATAGCGCATCAATATTTCAATCTCTTCTGAAGGGTCTCGCTTACTTTTGTCAATGATCTAAGAAATAAGAAAAAAGAAAAATATCTGAGGCAAACAAATTATTTTGTCTAAAATGAGTATTTTCCATTTGGTTATATTTTTGAAGAAATGCTTAAAAACTCAAGAACAATGCTTACCTCATATTATTTTAACATTTAAAAACATAAGTAAAAAACTTAACAGAAAAAAAGAAAATTTTAACATTATATCCTATTTCACTGAAATTGTACCAATGATGACGTGATTGTAATTATCACAACTGCTCAATCTTAACATAATACATGTATAACAAAATTATTCAAATGCAAAAATTCATGAAATACACTGTTCCTACATAACAAAGGCTTGAAAAGAAATTCAAAAATGAAAATATTAAGTCTCGGAGTTCTTTCTCATCATCTTATCTTTCCTATCTTCATTTACTCCACTGAAAATGTTTGTCAGTTGACTCATAATTTAAATTACATGCATAAAACAAACAAGAAAGCTAGGCTCAGAGACAATACCTTCACTGCAAATTCCATGTTGGTAGTTGCATGTATGCATCGCTTGCAAACAGAGTAGGAGCCAACACCAATATCCTCTTTCAATTCATATACTTCACCAAATTGTGCAGCATTTCCATTTATCTGTTTATTTTTAAAAAGTAAAATACTAAGGAGAATGAAATATTTTCACATTTTCTGTCTTTTGTCCTAAATATACATTCATCTTAAGCCTTAAACTAGAATAATTCATTCTACAGAAGTTTTATCGACATTTATAAATGGCGTGAACCAATCCTTTCTTGATACCCACAGGCAATATAATAAATCAACTAGCTTATACATCACCCTTCTATTTTATTCAAAAGAGGCCACATAAATATAATTAAAAGTTACCACTGTCTGCTCTTTTCCAAAACACACAGGGACATATTTAATTCATGATTTATACCAATAGATAAACAAAGAAGTTAAAAATCACCTTAAAAAAAACGATTAAAAATACATCAGCAATAACAGAGAAATAATTATCCCAAAACTGAATAATGTGATTAAGTGGAATTTACCTGAACAATTGGTAATACATTTGCACTTGTGATAGGAGTGATTTTATATTCTTCTGCAATAGAAGTTGCAACAAAGCTGAATCCTTTGAAGAGCTGATGAGCATTTGCACTGGCTGGCAAACCGGGAGAATCTAATGTCCAAATAATTACATTTAATTATAACTACACACAGAATTCTATGATATAAAGTGTCAGAATTTCTTTAACTATAAAGGAAACCATTAAATGCTACTAACATATTATATATTTGATTTATTATATATTATCTGTCTCCTCCCATCTGTATACATGCTCCATTTTAGTCAGCATTTTTTGTCTGTTCTTTTCACCACTGCATCCTCATTGCTTAGTACATAGTAGGTATTCAATATTTCTTGAGTGTATGTATGAAACTGTAAAAGACAGAGTAATATATCTCACGTCTTACCTCCTACCCCATCCTGTAAATCATTAGCATGCCAAAGGACTTATAAAACAAAGAAATAAACTTGCCACCCTTTGACCAAGTTCCTTCCTTCCTGATAAATATTTCCCATTTAAAACATCTACTTGACAGCTGCCCAAGCAATGTTTTGTATAGGATCCATATTTCCCATGGACAAATCAACTCTCTGCAAATTTACCATTCTTTTAGTTTTTACTTCACAAGAAAGTTTATTTTTAAACTATCTACTTAAATAAAATCTCTGATTTTACAGATAAACATGCATTACCTTTAGGTGTTTTTGCAGTAAATTCAGGATCAAAACAAAAAGTATCATCTGGTTTTCCAGAAGCAGGTTTGAAAGGAGGTTGAACTTCTCTTTTATATAATTTCTAGAAGGGACAACCAGATAACACAAAACATATTAAGACTTTAAAAATTATTATACTTTGTAAAACAAAGCAGAACATAATATTCACAGTCCATAATAGAAGACTAACAATTTCATAGTTTCAGATACCTGTTAACCAAATTCTAAAATTTTGAGAGATAATGTTCAAAATGTAATGAGGCCAAGAAACATAGCAATGATGCCACAAGCTGAATTCACAAGGAATGCTCAATTTTGGATATCAGAAGTTTTTGAATGCTCATTGATAATATAACCATGCAAATACAGCACAGTAATAACTAAAATGCTCAAGGCTTTCAAAATCAATAATTATTTTTCAGAAGTGCATATTTCATCTAAAATATTGTTTTCACATAAAAAATATACATTAAATGTACTGTTTAGGCTTGTATCAGATAATTGAAAATTTAGTCGTCTAACAATCTATCTTGCTAAAATCTATGCTTTTGAAAGGCATAGAAAATTTCTAATAATATATAAAAGCCACTTCTTTTGAAATCTATTTTTTAAAAAGCTTACAGTCCCACAGTGGGGAAAAATAAATAGGGAATTACTTTTGAGTAATTTTTATGTATTTAAATATGTAAACATGACTTCTAGTTCATTATGGCTTACTAGAAACAGCTAGTGGGCTAGCGGATGCCTCTCTCATGGTGAGGAATCAAAATAGCAATAAATATTGACACTTCAAGTAGATTTTCTAAGAGGCCACACTAGAATTCATCAGAGAAGTGATGGAATTGGGAATCACAGAAAGAAGAGAACAAATCCATGCCGTCAGGTGAACTGAGACTGGTGTGGAGCCAGGAGATCTTCGATGCAGGGAAGGGAAGATTGAGTGAGAGACCCCCAGGATTCCACAATTCTGCCACAGACTTTCAATGCTAACCATAGGTAAACTCCCTTGAATCCCCTAGGCCTCCAGTTTAATACATGGAGCTGCCTGGAATCTGTGCAGAGGTACTGCTCAAGCCCATGTGGAATCCCATGGACTTTTGATCCCTGAGCAGCCTGGCACCGGCTGCTGCCACCTCACTAGGCAGGGAGCAGGGGAGGCTGGTACTTGCGCACACCTCAAAGACAGATACTGCAGCTGCGGTACAGAGGAGTGAGCAGAATGCACGCTGCAAAGACTGCCGGCCTCAGCTGTTCCCTTCTAAATGAGGCCTCCCTTCTTCAGTGTTGGGTCTATAGCACAGCTGCCCTGCCCTTACATGTATATACTGGCCACAGCCTGGCGTTCTTCTTAGATCCCAGCCCCCAGAGGCTCGTGACCCGCTCTTCAGCTCCCTCAATAGCTGTGCCCAACACCACCATCACACTTGCCACTCCTGGGCCAAGGAGACAGTGGGGAAACTGGGCACCTTTGTGTGCCCACCAAAGTGAAATCCACTGCTGCTCCTTCAGGAGGGAAGTGCAGGTGGGCCAAGCACCCCATAGCTGCCAACCTTCATTGCTTCAGCTGAAGGGGTCTGCCTTCCCCAGTGAAAGGCCAGCAGCCCAGAGGCCCTGCTCCCAACTATTTCACCTGTTACCTGGAGGTCTTCTGAGAGCCTAGCACCCCATAGGCCTGTGATGGGCCTTGGGACTTCGACCACATAAGCATTCTGCAGGCCATTCTGAGAGCCCAGACCCCAAAGCATGTGATCAGCCATGGGAATCCCCCCACCAGAGCGTTCTGCCATAATCTGAGAATCCTGTGGGCCCTTTTAAGAGACCAGCTCCCACAGGCCTGTGATCAGCCATAGGGACCCAATCACCTGAGTGTTTTGCTATATTCTGAGCATTCTGTGGGCACTCCTGAGAGCCCAGCCCCACAGGTCTGCAATATGCATTGATGCACCAACTGCCTGAGCATTCTGCAACTGCCTAAGCATTTTGTAGGCCCTTCTGAGATCCCAGCCTCCACAGGCACATGATGTACCCTAGGACTCCCACTTCCAGAGTACTCTCCCTGCCTCTGCTTGAGAGTTCTGCCTGTGACTCCAAGAACCAGCCCATCACTCCCTATCATAGCCAGCAGCAGGATTCTAGAGACTTAACAAGTCCACTGGCCTGATCCTGGTACACTTCTTACAGGACTCATACATGCTGTCCGCTGGGCATTCTGGGGGATAAGGAATTGGAAGTTTGCCTAGTCCTGTCTACCACTGCTAGTACATGACCATGCCTCAACCTGGGGTCTGAGCTCAGATGGACCCAACCAGACGATACTGCCACAGCTAATACCCAACTGTGTGTGCTAAAAAGTGGAGCCCCTCTGTGATATCTACAGAAAGCAGAAGCATTACCCATTGGCAAACAGGTGAGTCACAAAGCTGTGTGTATTGGACTGATTCAGGAGGTTCCACCCAGAAACAACTCCCATAGACAAGTGTCTTCTGTGGCTATCAGCTATACTGTGGTCTGGAGATACACGGCAGTTGTGCATTTGAACTGAGAGCCATGAGCTCTGAGTCAGGGGTGTGATAGGTAAATAGAACATATTGCTACCTGTCTAGGATGTGAAGCTAGTCCTCCTACTCTCTGCTGAGATCTTGGCACTGTTCACCAGGTACTCCCCCAACCATGCCTGTCAGGGCTGGCTCCCCAGTTCATCATTGGGGTATTTGTGTGCAAGCCAGACAGTCAAGCTCTGCCTAGCTCTCTTTCCCCTCACCCCTCATGGGACAGGAAGGTCAGGGAACCTGGCATTCCACTGTCCAGCCCATCATCTGAAACAACATAGAGCACCACACAATAAACAAATATCAAGTGCATACCGATCTGCTTTTGCCACAGCTGGCTTGTACTGGTAAATGCCACCTACCGCCCTATAGATTGAACTGTAAAACCCAACATAAAAACCTGACTAAGAAGTGCACAGGCCTATAGAAACGAAGCCAAAAGACTTCTGGCTACTTCCCAACCTACTCTACAGTCACACCCCCCAAGAGGGGCGGCGGCAGGGGGTGAACCACGTCCAAATGAAAATAAATTCAAAAGTAATATGTGGCAGCTTCTACAGATAAGAAGGAACCAACATAAGAACTTCAGGACTATGAAGAAAAAGAATGTAATGACATCCCCAAAACGTCACAGTACCTACCTAGCAATGAATCTTAATCAAATGAAAACTTTGAAATGACAGATAAAACATTCAAAATATGGATTGTAAGGAAGCTCAATGAAATCCAAAATAAAGTCAAACACATACAAACAAACACAAAGAAATCAGAAAACAATTCAGGAGATAAAAGATAAATAAATATATATATATATATATATATTTTTAAATTCTGGAAGTGAAAAAAAGATGAAAGGAATTTCAAAACAGAATTGAAAACTTTAATAACATACTAGACCATGCATAAGAAATAATTTTGAGCATGAGGGCTGGTCTTTTGAATTAAATCAGATAAAATTAAAGAATAAATAATTTTTAAAAAATGAACAAAGTCTTTGAGAAATATGGGATAATGTAAAGTGACCAAACTTGCAACTTATAGGCAGAAAGAAAAAAGAAAAGAAGTTTGGAAAGCATAATTGAGGAACTAATTCAGGAAAATATCCCCAATCTTGTTAGAGACGTAGACATCCAGATATAAGCAATTCAGAGAACACCTAGAAGACACTACAGAATACAAACATGACCGAGGGATAAAGTCGCCAGACTATTCAAGTTCAATGTGAAAGAATAAATCATAAAAGAAGCCAGAGAAAAGCATCAAATCACCAATAAAGGAAATCTCATCAGACTGACAGTGGACTTCTCAGCAGAAATTTTAACAAGCCAGAAGAGAATGGGGACCTAATTTTAGCTTCCTTTAAAAAGTGCCATCCAAGAATTTTATATCCAGCCAAAATAAGCTTCATAAAATGAAGAAGACATAAAGTCATTAACCGAAAAGAAAACACGAGAGGAATTTATCACCATTAAACAGGCCCCATAAGAAATGCTCAAAGACGTTCTAAAGATGGAAACAAAAGTATGTCACTCACCATCATAAAGGCACACATAAGTAGAAATCTCAAAGATCCTATAAAACAATCATACAATTGAGAATCCAAGGCAACTAGCTAGCAACATTATGACAGGATTAAAACCTCATATATCAATATAACCTTCAACATAAATGCCTAAATGTTCCAAAATACGTAGACCAGCAAGTTGGGTAACAGACAAAAACCAACTATCTGCTGCCAAAAAGAGACCCACAGAATAGCTAAGCACACCTACAGACTTAAAGTAAAGGGGTGGAAAAAGATATAGCATGCAAATAAAAAACACAACAAAGCCGAAGTAGCCATTCTCATATCAGATAAAACAGACTTTAAACCAGCAACAGTAAGAAAAGGCAAAGAAAGGCATTATATAATGATAAGGGCTCAATTAAACCAAAAGATTTAATTATCCTAAATATATATTCATCCAACACCAGAGCGCTCAGATTCAAAAACAAATACTAATAGACCTAAGAAAAGAGATTGATGGCAATACAATAATAGTGGGGGACTTCAATACCAAGTGACAACACTAGACAGGTCATCAAGGCAAACGTCAACAAAGAAACTCTAGACTTAAACTGGACTCTAGACCAAATGGATGTTTACTGAATATTCTAATCAACAACTACAGCATATACATTTTTCTCCACCGCACATGTAACACTCTCCAAAACTGAACATATGCTTGACCATAAAGCAAATTTCAATACATTCAAGAAAATCAAAATCACATCAAGTATCCTACTGGACCACAGTAGAATAAAATTAGAAATCAATACCAAGGGGAACTCTCAAAGCTACACAAGTACATGGAAATGAAACAAGTTGCTCATGAATGACTTTTGGGTGAACAACAAAATCAAGGCAGGAATAAAAAAATTGAAATGAATGAAAATAGAGACACAACATAACAAAACGTCTGAGACACAGCTAAAGCAGTGCTAAGAGGAAAGTTTTTAGTGTTAAATGCCTAAATCAAAAACACAGAAAGATCTCAAATCAATGACCTATTGTCAAACTACACGAAACTAGAATAACAAGAAAAACCAAACCCAAAGCTAGAAGAAGACAAAAAATAACTAAGTCTCATTTCGCTGAATAAAATGAGATTGCGACCAAAAAAAGGATCAACAAAATGAGAAGCTGGTTCTTTGAAATAATAAACAAAGTTGATAGACCTCTAGATGGTTTAACCAAGAAGAAAAGAGAGAAGATTCTAACAAGTACAATCAGAAATTGAAAAGGGCACACATGGCAATGAATACCACAGAAATATATATAAAAGATGATCAGTGATTACTATGAACATGTATATACACACAAACTAGAAAAGCTAGATGATGGATAAATTCCTGGAAACATACAGTCTCCCAAGATTGAACCAGGATGAAACAGAAAACACAAACAGACAAAAGGAATAGTGAAACTGAGCCAGTAATAATAAAATGTTCCATCAAAAAAAGCCAGGACCACACAGGTCTAGAAACAAGTTTTTCCAGACATGCAAAGAAGAGCTGGTGCCAATCTTACTAAAACTGTTCCCAAAAATTGAGGAGTTGGGAATCCTTCCTAATTAATTCTACAAAACCGGTATCATCCTGAGAGCAAAATCAGGTAAGGACACAACCAAAAAAGAAAACTGCCAGCCAATATCCCTGATGAATATAGATGCAAAAATCCTCAACGAAATACTAGCAAACCAAATCCAACAGCACATGCAAAAAACAGTTAATCGTGATCAAGTGGATTTTATTCTAGGGATGAAAGGATGGATCAACATTTACTAATCAATAAATGTAAATCACCACATAAACAAAATTATAAACACAAATCATGTGATCATCTCAATAGATGCGGAAAAAGCATTCGAGACAATTCAACATCACTTGATGATAAAAACCCTCCATATAATAGGCATAGAAGGAACATACTCCAACATCATACCAAATGCAGGAAAGTTGAAAGCATTCCTTTCAAGAACTGAAACAGGTCAAGGATGTCCACTTTTACCATTCCTAGTCAACACAGTACTGGAAAGTCCTAGCCAGAGCAATCAAGCAAGAGAAAGAAATAAAATACATCCAAATTGGAAAAGAGGAAGTCAAAGTACCTCTATTCATTGATGATATAATATGATACTGAGAAAACAGAAAAGACTCCTCCAACAGACTCCTAGACTTGATAAACAAATTCAGTAATGTTTAAAAAAATAAAATCAACATACAAAAATCAGTAGCTTTTCTATACAACAATGATGTTCTAACTGAAAACCAAATGAAAGTTCTAATTAACAATCTCATTAACAACAGCCGCAAAAAGTAAAATACCTACAAATACATTTAACCAAGAATGTGAAAGAGTTCTACAAGAACTATAAAACACAGATGAAAGAAACTAGATCAAATGGACAAATGGAGAAACATCTCATGCTCATGAATTGAAAGAATCAATATCATTAAAATGACCATACCAGTCCCAGGCACAGTGGTTCACGCCTGTAATCCCAGCACTTTGGGAGGCTGAGGCAGGAGAATCGCTTGAACCCAGAAGTTCCAGACCATCCTAGTCAACATACCGAGACCTCATCTTTACCAAAAAAATTTAAATTAGCCAGACACGGTGGCATACACCTGTATCCCCAGCTGCTCAGGAGGCTGAAGTGGGAGGATTGCTTAAGTCTAGGAGGTCAAAGCTGCAGTGAGCTGTGATTGTGCCACTGCATTCCAGCCTGGGCGACAGAGAGAGACGCTGTCAAAAAACAAACAAACAAACAAAACAACAACAAAAAAACATACTGACCAAAGCAATATCCACATTCAATACAATTCCTATCAAACTATGAATGCCATCCTTCAGAGAATTAGAAATAACAATCCTAATGTTTACACAGAACCAAAAAACAGCCTAAATAGCCAAAGCAACCCTAAGTAAAATTAACAAAGCCAGAGGCATCACATTTCCTAATTTCAAATTATACTACAAGGCTATAGTAACTAAAACAGCAGAGTACTTGCACAAAAATAGACACATAGATCAATGGAACAAAACAGAGAACCCAGAAATAAAGCTGCATACCTATAGCCATCTGATTTTCTACAAAATCTACAACAATAAACAATGAGGAGAGAACACTCTATTCAACACATGGTATTGGGAAAATTGCCTAGCCACATGAAGAAGAATAAAACTGGACCCCTATCTCTCACTGTTTACAATAATTAACACAAGATTGTTTGAAGACTTAAACATAAGATGTGAAACTACAAAGGTCCTAGAAGAAAACCTAGGCAAAACTCTTCTGGACATTGATCTATACAAAGAATTTATGACTAAGATCCCAAAAGCAAATGCAACAAAAACAAAAGTAGACAAATTGGACTTAATTAATTTCCTGCACAGCCAAAGAAATAATCAGTAGAGTAAAAAGATGACCTACAGAATGGGATAAAATATTTGCAAACTATGCCTCTGACAAAAGACTAATATCGAGATCTGCAAGGTACTCAAACAACTCAACAGGTAAACAAACAAACAAACAAACCTATTAAAAGGTGGGCAAAGGATATGAACACGCATTTTACAAAAGAAGACACACAAGCAGCCAACAGACATGGAAAATGCTCAATATCACTAATCATCAGAAAAATGCAAATTAAAACCAAAATGAAATATGATTTTATATCAGTCAGGAGGGCTTTTATTAAAAAGTTAGAAAATAACAGATGTTGGCATGGATGTGGGAGAAAACAGGTACACTTATACACTGTTAATGGGAATGTAAATTAGTACAACCTTTATGAAAAACCATATGAAGATTTCTCAAAGAACTAATAATCAAAAAAATTTGACCCAGCAATCCCACTAATAGGTATGTACCTAAAGTAAAATAAATCATTATATAAAAAGGACACCTGCACTTGTATGTCTATCACAGCACTGTTCACAATAGCAAAGTCATGGAATCAATCTAAGTGTCCATCAATGGTTAATTGGATAAAGAGAATAGGTATATAGACACCATGGAATACTATGCAGCCATAAGAAAGAATAAAATCATTATCTTTGCAGCAACATGGATGGAGGTGGAGATTATTATCCTATGTGAAATAACTCAGAAAATCAAATATCCCATCTTCTCACTTATAAGTGGGAGCTACACAATGGATACTCATGGACATACAGATGGAAATAATAGACACCGAGGACTCCAAAAGGGGAGAAGTTAAAAGGGAATTGAGGGTTGAAAAATTACCTACTGGTCATTGTTTGGTTGATGGGTACATTAGAAATCCAAACCCACCATTATGCAATATATCCACGGAAAAAACCCACAAATGCACCCCCAGATCTAAATTATTTTTTTAAGAAAAAGAAAAATAAATATGTATGTAAATATTCCACTGATTTGTTATTTAAATTAAAAGCAATAAACCTTTAATATCCTGTGTTGGTCATATGAAGTTATTCAATAACAAGCTTTCTACTTAACTTACATCCCAGTCAATATTTGCAAAAAACAGATGTCTTTTGATTTCTTCAACTCCTTCTGATCCTATAAAAAAAAGAAATGATATTTTATTTTTATGATTTTTTTTAGTCTTGCTCCCTGGCTTCCAGACTGCTATCTGTAAACAGGAATACACATATTTCATACATTCCTTGAAAAGAAAAATACATGATTTCTTATCTGGCATTTTATTAGCTGGTCCTTTCATTTTACTGTGATAAAAAATAACTAACGTTCATATTGAACTACAATAAAGTGTCTCCCAAATCAAATCAAAATAGTATTAAACATAATACTTAAACTTAAATACATATTTTTTCATTCCTAATTTATCTTATGACCTCATATTTATATGCCAAATTGAAAGGTACAAAGGAATAAAGCAACACTGAAATTTTCACACAAGGGCATAAATAATAGGATCGCATCTGGATACAGGGAAAGGCTACCAGAAAGAGGTCAAAAAAGTAGTTACAGAAACATAATATTTACTTTGAAGAATATTGGGAGGGGCAAAATATCTATCTTCAAATATATAAAAGATTACCTGTACAAGGGAGAATCTGTTTATTATTTCAAAAGAAGTAACCCATAATATATACATAATAATAGGTTGAACAGAAGCTTTCATTAACTAGACTACTTCAGTTTTAAATCATGGACATAACAGAGTTTAGTTTGTCTGAAATGCACACACAAAATGAAAAATTCTACGTATAGAAGTAATGTGCTCAAATCAAACAAGAAAACATAAAGATTTAATTATCCTCCCAAAACATGCAGTTACTTCTATAAAAGCTAAGAAAATAAGCAGTACCCAATCTATTTGCTGGATTCCTTTTGAATAACATCCTTAGAAGACTTTGTGCTTCAGCACTAAGAAATTGAGGCATTCCAAGTTTTGCTCTGAAACAGAGGATTTTAGAAAGTTTCACTTAAATTTAGCCACACTTTTGATTTGAAAAATCTCAAAAAGAATTTTTAAAAGTGCTTTTACAAGGGTAAATAAAGTCCTGTATATGGTAGAAGGGAACAAGACAGTGAGAAAAAGGTTCTCTTGTATTATTTTAAAATCGCGATAATTTTTTCAAAACTGAAAGCAAGAGATTTTTTTCCCAAAAGAAAAACATACTGTTTACACTTACTTTAATATCATATTCATGGTCTCATTTCTGTCTTTACCTTGAAATGGCAGAGTACCAGTAAGCATTTCAAACTAAAACAAACAAAACACACCACACAATTAGAACACCTTAGAATATATAATAAGATTCTCTAGAAAAAAACTGAGACTTCTATATAATCATCAAATTGTAAGATCTACATGATAGTAGATCAAAATGGGACCAGAAAACTAGGTCACTTAAAGAAATATACTTCTGGTATCCCACTCTCTCTCTCTATATATATAGCTCAACTGATGGTGACCTGTAGCAGATGAAACCAACCAATTCTTCCTCAGTTCTAATTCGGCTATGTTCTCAAAGCCAAAGCAATTTGAAAATACACACAATGCATTTTCTGTTAAAACAAATATATTCTTTTGAAGCGAATGTTTAATAATAAAGGAAAAGGAAAAATAAGCAGAAAATCATTTCAAATTCATAAATGCCCAAGAAAGATTTAACCATTCTCATTCCCTCCACTGCCCCCAAAACAGGAGCCAAAAAAGAAGTAGAAGCAGCAGAACACACCACCACCACCACCCCCCGCCACACACATACATGCCAATAGCTTTAAAAAAGAAACATACACCTTAGTTGTACACAGAAGAAGGAAAACATTTTCTCAAAGAGAACTGACTGCAATGTGACTAACTAGAACATTAAATAATGGTATAAAAAAATACTACCTCTAAAAATCATTACAGTACATTAAAGAGAAGTTTTTGTAACACCAGTATTTAGATCTCAAACTTAGATTCAATAATGGCTTTGGCCTTAGTCTTCTACTCATTTATCTGAACTCACAATCTAAGTGAGCTTATACATTCAAGTCTCTTCTGTATCTTAATGTCTCCCAAAATCTGCTGTTCAAGGCTTAATCTCTCTCAAACTCCAGCTTTCCTTCCCAAATCTTAAGTAATGGTACGCCACCAAAGACTGGAGGAGTACAGGTGAGAACTTCAGGGAGAGAATGAAGGAAGGATCGTATATAGGACTCACATCTTCCCTCAAAGAAACTACAGGTTGGGTAGTTAATATATACATATTAAGGTCTCCAAATGATTCTGATTCTCTCTCCACTACCCCTCCTAGTTTATCACCACCCAGTGGTGAGTCATTAACCTACAGTAACCTATGCTACATGTTAAAAATTATTTTTTCCCACTTCCAAAACCAGCTGTCCTCTTCAGCTATCTCTTCTATTAACTTACCATTCTTTCAACCCCCTAAAGCTCACAAATTTTATAGGCATTTTTATCTTTGACAATTCATTTCTTTTTGATCTGTGTCATCTAATTTGCTACCAAGGTTAACAACTGCTTACTTTGAAATCTCTATAATCTTACAATTGTCTTTTAAGATCTCTTTTGTCTTCCTATTTCTAGTTTCTTCCATTACAATCCACTTACAAGGCTAATCTTCCTAAAATACAATTTTCTCTAATTTCCATCCTGTTTAAGAATCTAAAAGTTTCCTCCTACCCAGAGAATCATGTATAAATGCTTATAGGTTTATAGCTTCACTTCCTCCACCTTTGCCCTCTTTCTCCACTTCTCTAGTCAAACTGGTTCTCCAAGTCTTTGCTAATATGATCACAATACTCTCCTTCCTGACACACAACTATTTAAATTTTATCCATCCTTCAGGGCTTAATTTAAGTTCCAACTCTTTCAGTTTGCCTACATCAGCTTACATTAAATCTTCCCTGAACTCCTAAGGTACTTCTTGAGAGTTTATTTAGCCACTCCAATTGAAAAAGACCAAATATTTTACTTAGAATCAGTTCCTACCCCACAGGCCTCCTAATATGTCAGGCTTATAATAGACACTTAACATGCTGATGTGTCATTTGATGTGCTACTCAGTGATAAATGGACAAAATGGATCAGACCTCCAAAGCAAATTATATCTAATTCAACAGCTATTTATCTATCATCCTACTGACTACTGCAAATTCTATGCTTAATCTCATACCAAATTAGTCAGTCTGTATTAAGCATCTACTGAAATGCTCACTATGCTTGATACTATGGGAGATGAAAAGTAGTATAAGACATGATTCCTCTGCTCAACAGGTTTATAACCTTTCTAGGGAATACATGGAACAATCTGACAATAAGACACTATATGGTAAGGTGCTAAGTTCTGTAACATTCAATTAAAATACCATGTAACTGATAAACTCATCATTCTGAAATATAGAATCTGACAGACCTTTTCATAAGTATCAAATATGAATAGTTTATAATAACAATGCTGTCATTTACCTTTTTACTAGCAACTTTAAAATAAATCAGAACACCAAAACCTTAATTTTTATTGTGTAACAGCTAGCCAATCACAAGGTTTTTGGTGTTAATTATAAATTATCAGAACCCCTTTCTGACCTGCTAAATCCCAAAATTTGAATTAAAATAAAATTATAAGTAATATCAATCACAGGTTGGCATAATTAAAACAAATAATGCTACTTACCATAAGAACACCATATGACCACCAATCAGCACTCTGGGAATGGCCTCTCCTATTTACTACTTCAGGAGCCATATACTCTACTGTACCACAAAATGAGTAAGCCTTCTTTTCTTGATCTACTGACTCCTTGCTGAGTCCAAAATCTATAATAACAGTATTACCAAAAAATGTGTCTGAAAAACTTCAGAAAATAGAAAACGTCAAAAGAAACAAAATAATGTATTAAACATTACAATTATTTATGGATGGCCTACAGTTACTCTTAAGAAAGTTCCTGTGAGATCAATAAGAGAAAGCAGCCTGTATTTCATAACAATACTCTTTAAGGTCATTTAAAGATCCTTCCATGAAATCTCATCCTCAAAATACATGCTTTCAGGTCTACACTAGAATATAGTGCAAAAAATGTGAGGGAACAACAATTAAATCAAAGCTGCCGTATTGATCTAAGTTTTAAAATAGACTAAGACAAAACAGAAATAGTAACTTATACTTTTTAAAATATTAAAAAAGCAAATTTTGCTTTGGCTTTGGTGAGCTTCCATTTTTGTTCAAAGCCTTCAAGGAGCTAAAGATGTCAATAATAAAAATCAATCTTATTTCTTGGTATTACTAATGAACAAATGGAAGATGAAATTTAAAAAGTACCATTTAATAATACCACCAAAAATATCAAACATGAAATCTACAGGTATAAATATACATCTACAGCTATAAAATACATGTGCAAGAATTATATGCTGAAAACTGGAAACACTGATGAAAGAAATCAAAGTAGACCTAAATAAATGGGAAGATATACCATGTTCATGAATTGGAAGATTTAATGTTGTTAAGGTATCAATTCTCCCCAAACTGATAAACCAATTCAATGAAACTTCAATAAAATCCCAGCAAAATTTCTTTTGTAGAAATCAATAAGCTGATTCTACAATTTGTATAAAAAAGTCAAGAAAATAAAATAGTCCAAACAATTTTGAAAAGGAAGAAAACAGTTGGACTTATACTACACCTGACTTCAACACTTACTATAAAGCTACGGTAATCAAGATAGTGGGGTACCGGAAAAAGGTTGGACATATATATCAATGGAATAGAAGAGTGTACAATGATAGACTGACATATACAGTTAATTCTGCTATAATGCTTCTTTTGAAAATGTAAATTTGTTCTAATGCAATTGATATCTTAGCAAACAATCTAAGTATAACGTGAATTTCACACTGGCTTATCAGTGATTTAGTCTGCAGGAAGTGTTACATGAGCACAGAAAACTGTATCAGCTGAGCTTAGGAAAGTAGAAATACATAAAATGCACATATGCACACACCTCAAACATCTACCAGCTAATTCACTGTATTTGTTATGAGCCACTCCTGTCCACCTCTAGCGTTAAAATTTTCCTTCCAATTCCAGATAATCTAACTTCCACTACATCATTATAACTTACAAACTGTAACTTTTCTGACACCCACTTCCACAAGCAAACTTCGGGTCTTTTTCAAGGTAAGGAACTGTATTTACTGCAGTCTTTATGTATTTCTTAATCATTTAGAACATACAGAACAATGCTACCCTTTTTACTTTCTTTTCTTTTGTGTATCACTGATCAAACATTTTAAAGTTATGTCCCTTGCCTCCTTTTCCCCGTAAGTTCTGTGGTTTATATACTATGGATTTATGCATACTGCAGTGATTTAGATCACATATGTCACACTGTAACAGAACTGGCTCTATATTGTCACTTAATTTCTTGCAAAGGTGCAAAAGCAATTCCATGGAGAAAAAGCAGTCTTTTCAACAAATGGTACCAGAACAAGTAGGATAGAGATATAGAAAAATTCATCCTCATACCATAAATAATTAACTCAAAATGGATCGTAAACCATGTAAAACCTAAAACTATAAAATTTACAAAAAAGAAAACAGAAAATCTTTGTGATCTTGGGTTAGATAAGGATTTCTTAGATACATCAAAAGTATAATCCATAAAAGAAAAATAATGACAAACTGGACACCATCAAAATAAACAAAACTGTTCTTCAGAAAATGGTATTAAGAAAATGAAAAAGAAGCTACAGGAGGAAACGATGGAGCAAGATGGCAAAATAGAAGCCTATACCATTTGTAGCTTCTGCAGGAACACTAAAGTTTAACAACTCTCTGCACACAGAAAAGCACCATCACAAGAATCAAAAATCGGGTGAGTAATCACAGTACTTAGTTTTAACTTCATATTGCTGAAAGAGGCACTGAAGAGGGTAGAAGAGACAGTCATGAATCACTGATGACACCCGTTCCCCATGCCCCAGCAGCAGCCATGCAATGAGGAGAGTCTTTGCAGATAGGGGAGGGAAAGCTCAGCAACTGGGGGGCTTTACATTGAATTCAGTGCTGCCCTGTTACAGCAGACAGCAAAGTCATGCTGGCCTCAGCCAGCACCCACATATGGAGGAAGCTTTTGTTATTTTTTTTAAGTTTTTTTTTTTTTTTTGAGACAGAGTCCTGCTCACTGCAACCTCTGCCTCTCGGGTTCAAGTGATTCTCCTGCCTCAGCCTCCTGAGTAGCTAGGATTACAGGCGCCCACCACCACGGGCAGCTAATTTTTTTCGTGCTTTTAGTAGAGGCAGGGTTTCACCATGTTGGTCAGGCTGGTCTCGAACTCCTGACCTCAGATGATCCATCCACCTCGGTCTCCCAAAGTGCTGGGTTTATAGGCATGAGCCACTGCACCCGGCCAGAGGAAGCTTTTGGACAAGAACTAGACAGAAGGGAATTGCCTGTCCCAGTGTTCTAAATTTGAACTCCTCAGCAAGCCTCGCCATCTTGGGCCAAAGTGCTCTGGGGTCCTAGGTAAACTTAAAAGGCAGTCTAAGATGCAAACCCTGCAATTCCTAGGCAACTACTAGTGTTGAACTGGAATTAGAGCCAGTGGACTAGGGTGGCATGTGACCTAGGGAGATACCAGCCAGGGTGGCTAAGGGAGTACTTGTGCCACCATTCCCCCAACCCCAGACAGCACAGCAACAAAAGTGACTCCTTCCTTCTGCTTAAGGAGGAAGGAACAAAAAGTAAAGAGGACTTTGTCTTGCATCTTGGATATCAGCTCAGCCATAGTAGGACAGGACACTGGGCAGAGTTGTGAGGTTCCCATTCCAGGCCCTAGCTCATGGATGGTATTTCTAGACACATCCTGGGCCAAAAGGAAACCCACTGTCTTGAAGAGAAGAACCCAGTCCTGGCAGGATTCATTGCCTGCTGATTAACGAGCTCTTGGGCCATGAACAACCACCAGCAGCAACATACCCAGGTAGTACACCATGGGCCTTGGGCTCTGAGAAATGCTGGCTTCAGGTGTGACCCAACAAATTGAGAGCTGTGGTAGCTACAGAAAAAGATTCTTTCTGTTTGAGAAAAGCAGACAGAAAGGTAATGCACCTTAGGTACCAGCTCAGCCACAGTGGGGTAGGCCAATAAGCAGGCTCTTGAGGTCTCTTGAGTCTGAGCCTAGGCTCTTGGATATCATTTCTGGATCTGCCCTGGGGCATATGGGAGCCCAGTGCTCTGAAGAACGAGTTCCCAGCCTGGCAGCATTCACCACTTGTTGACTGAAGAGCCACTGGGCTTTAAGTGAACATTGCCAGTGGCCTGGCAGAACCCCTGCTATGGGCTGCTGGTGCTGATGGCTATAGGGAGAGGCCCTTCTCCCTGTGGAGAGGGGAGGGAAGTGCAACAAAGATTCTGGATTATGGTCTGAGTGCCAGCTTAGCTGCAGTAGAAAAGAACTTCAGGTAAATTTCTAAGGTATTTGACTCTAATCCTTGGCTCCCAGACAGCATGTCTGGTCCTGCCCGGGGCCCGGGGGAACTCATTGCCATGAAAGGAAGGACACAAACCTGTTTGGCCTTAACATCTGCTGACTGTAGAGCACTATGGCCTTGAGTGAAAATAGGTTTTACCCAGGTAGTAGTTATAGTGAGCCAAGGTCGAGACCCAGTGTTGTGCTGGCTTCCGGTTTGATTCAATGCAGTCTGTGTGGTGGCGGCCACAGGGGTGATTGCATAACCACATCCCCATTCCAGGTGGCTCAGCACAGAGACAGACTCCATTTGTTTGGGAGAAAATAAGAGAAAAGAACAAGGTTCTCTGACTGGTAATACAGAGAATTCTTCCAGAATTTATCCAAGGCCACCAATGGGGTACCTCTAGGAGCCTATAAAACCACAGCATTATTGGGCTTGGGGTTCAACTCCCAGCGAATACCTGTACAGTCTTCTCAAGAAGGACAGGTACAAACAAGCCCGGAGTGCAAAGACCAAATTAAAAATCTAACTCATCAATGCCCATACACTCCCAAGCATCTACAAGCAGCAAGACCATCCAGGAAAACATGACCTCACCAAATGAACTAAATAAGGAACCAGGAACCAATTCTGGAGAAACAGATAGATATGCAGGCTTTCAGACAGATATTTCAAAATAGCTCTGTTGAGGAAACTCAACGAAACTAAAGATAACGAAGAGAAGGAATTTATAATTCTATCAGATAACTTTAATAAAGAGATTAAAATAATTTAAAAGAATCAAGTAGAAATTCTAGAGTTGAAAAATGCAACTTGACATATCAAAGAATGCATGACAGTCTCTTAATAGAAGAACTGATCAAGGAGTGAAAATAATTTGTGAGCTTGAAGACAAGCTATTTGAAAATACACAGAGGAGAAAAAATTAAAAAAAAAAAGAATAAAGCATGGCTACAAGATCTAGAAAACAGCCAAAGAGGGGCAAGTCTAAGAGCTACTGGACTTGAATAGAAAGTAGACAGAGAAAGACGGATAAGAAGTGTATTCAAAGGGATAATATCAGAGAACTCCCCAAACCTAGAGAAAGAAATAAACATACAAGTGCAAGAAAGTTATAGAACATCCAACAGATTTAAACCAAAGAAGACTACCTCAAGGCATTTAATAATCAAACTCCAAAAGTTCAATGATAAAGTATCCTAAAAGCAGCAAGAGAAAATAAACAAATGACATAATGGAGCCCCAATACACCTGGCAGCATACTTTTCAGTGGAAACCTTACAGGTTAGGAGAGAGTGGCATGACATATTTAAAGTGCTGAAAAAAAATTACTTTATACTATTATAACTGGCAAAACATATTCTTCATGCATGATGGAGAAATAAAGATCTTCCCAGACAAACAATAACTGAGAGATTTCATCAACACCAAACCTGTCTTATAAGAAATGCTAAAGGGAGTTCTTCAATCTGAAAGAAAAGTATGTAATAAGCAAGAAGAAATCATCTGAAAGTACAAAACTCACTATAATAGTAAGCATAAAGAAAAATGCAGGGAATATTATTATGCTGTCATTGTGGGGTATAAATTCTTCTTAAGTAGAAAGACTAAATGATGAACCAATCAAATAATAACTACAAAAACTTTTCAAAACATAGTACAATAAGACATAAAGAGAAGCAATGAAAACTTGAAAAGTGGGGGGACGAATTCAAAGTGTAGTGTTTTTATCAGGTTTTTTTGCATGTTTGTTTGGACAATCAGTGTTAAGTTTTCATCAGTTTAAAATAAGAGGTATTAGATCATATTGGCAAGCCTCATGGTATTCTCAAACCGAAAAACATACAACAGATATGCAAAAAATAAAGAGAAAAAGGCTGGGTGTGGTGGATCATGCCTGTAATCACAGCACTTTGGGAGGCCGAGGAGGGCAGATCACAAGTTCAAGAGACTGAGACCATCCTGGCTAACACGGTGAAACCCCGTCTCTACTAAAAATACCAAAAAATTAGCCAGGTGTGGTGGCAGGCGCCTGTAGTCCCAGCTACTTGGGAGGCTGAGGCAGGAGAATGGCGTGAACCCGGGAGGTGGAGCTTGCAGTGAGCCAATATTGCACCACTTCACTCCAGCCTGGGCGACAGAGCAAGACTCCATCTCAAAAACTACATAAATAAATAAATAAAGAGAAAGAAACTAAATCACAGCACCACAGAAAATCACCTTCAGTAAAAGGAGGGCAGGGAGGAAGAAAACAAGGAAGAGAAGACCAGAAAACAACTAAAAAAATGGCATGAGTAAGTCCCGATTTATTAATAATAACATTGTATGTAAATGGACTAAACAATCAAAATACATAGACTGGATGAACCATGAAAAAACAAGAAACAATAATCTGTTGCCTACAGGAAAGACACTTCACCCATAAAGATACATACAGACTGAAAATAAAGAAATGGGAAAAGATATTCCATGCCAATGGAAACCACAAAGGAGCAGGAGTAGTTATATCATACAAAATAGATTTGAAGGCAAAAATTGTAAGAAGGGAAATGGAGGTCATTATATAATGATAAAGGGGTCAATCCTGCAAGAAGATAGAAAAATTATAAATATTTGTGGACCCAAAACTGGAGCAACCATATATACAGAGCAAATATTATTAGAGATAAAGAGGGATATAGAACTCAATACAGTAACAGCCGGTGACTTCAACACCCCACTTTCAGCATTGGACAGATCTCCCAGACAGAAAACTCAACAATGAAATATCGGACTTAATCTGCACCATAGAAAAAGTGGACCTAATAGATACTTACAGAACATTTCATCCAAAGGCTGCAGAATACACATTCTTCTCCTCAGCACATGGATCATTCCAAGAATAGACCATATGTTAGATCACAAAACAAGTCTTAATATATTCAAAAATCTGAAATAATATCAAGCATCTTCTGTGATCACAACTGAATACAACTAGACGTCAACAACAAGAGGAATTTTGGAAACTATATAAACACATAGAAATAAAACAATATGTTCCTGAATGACCAGAGAGTCAATAAAAAAATTAAGAAAGAAATTTAAAAATTTCTTGAAATTAATGATAATAGAAATACAACATAAAAAATCCTATGGAATACAGTGAAAGCAGTACTAAGATGGAAATTTATAGCTGAAAGTGCTTACATCAAAAAAAAATTCAAGTAACTTTATGATGTATCTTAAAGAACTAGAGAAGCAAGTGAATTGAACCCAAATTAGTTGGAGAAAAGAAGTAATAAATATCAGAGCAGAAATAAATGAATTTTAAATGAGGAAAATAATATAAAAGATCAATGAAATAAAAACTTGCTTTTTGAAAAAACAAAATTGATAAACCATTAGCCAGACTATCAAAGAAAAACAGGGAGAAGACCCCAATAATTAAAATAAGAGATGAAAAAGGAAATATTATGACTGATACCACAGAAATTCAAAGGGTCATTAGTGGCTACTATGAGCAACTACATGCCAATAAACGGGAAAATCTAGAGAAAATGGACAAATTCCTTGTCACGTAAAACCTACCAAGAAATCCAAAACCTGAAGAGGCCAATAACAATTAGTAAGATCAACACCATAATAAAAAGTCTCCCAGTAATGAACTGCCCAGGGCCTGATGGCTTCAGTGCTACACTCCTCCAAACATTTAAAGAAGAATTAATACCAATCCTGTTCATAATATTCCAAAAAATAGAGCAGGAGGGAATACTCCCAAAGTCATTCTATGAGGCAAGTATTACACTGATACCCAAACCAGACAAAGATACGACAACAAAAAACTACAGGCCAATATCTCTGATGAATAATAATGCAAAAATACTCAACAAGATACTAGCAAATTGAATTCAATAATACATTAAAAAGACTGTTCATCATGACCAAGTGGGATTTGTCCCAGGTATGCAAGGATGGTTCACCATATGCAAATCACTTAATATGATACACCATACCAACAAAATGAAGGACAAAAACCACATGATGATTTCAACTGATGTTGAAAAAGCACCCAATGAAACTCAACATCTCTTCATGATAAAAAAAAAACCCTCAGAAAATTGGGTATAGAAGGAACATGCTTCAACATAATCAAAGCCATATACGACAAACCCACATTTAGTATCATACTGAATTGGGAAAAACTGTCATCCTTTCCTCTGAGACCTGGAACACAATGAGGATGCCTGCTTTCACTACTGTTAATCAACATAGTACTGCAAATCCTAACCAGAGCAATCAGACAAGAGAAAGAAAAAGGGCATCCAAGTGAGAAAGGAAGAAGTCAAATTATCCTTTTTTACGGATGGTATTATCTTACATTTGGAAAAACCTAAAGACTCCTCCAAGAAACTATTAGAACTGACAAACTCAGCAAAGTTGCAGGATACAAAATGAACACACAAAAATCATTAGCATTTCTACAGGCCGACAGAGAACAATCTGAAAATGAAATCCAGAAAGTGATGCCACTTACAATAGCTAAAAATAAAATCAAATACATAGTAATTAACCAAGAAGTAAAATATCTCTACAATGAAACTACAAAACACTGATAAAAAGAAATTAAAGAAGACATGTAAAAAGGAATGTACTAAAATGAGGCAAGAAATTGAGAAAGACATACAAAAAATGGAAAGATATTCCAAGTTCATGAATTGAAAGAATCAGTATTGTTAAAATTGTCCATACTACCCAAAGCAATCTACAGATTAAACACAATACCTTTCAAAACAGAATGAGATTCTACACAGAAATAGAAAAAAAAGTCCTAAAATTTACATGGATCCACAAAATACCCAGTATAGATAAAGCTACCTACACGAAAAGAACAAAACTGGAGGAATCACATTATCTGACTTCAAATTATACTACAAAGCTATAGTAACATGGTACTGTCATAAAAACAGAAACATAGAACAGGGGAACAGAATAAAGAACCCAGAGATAAATCCATGTATCTACAGTAAATTCCTTTTTGACAAGGTGCCAAGAACATACATTGGGTAAAGGACGGTGTGTTCAATAAATGGTGCTAGGAAAACTGGATATGCATATACAGATGAATGAAACTATATCTCTAGCTCTTGCTATATACAAAAATAAAAACAAAATGGATTAAAAATTTACATCTAAGACCTTGAACAATAAAACTACTACAAGAAAACATTGGATAAACTTGCCAGGATATTGGACTGGGCAAAGATTTCTTAAGTCATAGCCCACAAGCACAGGTGATCAAAGCAAATATGGACAAACTGGATCACATCAAGTTAAAAAGCTTCTGCACGGCAAAGGAAACAATCAATAACATGAAGAGACAATTCACAGAATAAGGGAAAATATTTGCAAACTGCCCATCTGACAAGGGATTAATAACAAGAATACATAAGGAGCTCAAACAACTCTACAGGAAAAAGTCTAATAATCCAATTAAAAAATGAGCACAAGATCTGAATAAAAATTTCTCAAAAGAAAGCATACAAATGGCAAACAGGCATATGAAAAGGTGCTCAACATCACTGATCACCAGAGAAATGCAAATCAAAACTACAATGAGATATAATTTCTCCCTAAAATGAGGCCTTTATTCAAAAGTCAGGCAATAAAAAAATGCTGCCAAGGATGGAGAGAAAAAGGAAACCTCATATGCTGTTGGTGAGAATGTAAATTAGCACAACCACTATGGAGAACAGTTTGGAGGTTCCTCAAAAAAACTAAAAATAGAGCTACCATATGATCCATTAATCCCACTGCTGGGTACAAACCTAAAAGAAAGGAAATCAGTACAATGAAGAGATATCTGTACTCCCATGTTTGCTGCGGCACTGTTTTTAATAACCAAGATAAGAAAGCAATCTAAATGCCCATTGACAGACAAATGGATAAAGAAAATGTGGCACTTATACACAACAGAGTACTATTCATCCACAAAAAAGAGTAAGAACCTGTCATCTGCATTGTGAGTGGAACTGGAGGTCATTGTGTTAACTGAAATAAGCCAGGCACAGAAAAATAAACTTATGTTCTCACTTATTTATGGGAGATGAAAATTAAAATAATTGAACTCATGGAAATAGAGTAGAAGGCTGGTTACTAGTGGCTGGGAAGGGTACAGGGGAAGGGACTTAGGGGATGAGGGATGGATAATGGGTGCAAAAAATAGAATAAATAAGACTTAATATTAGCTAGCACAACAAGGTGAGTATAGTCAAAAATAATTTAATTATACATTTTTAAATAACTAAATGCATATGATTGGATTGTTTGTAATATAAAGGATAAATGCTTGAGGTGATGGATATACCCCATTTACCCTGATGTGATTATTAGGCATTGCATGCCTGTATCAAAATATCTCATACAACACATAAATATATACACGTATGTACCCACAAAATTTAAATTTAAATTTAAAAAAATATAAAACATTCCAGGCTGAAAACCAAACAAACAATCCAATTTTTTAATGGGCAAAAGATCTGAATAGACACTTCTTCAAAGAAATAAATATATGAAAATGTGCTTAGTGTCATTAGTTATTAGAAAAATACAAAATAAAACCATGATAATTCTACCTAATGCCTATTAGAATAGCTAAAATAAAAAATACTAACAATACAAAATGCTAGTGAGGATACAGATCCACTGGACATTGTGGGTGGGTATACAAAATATTACAACCACTTTGGAAATCAGTTTGAAGTTTTCTCACTTAGTTAAATACACTCAATATATGATCAACTAATCTCACTCCTTATGTATTTACTTAACTGAAATAAAAATTTATGGTAAAAAGAAAACCTATACATGAAGTTTTACAGTGGCTTTATTCATCACTGTCCAAAGCAGGAAATAACTCAAATGCCTCCTCATTAAGGAATGGATAAACAAATCATGGTACCACCATAAAATAAACACTACTTAGCAATTTAAAAAAACACTCACTGATACAGCCAACAATATGGATGAATCTCAAATGCCCTATGCTAATTAAATGAAGCCAGTCTCAAAAGGCTGTATACTGTATGCCTCTGTTCATAATTACATTATGGAAAAAGCATATATACAGGAACAGAAAGCAGACTGGTAGTTGGCTTGGGGTAAAGGGAGGACTGACCTATAAGGGGAGAATTTGGAGGAGGAGGGTTATGGAACTGTTTCATATTTTTATTTTGGTGATAGTTACAAGGCTGTACGCATTTGTCAAAACTTGCAGAACTATACATACAACAAAAGTGATTTTTAAAAATTAAACTTTATATTTTGAGATGATTGCAGATTCGCATGCTGTTACATGAAAAACTACAGGGATCCTGTTTATCCAGTGTTTCCCATGGTAAAATCTTGCAAAACTATAGTACTATAACCACAGCCAGGACACTGACATTGATGCAGTCAAGACACAGGATAGTCCCATCACCAAAAGACATCAGAAGGATGAGTTTTAATATATGTAAAGTATACTTTCATTTTAAAAATAAAAGAGTTTATAAGCCCTATATTGCTTGTTTACAATAAAATATCAACATTAACACTTAATTTTAGGTCCCCTCAAAACTGATTTTCTAACTATGCTCAACATTTTCATTTAAAAAAATCACTTATCCTTAGATAATAGCTTAATGTATTTTAACTTTTGGTATAATTTTTAAAAATCTTTTCACTGTGCTACTATGTTCTCTCTGTATACTGAAACTTGTAAACTCTGCACATTCCATTTACAAAAGTAAATATAATTAACATCTAGTCTTCGAGGTCAGTTCAGCTGAATATAACATAGCTTGTGGAGAAGAACACTAGTTTCTTTGGCCATTCCAGAGAGAAGGGGGGAGAGAAGAATTTTCTGATTCTTCTGTTACCTTTCAGAGATTTATGCCAATCCACAGAGTTCCTTTGCCGTACTATTTCTGACTAAACTGTTATTTAACAACTATAATTTGCTCAGCAATCAACTGACGAAAATTGTACAACTATAAAACTAGCTACAAGATTAGACAAGCCATATGTTATACAGTGGTTTTTCCAAATCACTAATTTGAAAATAAAAGAAAATGTACAATTCAACTACATAATGGAAGGGTTATTTTGGGGGGTAGGTTTGAGGGTCAGTGTTACACATCTTTGTAATCTAAATGACTTTTCTAAGACTTTAAACTTTAAAAGCACACTCAGAATATAATAATTTGATGAATAGTTACTATAAATAAAAGCAATCTCAGTGATTAGTTTGCAAGTAACTATAAAAACTACATAGAATTATTTTCTCAAGTATACATTTTTCTCTTAAATACTCAGCTCAAGTACTGTGTGATTTACATCTCTGACCACTGTATATTTTTCTTCCCTCTCTTTGTAGAAGTTGCTTCTGAATTATGTCTCTCAGAAAACACATTATAGGCTGGGCACAGTGGCTCACACCTGTTACCCCAACACTTTGGGAAGCCGTGGCAGGATGATTGCTTGAGGCCAGGAGTTCGAGACCAGCCTGGGCAATATAGCAAGACTCCGTCTCCACACACACAAAACATAGCTGGGTGTGGTGGCATGTTCCTGAAGTCCCAGCTACCCAGAAGGCTGGGGTGGGAGGATGGCTTGAGCCCAGGAGTTAAAGGCTGTGATAATAATAATAATTTTTAAAAAGGCTGTGATAAGATGTGATCCTGCCACTGCCCTCCAGCCTGGGTGACAGAGTAAGACTCTGTCTTTTAAAAAAAATAAAATTTAAAAAATGCAACAGATTATAGCAATCACAGTTCAAATAAATTCTGTATTCAAGCTGTACTTTTTAATGGGATATTATGATGAAATAATTTTTCTAAAGAGGCAAGTCATATTATAAAATTATTTTTATATGAACTATGCAAGGGATTTTATACAGACTATGAAAAGGATGCAGGATTTCAGGAAAAAAACTTAAGTTTTATAATATAATAATATATAAGTAATATATTAGCAAGGATGTAGATCTTTGGGAATATCCACTCTCATCCACTCTCATTCTACTGATCTGTTATAACAATCATAATCTCAGAACGAGGCCAGACTCAAAGCACAGTTACAACAGGAAACTTTCTATAGTCCATTGTAATTTCAGAGTAGCCTGTCATTCCAGATACTAGGTCCATTCCTTATGTCTGGAGAATTTTTAAAGTGGACTAGTGAAAAAAAAAAAAGTATTGCCATTCTCCTGCAATTATTTTTGGAAAACAGAATGCTAGCAAAGACCCTCCCTAGGAGAAAGAAAGCAAACAAGAAAAATTAAAGAGAAAGATAAAGAATATAAAATAAATCAAAAGAAACATTATAAAAGAACTCTTAAACCCATTTATGTCTAGTGTTCCATTATTGGAACGCTAAGCATGTGGGAGTTATTTATATTCTACCGCTCAAGGTCATCATCAAAGTCTGACTGCAAAAATTCAAAACATTGCAGCCTCAGGCATAAATGGGTTAAAATACTTGCTGTGAGTGGTCATACTTTAACCAACCTCATTGGAATGCTGTCGGGGTAAATCCATAAATGTAGTCATTATAAAACCTTGAATTAGGTTATAATCATAAAACTGTAAATTATCCAATATTTATTATTGTACACATTCTTTAAAAGAAATGTTTGTGCCATTGCAAGGAAAATAAATTGAATTGTTAAAAAAAATTATAAATCACATTTCTTCCTGTTACATGCTTTGTGTCCCTTGCTTATAAATTAACATTGATCCTATCTATTCTTCCCTCCTCAGACAGTTTAAGTCTCTAAAATCTATCAAAAGCAGAATTAAAACGAGAACACTAAATACAAATAAACTTGGCATCATTATTTACATAATTAACCTTAATGTAGAGAGAGAAAAATAGGTTTTTTCTACTCTTTTTCCCACCTCTCTTTCTCACCTCTGACAAAAGAGGTATACTTTATTAAGCAAAAATGAAAAGAGGAATTAATTTTTAATTATCTTTTTAATTGCTATAAAATAAAATTTATGTATTATATAAAAATCTCAAAACTCTACTGTTCCCTACTGTTATTTTCCCTTCCTTTTTCTCTTTAAATATCTTCGAACCCACATCATTTCTTTTGTACATGAAAAAGATAATCAGGCTGTGAATCAATAAGAGTCACTAAACTTTATTTGAACTTTTTCATATTTATGTCAGCTTTTGAGGTAACTGATATTTTATTTTTGCATTGATGCAGTATACACAGGAATTTAAAACAACTTACCTTTAAACTGTACCTATTTAAAATTATCTGTAAAGACCACATCTTCATCTTATCTCTGTTCAAGCATTCAAATAATAAAATACAGAATTTACTATCTATTGAAAACACATGTAACCTTTTGAGACTGGCTCGCTCAGCACAATGCCCTTGAGATTCATCCAAGTTGTTGGATGTCTCAACAGGTCTTTCCTTTTTACTGCTGAGTAGTATGTCATCATATGGAAGTATGACAATTTACATTTATCCATTCCCCTTTTGAAGGACATTTAGGTAATTTCCAGTCCTGGGCTATTACAAATAGAGTTGTTATGAACATTCATATACAGGCTTTTATGTGAACATAGGTTTTTATTTTTCTAGGATAAATGCTCAGTAGTGTGACTACTGTATGATTCTATTTCTATATCACTCTCAAAATAACAAAATTATAGAGATGTAGGACATATAAGTGGTTGCCAGGAGTTAGGGAAGGTGGAGGGAAGGTTGTCACTATATTTCAAATGTGATGACTACTTGTGATACATCCTTCTGTCTAGACTCAAACTAAGATGATGTATTGTTTCCTAGAAAACAATCATTTCTTATTTAGGATAAGTGTATCTAATGTACAATTTCTTAATATTACAATTAGAACATATTGAGAGCAGTCTAACCATCAAATAACATTTAATTCACTAAAGAGACAAATAAATTGCAAATCAAATTCAGAAAGAGAAAAAACAGGCTTAGACAAATTTATATTAAAATAAAAAATATGAATCAAGCGGCTAAGGGTATAATAAGAAAATCTGCATACCTGTTAATTTGATATGTCCTATTTCATCAAGCAAAATGCTGTAAATCAAAATTCACATTCAACAAGATGGAATAAAATATTTTACATAAAACATTTACATAAAAATCATAAAACTAAGATAGGTCAGTATCTATTTAATATATGTAAAAAATTTAAATGATTAACTTAAAGTCAATGTATGTCTCACAAAGATTACTTTTTACAAATAAGTTTCATATAATTCATATAGAATTCCCTATAATATTTAAAAGATCTAACAGAGTTTGACAAAAAGCAGTTCCAGAAATACAGACAACATGAAAACAAAAGAATACAGCTTTACTTTTCTGGCTTCAGGTCTCTATAAACAATTCCTAATTGGTGCAGATGATCCAAAGCAAGGGCCAGTTCTGCGAGGTAGAATTTCACATCTTCCTCTGTAAACAGAACCTAGAACAAAATAATGATTTATCATTTGATCTTTCTTTCAATATTCAGTATATTTAAAAATACTTCTTTCAAAATGAGTAGACAGACAAATCTAGGAAAATAATAAGATAATAAGCACAGTCAATTCTTATTTGACTGGCACAATTATTGGCAATACCAGAGAAATAAGATTTCTATATAAATGAAACTAAACTCTTTAAGAATGTGTCTCTTCGATATTAACCATTTTAATGTAAATCTTTCTGAAACATTATGTTGTTTGTATAACTTCTCACACGAAATGCAAAGAACAAGATTCACCTTTTATAAAGTGACTTAGCCTCATAATACCAATATTAATTATAGTAATCTGCTATAATATAGCAACCCTTAGGGTATTTGAAATATAGAAGGTATTTTGTTTTAGGTCTGAGAATTCCACTATTTATACCATTCTCTCTTTTACTATCTAGTATCATTTCTCAGAAATTTCACTTTTAGGGGCTCTACAAACCCAAAGTTTTTACTACACTGCCACAAGTTGTTAAATTAGTAACCCTTATCTTACACACAATTGTGAACTCATCTCTGACCTAAGGGGTGGATCCAAGCCTCTTCTGTTAGTAATGTATACGAGTGTAATGGCACTGTATTAATCATTTTGTGTCTGGAAATACGGCTGCTATGATGAAGTGAAGAGTAATGAACTTGAAATCAGAATTGGCAGTGTAATATCAGACATGTCACTTAGCCCTTTGGGCCTCAGTTTCTAAATCTGTGAAACAGGACAATAATATCTGCTGTATATACCTAACAAGGTTGTTGTAAGAATCAAATCAGTTTATGTGGAAAAAAAGCTTTGTAAACTTTAAAAAACTATATATATAACCATATGGTATTATTATTATAGGTTTACATCTAAATTCATTCACTAGTGAGTATTCATTTACACATAGAATTGGACACTAATCAGCCATTAGATGTAATTTTTAAGGTTTAGCAAGAACTCCAGATTGGCGAAATCAAATATTTTTCTAAAAATGGGTTATTTTCATAAAGAAACCTCTGGATTATTAAGAAGGCTCAAAATTGCATAAAGTACATGTCATAATAGCTTACAACCTGCTTGCCCATTTAGAATTACGGCCACTGCATTTCACAATGCAGATCCAGGTTACTAGTAAAATTGCAGAGAATTAGTAGTTAATAACTTCTGATATGCTAACTACTTTTTAAAATGATGAATAGAAAAACAAAGATTGTTTATTATCTAAGTTTTGGGAGCATTAATTTGAATATTATAATGGTAAAAATATAAAAACATCACTTTCACTTGACTTTTTATTAAGAATAAAAATAATTGTTGCCTATTCAACTTCTAACCAAGGATAATAAGAATGTTCTCTGAAAGCTAATACATAAGAAAACCCTAAATAAAAATTATTTAAAACTAAAATTAGAAAAAAACTTTGCCTAGTTACAGTTATGCAAGCCTATCACCTTGTCATGAAGTTGTCTTGGTAGAAAGCCTCATGATAGATGCAAATAAAACATTACTAAGTAGCAATTACGTGCCAGGCACTGTACAATCATTATGTTATTATAGCTTCCAAACTCTATGAGGTAGGTATTAGGAACATCTTGCAAATGGAGAAAGAAACTCAGAGTGATTAAGTAACTTGTCCAAAATAACACAGCTAGTTAAGAAGGAGGCCCAAGACATGAACTCAGGGATACTTGTCCATAAGAATGAACTCTTTCCCAGAAGCCACTTCTGCCACATGCTGTGATGCAATGTTTGCTTTTCTAAAAACAAATTTTAGGTTTACTACCAATAATGCTTTCCAACCCACTAATCGTCCTACTCATAAATTGCCCCCCCTACAAAATGAAAATTATCCTAAACTCCAGTACTCTTGAGTAAAGCACTTTTAATATTTTGTCATCTGCTTTTCAAATTTTTTGTACATATCTGTGTGTGAATGTGTCTATGTATGTGTATTTTAATACAGTTGAAATCACACTACTGTATAAGTACTATTTAGTGACCTCATTTATCCCCAGTTAATACTATATCATAAGCATTCTATGTCTTTAAAACTTATTTATAAATAGTTTTCAATAGCTGCACAATATAACCATACCAATTTACTGTAATTTACCTAAACATTCCCCTTCTTGACATTTAGGTTATTTCCATTTTTTCTCTATTTGAAATAACTCTGCAATATGCATATGTACATCTTACTGATATTTATGATCATTTTCTCAAAATGAATTAAGAATTTTTTTAAAAAATGGAATGCTGGGTCAAGGAGCATAAATAGTCCAAGATTCCTGACATACACGATAAAATTATTTTCCAAAAAGGTTATAGTAATTGCCACTCCCATCAGCAGTTTACGAAAGCATCTGTCTTACCACATCCTTGATAGCATGGAATATACCCTGTAAAAAGCCTTTTCAAATTTGATGTGTGAAAATGGCATTATTTTTTAAATTTAAGTTTTGATTTTTAGGCAGAACATTGTTTTTCATGTTTAGTAGTCTTTCTACTTTTTTGTGAATTATCAGTAATGTTTGTGCCTATTTTCTATTACTGACTTACTGTTTTGTCAATTGGTACAAGTCACTTAAATGTTAAAAATGTCAGTTTTCTATCATATTAGCTGCAAATATTTATCCAATTTTGTGCTAGTTTTTGATGTTCAGTAATCCTTAATTTTTGCTAGTCAAATGTATGATGACTTCTGTATGATTTTTCCTTCATTATTTTAATGTTTAAGGAGACATTCTCCATCCAATGGTCAACAAAATATTTAGCTGCATTTTATTATAGGGTAATTGTTTTTCAAGATTTAGCTTTTTTATGTAAGATTTATTTTTGTATATGGTAGAGATGGCATTTTAAAATGATTTTTGGAAATATTTAAGCAATTTCTCAAATACTGTTTATTGAACAACCTCTTTGCCACAATTTGTGATTCTTCCTTTATCATAATGATATATGGTAAGTAATCTATAACAGGATATTTTTGGGCTATACAGTATGTTTCCAATCTTGTGTTGATACTATAATGTTTTGCTTATGCACATTACCAAGTTTTAAACAAGAGAATTTGGGGAGGCCAACGCGTGAGGATCACTGGAGCCCAGGAGTTTGAGACCAGCCTAGGCAACATAGCAAGATCCCATCTCTACTGAAAAAAAAATAGCCTGGTATAGTGGGGCACGCTTCTGTAGTCCAAACTATTCGGGAGGCGGAGGCATGAGGATTGCCTGAGCATGGGAGGTTGAGGCTGCAATGAGCCAGGATAGTGCCACTGCACTCCAGCCTGGGGACAGAGCAAGACCCTGTCTCAAAAAACAAACAAACAAAAATATTATTTCTTTGCATTTGTTTACTTTTCCAAGGAAACTATAAAATAATTCTGTCAACATCAAACAAACAAAAATCCCTATTGTGGCTTTATTTGGAATTTTGTTAAGCCAATAAATTAATTTTAGAAGAACTGACAGCTTTACAATAATCAGCCATTCATTCTACCACATTTTCTTCAATAAAGAAAACAGAGCACAGCTTAAGAGTTCCGTTTGTTTACCTGTGTATTTTTGTGTGTGTGTGTGTGTGTGTGTGTGTGTGTGTGTGTGTGTGTGTGTGTACATTTTGAGGAAGGGAAATTTGGGTAGGTATCTTTCCCTTTAAAATACAAATGACATACATTATAAAATTCTTTAAAACATACAAAAATGTATTTAAAAAGTCTTTTTCTAAGGTATAAAAACATGTCCTCATTTTGGATTAACAATTTTTTGTACACACAAGTGAAGTATAACCAACAAACATCTAATTATTAATAAGCTGTCTACAGAAGTAACCATTGAATCATTTTTTAAAAGGCTGCTCAATCAATGTACTAATTTATCATCTTTTGGGTAACGCATTTAAAATGCTTGCTCTTACCTAATATTCCAGACTTAGGAATCAAAACTTACTGACTGCATCTCTGTGCTAGTATGGGTTTAGATAGTCCCACATCGAGAATGGAGGTCTGAAGAGTTTAAAAGAAAATTAGAAATGACTACAAGAATTTCTCAAACATATTTGTGACACTTCTAAAATCTAACGCAAGAAATCATGAATAATGGAGCCTTATTATACTGTTGTCCTTCTATGCCTTGGTATCAGTTTTTAACAAGGTCCTTTGAAGACCCTCCTTAGAAGGGGGTCCTAGACAATCCTTTTCAGATATTGAATTATGTTCTATAGTTAATAATATACCAATAACACACCCTATGCTCACGCATGGCACATTCTACACTGGAGGTAGACAGATATAAGCCAGAGACCTTAGCCACTTAAGCACTGGCTAGCATACCAGAAACACACTGTTCCTTTATCACAGCAAGTTCCAGAGCTCTGGGAATCAACAGTAGCTCTCCCACATTCTACACTGTAAATTCTGGAAGTAAGACATTGAACTACTATCACCCAATTAAAATGCTACTCCCAGACTACTACTTAAAGAAAAATGAAGCAGACAAAGACAGGATTTAATCTCATGCCTGAAAAATCTAAAACACAGGACAAAACGTATGAAATGATACTTTTCAAGACATTGGACATCAGGCAACAAAGGACACTGAATACTGAGAGACAGGGGACAAATGACGTATGCCCCACAACTGCCTTAGCTTACTACCTGGAAAGAGTTTCCAAGTGGTAGTACAGGGAGGGCTAAGTCAGGTGGAGCCTGAAAGACTTCCTGAGTAGATAAGCCAGAACAGAGAGTCTTAGAGAAGGAGGACAAAATTCACAGGATGGAGTATTAGAGAAGAGAAAACTGCACAAAGAGAACTCTGTAGATATGCAGACAGTCTCCTTCAAGTATTCAGTGGAGAAATACTCAGCTCATATGAGTGAGGACATTACCCTAAACCAGGAAAAGAACGAAGGGTTAGAGGAACCAGTCGATGAACTCACGATGGGCCAGGAATAGTTCCTGTTGCCTTCAGACAGAGCAGAAAATCTCATAATTCATAGGACATCAGATAAAGTAATCAGAAGGATTTTGCTTCAGTAGTGGAGCAAAATTAACCCGACTGAAAGCTGTGTTAGTCCAATCTAACGAACTTTAAAAGATCTATAATGATCAAACTAGTTTCATATCTCAGAACAGAGATCAATAATAGTTACAGAAATACAAAAATGTTCATCACCTTAACAAGCTAAATGTCACAATGTCTGCCATCTAATAAAAAATTGTCAATCATGGGCCAGACACTGGGGCTCATGCCTGTAATCCCAGCATTTTGGGAGGCCAAGGCAGGCAGATCACTTGAGGTCAGGAGCTTGAGACCAGCCTAGCCAACATGGTGAAACCCCATCTCTACTAAAAATACAAGAATTAGCCAGGCTAACTGTGCACCTGTAGTCCCAGCTATGCAGGAGGCTGAGGCAGGAGAATCACTTGAACCCGGAAGGCAGAGGTTGCAGTGAGCTGAGATCACGCTACTGCACTCCAGCCGGGGCAATAGACTGAGACTCCATCTCAAAAAAAAAAAAAAAAAACATATATATATATATAGTCAAACATGGATCTGAGGAAACTACCCAAGCCCAAGCCCAGGAAAAGAAAAACCTTAAAAGATTAAAAGAAAGAACCCACTCAGCTCACAAAGGACTGAGATAGCTCCTCTTCCCAAAAGTTAGAGTGAAAAGCCTCATAATTCAAAGAGTGTTTGTTAGAGTATAAGAAAGGACATGCTTAATACCGAGGAAAAATTAATCTTAAACTGAATACTTCCCTAGTCCCACATGACAAAGCTTAAACACAAGGCCCAAAATGATCAAAGTGTTTACAAGAAAATGAACTGCATCCTAGAAAAAAGCTAAATACTATTTATATGAAAATAAAGGTATCTAGCATGTAAGAAAATTAAATCCACCATGCCTGCTATCCAGTAAAAATGACTATGCAAGTATGATTCCATTGAAGTACAAAATAAGGCACAGACAATACTTAAACAAATGAGTATGTCTGTGTTCCAATAAAACTTTATTTACAAAGAAAAATAACTGGCCAAATTTAGCCTGAAGACCATATTTTCCTGACCTCTGAGTTAAAACTTATACTACAAATCCTAAGGTAACTATTAAATTACACAACAAAGTGTTATGGATAATATTTACAAGCCAACAGCAGAGATAAAAATGAAATTGTAAAAAAAAAAAAGTAATTAAAAAGAAGCCAGGAGAAGAGGGAAAAAAGAACAAAGAACAAATGGGACAAAAAAAATCCCAAATAGCAAGATAGTAGATTTAAATAGAACTACAAAAATAATCATATTAAATGTAACAGGTCTAATATCCCAATTAAAAGACGTGGACTCTCAGACTGGATTAAAAAACAAGGAAACTATGCTTCCTTAAGTACCACACGTTAAAATATAAAGACACACATAGGCCGAAGTTAAAATATGGAAAAAGATATACCAAACTAACACTACTTTTTTAGAAAATAGTTGGTGTGACCATGATAGTATCAAATAAGATTTTGAAGAAAAGAACATTACCAGGGATAAAGTCAGTCATGTCATCTCATAATGATGAAGGGGTCTATTCATCAAGAGGGAATAATAAACCTAAAGGTTTATGTACCTAATAACAGAACTTTGAAATATATGAAACAAAAACTAACAGAAATTCAAGAAGAAATATACAAATTCATAAAGTAAAAAGGTGTCAATCCTTGTCTCAAAAATTTGTAGAATAGGCAGAAAATTAGAAAGAATATAGGCAATTTAATATCACTATCAAACAACTTGATCCAGTCCACATTTATAGAACCTTCCACCACCCAAAAATAGCAGAATACACATTCTTCTGAAGTGGACATGGAACATTTACCAAGATTCATGACATTCTGAAGCATAAAGCAAATATAAGTTTAAAAGAATTAAAGTCATACAAAGTATGCTTTATGACCACAAGAACATTACAGTAGAAATCAACAATAGAAAGATATGTGGAAGAATGCCCAAATATTTGTAAATTAAGCAGACTTCTAAATATGAATGGGTCAAAGAAATAGAAAGGAAATCAAAAAGTACATTGAACTGAGAGAAAATAAAAATGACACATATCAAAACTTGTGAGATGACCCTAAAGCAGTATTCAGAGGGGAATTTATAACACTAAACACCTACATTATTAGAAAAGAAAGGCCTCAAATCAATAACTTCAGCTCCCATCTTAAAAACCAGAAAAAGAAAAGCTAATACATAAAATAAGCAGTAAAAAGATTAAAGCAGAAAACAATGTAATAGAACAGAAATAGAATACAGAAAAATCAATGAAACCAAAAGCTGTTTCTTTGAGAGTAATAAAATTGATAAATCTCTAGTGAAGCTAAGCAGAACAAAAACAGAGCAAACATGAATTACCAACATCAAAAGTGAGAGCAGTGACATCACTAACAATTCCACAACTACAAAAAGGACAATAAGGGAATATTATGAACATTTTTATGCTGATAAATTTCATAACTTTGATGAAATAGACAAATTCCTTAAAAGACACAAGTTAGCAAAGCTCACTCAAAAATAAATAACCCAAGTCTATTACATAAATTGATTTTGGAGTTAAATACTTTCCTATAAGAAAAACTTCAGGTTCAGATGCCTTCACTGGTGAATTCTATCAATCATTTGAGGGCAATTTATCATTGAATCTACATAAACTTTCCCAGAAAGTTAAAGAGGCAAAAACTACACGCAACTCATTCTATGGAGTCAGAATTACTCTAATACCAAAAATAGACATAATAATACAAGAAAATCATAAATATCCCTCATAAAAATAGATGCAAAAATTCTTAAATATTCAGCAAATATCGTCCAACAATTTATAAAAAGGGTAATACATCAAGACTAAGTGGGGTTCATCCATAAATGCAAGGTTGGTTCAACATCTGACTATCAATCGATGTAATTCACCACAGTAAGACTAAAAAAATTATAATCTCAATAAATGAAGAAAAAGCATTTGAATAAATCTGAAATTGATTCCTGATTTTTTATAAAACTCTCAAAAAGAGTTACAGAAAACTTTCTCAACCTTTGAAATCTATTTCTAAAAGCTGCTAGAAGTATTAAGTTTGGCTAGACTGTGGGAAACAAGCTCAATACACAAAAAATCGGTTGTGTTTTCATCCAATTTAAAATTGAAATTAGGAAGTCAATTCTATTTACAATAACATTAAAAACAGGATTTACTTAGAGGTAAATCTGACAAAAGAATTGCAAGAACTACACTGAAAACAATACTGCGAGAAATTAAAGATGACCTAAATAAATTGAGAAAGATACCATGTTCATTAATTAAAAGACTCAATATTACTAAAATGTAACTTATCTGCAAATTGACCTATACATTCAATAAAATTCCAACCAATATCCCAGCAGGACATTTTTGTACAAAGTGAAAAGCTGATTTTAAAATTGATATGGAAATGCAAAGGACCTAGAAGAGCCAAACTTTCAAAAAGAAAAGCAAAGCTCAAGGATTTGCACTGCCTCACTTCAAGACATATTATAAAGGTACAGTAATTCAGACAGTGTGGTATTGTCATAAAGATAAACAAATGGATCAATGAACAGAACACAGTATCCAGAAATAGGCCTTCATATATATGATCAACTGTTTTTCAAGAAAAATGTAAGGTAATTCAGTGAAGAAAAGACAGACTTTTCCAATAATGATGCTATAACAACTGGCTATCTATGTGAACAAATGAAAAGGACTTCTGCACATACCTGTAACCATATACTAAAATGAACTCAAAACGGATCCTAAATCTAGATGTAAAATGCAAACTACAAAACCTCTAGAAAACATAAGAGAAAATCTTTAGCTGTGATTAGGCAGATATTCCTTACAAAGGACACTAAAAACACAATTAATAAAGGGAAAAAATCCTATAAATCAGACTTCACCAAAATTAAGAACTTCTGCTTTTCAATACACTGTTAAGAGAATGAAAAGACAAACTATAGACCAGAAGAAAATATTTCCAAATAACATATATGATCAAGGACTTACATCCAAAATATATGAAGAACTCTCAAAACTCAATAAGAAAACAAACAATCCAATAAAAAAACAGGCTAAAAATTTAAACAGACATTTTACCAAGAGGATAGATGGCAAATGAGCTCATGAAAAGATGCTCAATATCATTAGTCATTAGTGTGATGTAATTCAAAACCACAACAGGATACCACTAAAAACTAATCTAATGTTCAAAAATTTTAAAAGACTGACCATACCAAATGTTGGCAAGGATGTGGAGCAACTGAAACTCTCTTACGCTGCTGGTGGGAATGTAAAATTTATATAATCACTTTGGAAAACAGTTTGGCAGTGTCTTTAAAAGTTAAACATACACCTAGCACATGACCCAGTCATTATACTCTTAGGTATTTTCCCATGAGAAACGAAAACATATGATACAATCACTTGTACATGAATGTTTATAGCAGTTTTATTAGTAATATCAAAAACTGCAATGACCCAAAAATCCATCAACAAGTGAATGATAAACAAATCATGATGTATCCATACAATCAGTAATACTACCCATCAATAAAAATGAATAAACTATTAGTACATACAACATAGATGAATCTCAAAGTAATTATGTTAAGCCAGACAAAAAAAATGAATATACTATATGATTCCATTTATATAAACTCCTAGAAAGTACAAACCAAATAGTGACAGAAAGCAGATTCAGTAGGGTTAGGGCAGGAGGACGGCATCACAAAGGGACACAAGAAAACTTTCGGGAATGACAGATATGCTAATTATTCTTATTGTAATGATGGTTTCACAGTTATATACAAATGTAAAAACTTATAAAATTGTATACTTTAGTATGTACAGTTTATTGTATGTCAATTATACCTCCATAAAGCTATTTTAAAATGAATAAACACTACTCCCAGAGGTGTTTAGGTAGCTTGAGTAGCCAAAGTCCTAGGCTTGCCCGTATCTACTTTATCCAGTTATTCATATTGTTCTTTTGCCTAAGAAAATAATGAGTAGCACATTGAGATGATAGAAAATGCCATTAACAGGCACATTACCAAATACTATGCAATGAAACAGAGTAGTTACCATTTAAAATTTCAATAGGAAAAATGTAATTAGCGGAAGAACAAAAGTGATTTTTCTTAGTTTTGTTTCAAGAAAATACAGTAAAAATGTACAGATACTTACCTCTTTGGATAATCTTGTGAAAACATCTCCTCCCCTGAGAAAATCCAGTATTAAGTACAGTTTCCCTTCAGTCTGAAAGGCTAATTAAAAATTAGAATATAGTAACAGGATAATCTCAAAGGCTTAAAAAGCTTAGTATGCTTTTAAATTAATATATGTTTAGAATTTTACAGTATTTACTCACATGGTCCATTAATGGATAACATCTCAAAATTAAACCCAGTGTTTAATCCAGTGTAGAAATAGCTATAAACCCCTTCCCAGAACATAATCACCCTTGAATGTGGCTTTACACAGAACTTCTACCACCAAAAATTTCCTAATTTATGAAGCATGTTATACTGCAATTGCCTAAACTTAGCCTATCAAACCTACTGAAAATCTACAAATTCTATAAAGCTGAAGAAAAATGCCACTTCCTCTATTAAACTTTCCAGGATTTCCCCCTTTTCACATTTTTCAACAGCTTCCTCAACCTCTTCTTCATTGAAATTACTTGCTGCTACTTTTCAGATCTTATTATATTTATACCTCCTTAATAGTACTTATTCCATTTTGATTTATACAATTAATTTCTTTACATCTCTGTGTTCTCTATAGGTTATAAATTTCTTGAGGTCAAAAAGTGTTTCACTTCTATAGCCCACTGAATTTAATACAGTATTTTTGCACACAATAAGTGTTTACTGATGGACCTACTACAGATACGGGAAGGTCTTTAGATGTTACTTTTTTTATTCTATTAGTATAACAAGGAGTAAAAGAATAATGGGTGGAAATTTATTATGGGATTTTAATAGTGATAACTGGGTATATATTTTAATGTATTATTTGTCAAAATTACACTAAGAATAAAATCAACAGCTGCTACTTTTTTAAATATAGAAAAATGGAAGTGACAAAGTACACTATATCAGAGATAGATGGACAATAGATAAATAGATAGAGTTGATCTCAACCATATGTTAAATTAGGAATGGAGCCATGATTCAAATTCAGAAATGTCTAACTCCAAAGCTCATGTTCTTTCCATTACATCTACTGCTTCTTACTGGTAGTCCTCTCCCATTAAGTATAAAAAAATAACTCAAGTAGACTAACATAACTACATGGTCCTCTGGAATATAACCAGGAAACAGATAAGTGTGGTCATTATGAACAAGCAACTGAATGTTTTATGTAAATTATCACAATAGTTTATAGTCTAAGATTATGAAGTTACAGCCTAGCAAAGTACATAAATACTACCAGACAGGTAAGTGAAAAACACTATCTTGTTACTTTAAACAAGTTAATCAACTTAGAAAAATGAAGGACATATAACTAATAACTAAATACTGATATTTATTTCAGACAAATACATTTTACATAGCTGAATATACTAAGTCTAAAGTATTTATTTCCTGTTATAGTATTGTGTGAAAGGAAATCATAATTCTCTAATTCCATATTAATAAATAAGGATTAAAATAAATAAAAGAATAAAAAAAGATTACATACCATAGTGCAATTTGACAATAAATGGATGATTTACTTCCACCAGTATATCCCTCTCCATCTTTGTCCGAACTCTGTCTCGAACTAAAAATTACATAAAGGTACAATATATTACTCTCTTACATCATTTCAGTTAAGAGTCCATCAATAATTTACCAAACAACAAATATAAAAATACAAAACGTAACTTCCTAAATGCCGAAATTTGCAGTTTTCACATTCCTAGATAATGACCATATTCTCAGAAAGCAAAAATATTCATTACATCTAGAGACAGGTTAAGGTGGCATAAATAGGTATGTAGCTAATATGCATTTATTATGTGTTCATCTTTTGTTGTTGTTGTTGTTGAGACAGGGTATTGCTCTCTTGTCCAGGCTGGACTGCAGTGGCACAATCTCAGCTCACTGCAACCTCCACCTCCCAGGCTCAAGCAATCCTCCCATCTCAGCTTCCCGAGCAGCTGGAACTACAGGTGCATGCCACTACACCTGGCTCATTTTTGTAATTTTTGTAGAGACAGGATTTCACCAGGTTACTCAGGCTGGTCTTGAACTCCTGGGCTGGGCTCAAAGGTTCAGCCCACCTCAGCCTCTCAAACTGCTGGGATTATAGGTGTGAGCCACTATGCCCGGCCTATTAATCTCTTTTAATTGTTCAAATGAGTTTACTGATTAAAACTGATCATAAGTGGTATTTTTATCACACCCTAAAAGATAGTGTGTGCAAATGGTTGTGCTTTCTCAATATGTATATACTGACACAGATAGAAAAGGAAAAACCAAGAATCTTGAAAGAAAAGAATATATCCTAATTAAGTTAATAAGTTTAAATTAAATGAAAATATGTCACTTTTTCTAGCGTCAAATTTTTACGGGGGTGCACTCTCACTAAGTGTAGGCATGTGCCAATATCAAATCTAGTAATATTACCTACAGGCTAGAAAAACTGCCACAAATACCAATGTTAAAAATAGCTACATCTATTCACCTTATGCAAGTAATACACAGCATATTTCTTAAAATATGCTTTGTCAAATTCTATTTTAATAAACTTTCTAATTTTCTACCTTTTAAAGAGGCTTTTTTTAACACCTTCATTGCATAGAGCTGCCCAGCATCAGGACCGGTCTTCTTTCTAACAAGAAAAACCTAATAGAAAATTGAACAAAAAAAAAAAGGAAAATTCACATTTCTAGTCATTCTTGCTCTACACAAACACACCAGCATACACTTATATCCTTGCATTTTCTCTAATTTTATAAACATATGCCTTCCCATAGAGGGAAGGGAGACATAGTGAGAGATTTGTTGAAGGATGCAAAATTACCCTGATCTGATCCCCATACATTATACGTATTGAAACTTCACTATGTACCCCACGAATATGTACAACTATTTGTCAATTTAAAAAAATAAATGAAAAAAGTTATACCTTCTCCTATAAATTATTCTATAATTTACATTATTCTTTTCTCACTTTTCTTAGATTTAATTTAGTTTTTAATCAAAAAAACTGTTATGATTTAATAAATCATAATGCATATAAATACTACTATAGAAAGGAAAATTTTTAAAATAGATGACCTGGTCCTGAACTTTGAGAATTTTGTGATGTAAGAGATAAATAACATAATGAAAGACAAACTTGAGCTACATACCTACTTTTAAGACCCAGGCCCACTTTTTGTTACCTTAATAAAGAGCAAACAAATATTATGACCCTATATACCTTAATTAAATATGCTTTATTGCTAAAAAATGCTAATGATCATCTGAGTCTTCAGTGAGATATAATCTTATTGCTGGTGGAGGGTCTTGCCTCAATGTTGATGGCTGCTGAGTGATCAGGGTGGTGGCTGCTGAAGGTTAGGGTGGCTGTGGCAATTTCCTAAAATAAGACAGTGATGAAGTTTGTTGCACAGATTGACTTCCTTTCATGAAATAATTTTCTATAGAATTTGATGGTGTTTGATAGCATTTTATACACAGTAGAATCGCTTTCAAAAGTGAACTCAATCATCTCAAATCCTACCACTGCTTTATTAAAGAAGTCTACGTAATATTCTAAAGCCTTTACTGTCATTTCAACAATGTTCATAGCATCTTCACCAGAAGTAGATTTCACCTCAAAAAAACTATTTTCTTTGCTCATCCACAAGGAGCAACTCCTCATCCATTCAAGTTTTATCATGAGACTGCAGCACTTCCGTCACATCTTTAGTTCCACTTCTAATTCTAATTGTCTTGCTATTTCCACCACATTTTCAGTGATTTCCTCCAATGATGTCTTGAGCCCCTCCAAGTCATCCATAAGGGTTGGAATCAACTTCTTCCAAACTCCTGTTAATGTTGATATTTTGACTTCCTCCCATGAATCACAAATGTTCTTAATGACATCTAGAATAGCAAGTCCTTTCCAGAGGTTTTCAATTTGATTTGCCCAGATTCATCAGAGCAATCACCATCTACAGCAACTATAGCCTTACAAAATGTATTTCTTAAATAATAGGGCTTGAAAGTCAAAATTATTCTTTGTTTCATGGGCTGCAGAATGGATATTGTAATAGCAAGCATGAAAACAACATTAATCTCCTTGTACATCTCTATCAGGGCTCTTGAGTAACTAGGAGTATTGCCAATGAGCAGTAATATTCTGAGAAATGTCTTTTTTTTTCCCTGAACAGTAGGTCTCAACAGTGGGCTTAAAATACTTAGCACACCATGCTATAAACAGATGTGCTGTCATTCAGGCTTTGTTGTTCTATTTATAGAGCATAAGCATAGTAGATTTAACATAACTTTTAAGGGCCCTAGAATTTTTGGAATGGCAAATGAGCATTGGCTTCAACTTAAAAGTTCCAGGATCACTAGCTTCTATCAAGAGAGTCAGCCTGTCCTTCCAAGCTATGAAGCTAGGCGCTGACTTCGCTCTAGCTATGAAAGACTAGATGGCATCTTCTTCCAACAGAAGGCTGTTTCTTCTACAATTAAAACCTGTTGCTTAGTGTAACCACCTTCAAGAGTTACTTTAGCTAGATCTTCTGACTAACCTGCTACAGCTTTTACATCAGCATCTGTAGCATTACCTTACACTTTTATGTTACGAAAATGGCTTCTTTCCTTTTTCTCTTCAGACTTTTCTTGTGCAGCTTCCTCACCTCTCTCAGCTTTCACAGAATTAAAGAGAGCTAGGGAATTGCTCTAGATTAGACTTTGGCTAGAGGGAGTGTTGTGGCTGCTTTGATCTTCTATTTAGACCACTAAAACTTTCTCCATATCAGTAATAAGGCTGTTTCACTTTCTTATTATTTATATGTTCACTGGAGTAGCAATTTTAATTTCTTTCAAGAACATTCCTTTGCATTCACAACTTGGCTGTTTGGCACAAGAACCTTAGCTTTCAGCCTACCTCAGATTTTGACATGCCTTCCTCACCAAGCTTAATAATTTGTAGCTTTTGATTTAAAGTGACAAATGCAGAACACTTCCCTTCCCTTGAACACTCCAAGGCCACTGTAGAGTTATTACTTAGACCAATTTCAATATTCTTGCAGGTCAGGGAATAGAGGGGCCCAAGGAGACAGAGAGAGATGGGGAAACAGCTGGTCAGTAAAATAGCCAGAACACACACACCAGTTATCAATGAAGCTCACTGTCTTATGTGTGCGTGGTTCATGGCACCCAGAAACAATGACAACACTAACATCAAAGATCACAGACCACAAAGAACCATAACAGATATAACAGTAAGGAAAACATTTGAAACACTGCAAGAATTACCAAAATATGAGACACGGACTATATAGAGAATATATATATAGGATATATATATATAGAGGATATATACAGGATATATAGAGAGAGGATATATAGAGAGGATATATATAGAGAGAGGATAGATATATAGAGGATATATAGAGGATAGATATATATAGGATAGATATATATAGGATAGATATATATATATGATATATAGATATATATAGATATATATAGGATATATATAGATATATATAGATATATATAGGATATATATAGATATATAGGATATATAGATATATAGGATATATATAGATATATAGGATATATAGATATATATAGGATATATATAGATATATAGGATATATAGGATATATATAGATATATAGGATATATAGATATATATAAGATATATAGGATATATAGATATATATAGGATATATATAGATATATAGGATATATAGATATATAGGATATATATAGATATATAGGATATATAGATATATATAGGATATATATAGATATAGATATGTACGATATATAGAGGTATAGATATATAGGATATATATAGAGATATAGATATATAGATATATAGAGAGATATAGATATATAGGATATATATAGATATGTATATACACACACACATATACATATATATACACACATACGTATCTGTGAAGCGCAATGAAGTGAAGGATATCTGTGAAGTGCAATGAAGGGAAGCATAATAAAAATAAGTATAGCTGCATCAAGAAGATGATGTCAATGTGGCAAATATACATTTGCCTAAATTCAATTATTTGCTGGAAAGCTCAGATTCTACCATTGACAAAAAGAGTATCAGTTGTTTTTCTATGAACAGGCTCACTCCATTCATTTTTGAGAAAACACCTACGAAATAAGCATATTTAGGTAACCATAGTTTATTGTCCTTTCAAGGAAAAGTGGTGATCCATAAAAACAGTGGTTGGTTCAGCTCACAACTCAAAAAATTTGCACAAGTCCTCTGCCTTGAGACAACCATTCTATTTTGTTATGTGGCTAAGGGGCTTCACGTGTACTTCCTATTTCATCGCATATTATTCAAAAGAAGGGTATTCAAGGATTGAGATTTAATAAATGTAATAATTGTTAATGTCTCATCAAGGACATTCTTAAACTGTATATGTAAGAAAATGAAGACTACAATGACTACTGGTACCATTTGAAGTCACTGTCTTGATTGGCCAACATGCCAGCAGTTGTACAAATAATATCTTAGGATGACTGTGAAGTAGCTTTGACTTGAGGACTCCCTGAAAAGTCTTGGGATTGTCCAGGGGTACGGAGACCACAATTTCAGAACCACTCTTACAAAACATAGCCCTTAGTGGGATTGTAAAGAATGGAATATGAAGAGTGAGAAGAGGCAAGCAAGGAAGAAAGAAAGAGTCTAGGCTTTCTGAAGACACTGTTGCATAAAGGAGCCACTTTTTTCCCCTAGTTCTTCTAATATTCACTAGTATCCCAATATGGCATTTAATAGGATCCATCATTCGCAGTCTAGAGAAGTAACCTGTTTAACATCTGATCTGTTTTTTCTTTTTTTTTCAGGTCTTATGAGTGACTTTCCTAGCATGAGAAAATATCGTATCTCACTGCCCCCTTCCCAAAATCAACTACAAAAGTAGTTCTTTTTCCACCCCATTCTTATCTATTGCCTAACATTTCTCAACCTTCCCAAGGCTATGTTTATTGATTTTTACTATTATAATGTCCTTTTTTGTCATCTGAAACTCTCCCTCCTCCTTCCACCTCACTTTCTTCAGGTTCTGCACCATTCCAAAAGCTTGACAGTAGTAACAACCTAACTTGAAATAAGGTGATAGATAATGTACTTATCTGTGATCTATTTCTTTTTTCCTAAATCATCCTTGAAAAATTTCCCTATCCTGGTATAATAAAGTTGTGCTGTATCACCTTATCTTCCCATATATGTACTCATTAGTTATTCAATCAACAAATTAACAGTCATTAAGCACATATTCTGTATCAGACACTGTGCTGGACACTGGGGGATACAGAAATAAACTGTGAACTTGAGGACAGAGAAATTTGTCAGAAACATCATGCCCTTTAAAGAAACAGATACAAGTACGCCATGGGCTAAATTATGTCCCCTCAAAGTTAATATGCTAAAGTCCTAACTCCCAGTACCTCGGAACATGACTGTATTTGAGGATAGGGTGCTTAAAGAAATAATTAAAGTAAAAAAGTTGTTGCATGGCTTCAAACTCGTGGACCTAAAAACGTATCTATATTGATAAGAGGCTTCTTTTCAGTCACCCTAATCCAATAATGGGAAATTGTCCAAAAGAATGGGTGAGTTACTCCAATATACTTTTCTCTCAATCACATGGACGTTTATATTTTCCTATAAGAATATTCAGTAACTGCAGTGAACTAGAAGATCACACATATTTAAACCCTGTTTGAAGAGAAAGAACCAACTTCAGGAAATTTTAAGATGTAAGCATATGTTTTTAAAAACTATCACTTGAGAGTTGATCACTTATTTAAGAGTACAAGTATTTGATATTTTCAAAAATTCATTTTTAAGTCCTGTACTTAAAGTCTTTACTATCACAAAAGCAAAAGTATTTTTTTATAATCCACAAATATTAAAATGTATGTTTTATATAAATATTATTTGGCACATGATATATAAGGACAACTAATCAGACAATTTCAAAGGTATTTTCATGTGTTTAATTGTGTTTTAAAATAATTAATGTAAGTTGTTTAGTATACCTTTCAACCCATACATTAATGATCATTAATAGCATTATACTTGGTGTGCTTAGGACAGAATTGTATATGCACCTTTCATGATAATAATGCATGCTTCCTTAAACTACAATTTTAAGTTGACTTTAGCAGGGTTCCGCCACTGTTAAATAGACAATAAAAACATTTAATGTTATAAGGCTTTATATGGGCTAAAATCCCATTTACTGCATTTTAACAACGGAACTTTTGAAGAAAAACTTAAGACTCTGCAGCTCAAAGTCTCTTGGAATTGCTCCTACACTTATCTGATTCACAGCCTTGGCCAAATTCCTGAATAGGTTCAGCATATAACAAGTCACACCTACACAATGCCTACGCAAATGATGTAACACTGACAAGCAAGTATGTTCATATCCTAGGGGGAAAAAAAGCCACCTCCTTAATATTTCTTTGGTTGATGAACTACATAAAGATCACTATTTTGTACTTTAATATTAGGAATTAAAAGGTTTCAATGATATTCTTCTTAAAACTAAATCCCAGCACAGACAAAGCTGAGATTTCCCTGAATTTAAGCACTACATTGACAACTTTTCAGCATGTTGCTATATTTAACATGATGTTATTGAATATATTTCATTATGTTATACAGTATTTTCTTTACGAAAACCCATGAGGGAAATTTCTCTGGTCTGTTTAATCCGTTTCCACCTTTAAAATACTGTCAATTATAATACACTCAAATATATTAGCTTCTTTATAATGGCTGCTAGAAAACTTAAGTCTAATTTTTGACCTACTAGAAAAGGACTTACAGACCCTTATGTCATGCTTTTGTGAACAGAGTGTACTCCTGGCTTCATCTAATCTTTCCTGCTCTGAGCTTTCTGTTTCCATCACCTTCACTACTTATTTTTAATTTTATTTAATATTCATCTATGAAAGCCTTAAATCCTTTCTGGAACAAAGCTGGAGATAAACAAAAGCATATATGAGTAAATACATACATCAAAAGACAAAGCAGGTAATTTTAATAGCTTGAAATGTTTGCCTGGTGACATTTTATTTAAGTCAAATATTTAAGCCTTTATACATCTGGAATATAAAATAACTTCATCTCTGTTCTTCTAAAATTAACACCATAAAAATAGCTATAAAGTGCAAAATAGCTAAAAGAATATTACACTTTTAGAAACTTTAAAATAAAGTTGTATATAATATACATGCCTACTCTACAGATCAGTTCTATAAACACTCCCCACCAACATCATCATCACCACCACCACCACCACCACCACCAATCTATTAACAGTTCCTTCTAGTTTTTCTCTCCTCAGAACACTGTTCAAGTCCTATCTCCCTGTCTTATATATCTCCTGTACCAATTCACTGCCAAGCCATAATTCATCTCAGTTTGTCTTTTTTGTGTCCTGAAAATGTTTCTTTATATTTCACGTTATATTCTATAATGCATAAATATCAGGTTACTTTAAGATGACATCTATTTTATAGTCACTAATACTGCTTATACATTGTTGTGAACACACTGAGCATTCAATAAATGTCTTTCCTTGGGAGGCTAACGTGGGAAGATCACTTAAGGCTAGGAGTTCGAGACCAGCATGAGCAACACAGCAAAACCTTGTGTCCAGAAATTTTTTTTTTAATTAGCTGGGTGTGGTGGTGCACACCTGTAGTATCAGCTCCTTGAGAAGCTGGGGATGGAGGATCACTTGAGCCCAGGAGATCAAGGCTACAGTGAACTACAATCATGCAACTGCACTACAGCCTGGGTGACAGAGCAAGACCCCATTTCTAAAACCCAATAAAATAAAAATGTCTTTATTTTAAAATGTTCCAGAGCACTATAAATAACCTATGCTCAATTGCCTTATTTTTCCCCTTTAAAACTAAATCTCAGCCACTTGAAATTAGTAGTTTCTCTTTATCTTTCTCCCCTTAAATTGCGGTTTTTCTAAATTGCTGTTTTTCTAAAGGCTGTTACTATGTGTATGCAATAATTTTCATGTATTAGATGTTAGGTATATAAAGGTCAGGAACCAGACCTATACACTTCTTTCCTAAAACCATGTTATTAAGTGCTTAATAAACAACTTTAGTAATGACTATAATAGTTATTCTTACTCAATTTTGCTTTCTGCCTTGAAATGTAAGCTCTCTGAAGACTTAAATTTCACATAAACCACATATCACCCAGTAACTACCCTTGTTCTACTTTACGCACCCTTGTTCTACTTTAACAGATGACAGACGAATTCATACATGAATTGAGACATAAATTCTGATTTCTGTGTCATAGCTAACAAATGTAGATTAAATCACCAGGAGAAAACAAGCTGTATTCATGCCAGCATGGGAACAAGGAGATAGGAATACCATTTTTTACAAAAATCAAGCTACTTTGATTTAGGCAGCTAATAAAGAATATGCTATATTTTTCCCTCGAGAAATCAGTAAGCCTAGGGAATTGGAAAACCTTGTTACAGAGAAGTACAAAGAAATGGTAATAAAAGTACAACAGCAATGAAAGGAATAAAATTAAAGAATTACCTTTGTGAGCATCCATTCAGAAGTTTAGAAACGACTCATTAATCAGATTTCTACGTATGTGTTCACTTTTTTTGCTAAATGTTTAGAAGGGGAACAAATGGGGAAAAAATTATTCATTACCTTTCCAAATGACCCCTGACCAAGAACCTTGAGCAACTCAAACTGTGCAGGATCTGCTTTCTCATAGCCTTCCTTAACATGATGAGTAATAGGGATTTCTTTAACAACTCCTTCATCCTGTAAAAAGAAATCCAAACAATACTTGAATCCATTTTCAACATCTTCTGATTAGTTCCATTTAAAATCAGAAGTCATAATAGAAATAATATACCCAACTCCCTCAATGTAGCAGAGAGTTTTATGGGCTACCAGTATCCTTATTTCCCTGTTTTCTAACACATACAGCACATACAGATGCACTACCACCACCTTCCCTACTACATAATTTCATGTAAATAAAATGTAAGAAGAAATCTATGCTTCAGCCTTCCCTTCCAGCTTGGTAGCAATATAATAAAATTGTTAACAACAGTCTCAAGACCCTTCAATGGACTGTGACTAATGAGGTAGAGGCAGGAAAAGTCAAAATAAAACCTTGTAAAGTGTGGGGCATGACCAAAAAACGTGACCTCAAGAGCTTTTTTAAATAGTATTTCACTATACTATTTTAAATGTTTAAATGGCCAACTAACCACATCAATGAAAAAGAAACTGGCAAAGACCAACAAAATCTGCAGAGCCCCAACAAATGTTTCCAGGCTATGGTCCGTTTACTGAAATTTTATACATAAATTATATGCCAGATTTCGTACCACCTGGGTGAAGCAGAAAGAAAGCCACCCAGTGAGTGGTTCCTCCCCTTGATGCAGGACTCCACTCAGCTGTGATGACTACATTCAAGTGAGCTGTAATTAATTCTAGTGCCTACAGAAGCACAATAGCTAGGATGACAGATGTATATCACAAAATAACAGAGTTGGAAGGGATAACTTATCTAACTCTCTGACTGTATAAAGAAGAAAACTAAGACCCACAGAATTTAACTTTACATGACTACTTAATCACAATGTCTATAAATCTTGGTAGCATTCCATTATAGCATACTAATTTTAGCCTGGATGCCAAGAATGTTCTCAATCTATTCACTCTTCAATTAACTGATTAGTCAATGGTGATTGAAGCCAAAGTGAACAAGAGTATGGTCCCAAATGAGCTAGACTTCATGGCAGCTAAAATAACTTCCATGGAATATAGGTAGTCAGGCATTCACTATCTCAAGGGGGGTACCTAGGCAAAGAAATTTTAATTGTAGGTGTTAGGAACCACCAGCAAATCAACAAGAAATGAAGAATAACTGATTTTGAAAGTATATCAGATGTTTCTTATACATCAAAATAGTATTTCGCCAGACCCTTTTAAATAGTGATGGTAATTTATAAATGTTTACTGAAAATAAAAATTAAATTAAAATCAATCTGCTATGCAAGTGAATTTCCCTATTTGAAAGAGGTCCTTTTTTAAAAAAGTAAACAACCTTTTTTAATGCAAATATATACGCTTTGTAGCTGACATTTGGGGACTATATTAAAGTATAATATATCTGTATGCACCTATAAGCTAAGAAACCTTGGCTAAATCACAAATCACTCTCTCCTTCAGTTTTCTCACATGACAAAGGGGTTTTGTTAGATGGGTCTCTAAGGTCCCCTCAATGTCTGTGATTCTATATTGAACACAATATAATATTTTTATGTTCAAGAAGGTACTTCAGGTCCCTGCTTATGTTTAGATTATCACTATAAGTATGGATCATATTGGCATCAGTTTTTTTAGAAGTGTTCAGAGTTAGGAAACAAATTGTACTATAGTTAGTTTCACCAAACCTACGCAGGTTTTCCAAATGAAAATGTTTGTCCAATGCCCTTTTACCTTTTATTAATAATGCACACATGCCCATCCTCTAAAATGCAATGCCTTTCAATTTTCAGCAGCAGTACTCTAAAAAGCTCCCAATATGAAAATGCAACTAGATGAGAAAAATCACTTTTCCCAGGAGACAGCCAACGTAAAATGTTACACTGTGTCTGAACAACTAATTACCATGTCTTTCTTTCCCACTGGACTGTGGGCTTCTTAAATGTAGGTATTACACCACATTGATCTCTTTATTCCTAATGCTTAGCACAATACTTTTTTGATCTCATGAGAGCAGAAAGACAAAGAAATCTGCTCAATATTATAAAAGAAACAGGAAAAAATATATACTTTTTAAAATGAAGATAGTGCTTACCACCAAAAAATAGGGCAACTGTGAGATGATGGATGTTAATTTGCTTAACAATCATAATAATTTTACAATGTATATGAAAACATCCCATTGTACACCTTAAATATATACAATAGAAAATAAAGATTTTAAAGGTAAAATTAAACAATAAGAAATCTCAAAATTATTCTTAAATACAGTCTACAAAACAAAAAATATATATACCCACGATTTCTTTTTTTAAATATATAAAGGAAATAAGGAAACAGGATTCATTCTGGCTAATGAAATTGTGTCAGCTTTGAATATAACCAACTTTGTGATAACAATATTTCTAAATAAAATAAGCATATCTTCCCATACACTGTGAAGAATATAAACTTCTTCCATATTATCCATTGTCAGTATTTTTATTACACTGTGCTGAGTATGTGTTGTACTCAACACAAATAAAGGACACAATAACCCCTGAATATTAACCTAATGCTTAGCCATTTGCCTTTTTAAATAAAGACATATGTTCCTAGGCCAACAACTACCACATATTATATCACCAAATTATGACTACTGTGCCTTTACACAGACAATTTGTAATGCCCTGGTTGCCCATAAGAATCACCTGTAGAAGAAATATTTATTTACTGCACTTGTTTGGGTCCCACCCTCAGAGATTGTGGTTCAGTAGAACTACAGGAAAACGTAAGCATGTGTATTTTTTAAGCCTCCCCAGTTGATTCGGACACATGGCCAGGATTGAAAAACAATATCTGGGTGCTTCTAAGATTTATAGTTATATAGATATATAATAGATATACACACAAATACATACACATATGTGCATACATGCGTGCACACACATATACACGTGTGTGTATGTGTTTACATATAGCTACTTATTACTTTTATCATTTCCACGCCACTAGCTCTTTTTTACTCTCAAAGTATGTGATACCCTCCTGTGTCACCATTTCCAGTACTTATTCTGTCTTTTTCTATCTGCTCCCTGCCCCATTCTTGTCTATTGCCTAAACTTTCTCAGCCATCCCAAGGCTATGTTTATTGATTTTTACTATTATAATGTCCCTTTTTGTCAACTGAAACCCTCTTTCTTCCCTCCACCTCCCTTTCTTCAGGTTCTGCACCATTTCAAAAGCTTGATAGTAGCAACAATCTAGCCTGAAATAGGTGGTAATGTACTTATAAGTGATTTATTTCTTTTTTCCTGAGAGTAAATCATCCTTAAAAAAATTCCCTATCCTGGTATGATAAAGTTGTGCTATATCACCTTATCTTCCCATATATGCACTCTTATTATTCACCCAGCAAATCAACATTCATTAAGCACACATCCTATTATCAGACACTGTGCTGCACACTGGGGATACAGAAATAAACTGTGAATTTGAGGATAGAGAACTCTGTCAGAAACATCACATCCGTCAAAGAAACAAAAAGCTACAAGTATGCTATGGGCTAAATTATGTCCCCTAACAGTTAATATGTTAAAGTCCTAACTCCCAGTACCTCAGAACATGACTGTATTTAGGGATAGGGCCCTTAAAGAAGTAATTAAGGTAAAATGAGGCCATATGGGTGGGTTCTAATCCAATATGACTGACATCCTTATTTGAGGAGGAAATTAGAATACCTACATCTACAGAGGAATGACCACGTAAAGGCACAGGGAGAAGACTCATCTATAAGCTAAGGAAAGAGGATTCAGAAAAACCAACCCTGCCAACACCTTGATCTCAATCTTATAGAATGCAGCATCTTGGGAAAATAAATTTCTGCTGTTTAAGCCACCCATCTGTGGTTATTTGGTTAGGGTAGCCCTAGCAAACTATACATGGTACATAATCTTAGCTGATCTTTGAAAATAATGTTGCTACTGTGAAATGAAGATTTAATAACCTCTAAATAAGGACCCCTAGTCTTTCTACATCAAATAAAAAATCTGAATCTGAGGCCAGGATGACTATTAATTAGGTTTTATTATTTTTTTGCAACCATAAAGTAATCAGTGATATACAGAAAAAGTATGAAGGCTCAACCACAACCAAAATAGTATGTTCTGACCTCTATAATCTGTGATCATCTTTTTAATCCAGAGGGCCAACAGTGCTGTAACACTGGGAAAACACACTGTTAAAGTACAAAATGAACTGTCAAATCTACTATTGCTCCATTCATTTGATAACTGATTTGTTTAGGAAGATGGAATCACCTGTTAATTGAAAAGAGAAAAAGCTGATGACAACCTAATAGCAATATACTATTATAACTCAATTACAGCAGTTTTCATATGACTGTGGAACTAACCTCCAGAAAACAAATCAAAACAAAAGAAGTATTTTTAAAGCCTGAACTTGTTCGTTTTTTATTTAATAATAAAACATTCATCTATTCAAACATCAGCTTTATCTGTAGGTACACAGGCCAGTTTAGTGAAAAGATCACCCTAAAAATCCAAGAATCATTTAGTTGTGGATTTGCTGAAACATATATGCAAAGACCCAGAAGAGCAGCTCAATATACCCTTCTCATTCAGTGAATAATATGGGGTCATTGAAAACCATGTCAAATATTAGTGTGCTTTGAAAGAAAGCTAAGTGTAATACCAATATAAATGCCAAAATGCCATGAGGGTGAACTAAGCACATCAAAATTATGTACACAATGGAAGGTATCTGCAGAACACTTAGTTTTGTAAAAGTCTGCATTATGACTGAAAACCAAAGAATGCCGGCAAACTAGTTCCCACTTGGTTTGGTTTATTCTACTTACGAGGGTCAGCTCCTTAGTTCCCTCATCTACAAATTGGCAGTAATACTTACTCTATTTCAGATCTCAGTTATAAGGATCAACTGAGAACTTTGAAAACCACAAAACATCCATAAAAATTGAAGTTACTGAACTTATTTGTACAGATGTTCCTGGACTTATGACAGTGTTGTCCCCATAAACCTATTGTAAGTTGAAAATTCACTTTCAACTTACAGTGAGTTTATCCAAACTTAATCCTATTGTAAGTTGAGGAACATACTGAATATCACTTTTGCACCACTATAAAGTTGAAACTCATAAGTTGAACCATCCTGAGTCAGATACTCTCTGTAGTACTTATCTTTGCATACCTGATGGTGCAGCATAACTCGACTTTATAGTGGCTGACCAACATTTTTTAGTTGAACAATAATTATTCATCTGAGAGTTTTGCATATCTGTAGGACAAAGGTTCCAGTTTTTTAAGTAACTGAATAGAAATTAGAAGTAAACATCAGCATTGCAAGAGAAAAAATACTGAAGCATACTAAGGCTAAATGTGCATCAGAATAGAAAGACAAATAGAGGAAAAAAAATCCACCATACAGAAAGCAGACATTCTCAGCTTGAAATAGCTCCTACCTGTGGTTCCACTGAGTCTAAGTAAAACACACTTGTAAAAAAGTATTTTTGAAAGAATTCTTAAGAGACATCTGTCAAGAATGGTTTTTAAAATAAGAAATTCAGGGCTTAAAAAAATCAGGATATTCAGCATTGTTTTTCAAAATATACATTTTCAGTTCACTATGACATTTACATCTCTGCATAATAAAAATATAAATCACTTTAGAGACTAAACATGTTGCTGACCTTGCACTAATGTAATCAACAAAGAATCTAATTGCTAACTGAATATTCTTTGAAATTTTTAAGATATTGATAGCATTAAAAATATGTATTTTATTTCAGAAAAAACAGATACTGGGTAGAGTTTTAAAAATAAATACCAATGGATCATAAACTACCAAATATAAGGCAGTTATGTTTATTTTGATAACAAATAAAAAGTTAACTCGTGTCAGCCAACTACTAAAGGAGACAAATCATAACAAACTTTTTCTAACCTTGACATTGTTGAAAGAAGTAGGATACTAGGTGGTGAAATGTGATATTAGATATAGTTTATCAGCAACCTGTTACCTAATACTTACCCATCACAGAGCAGTCTCTACAATCCTACACTATTTTAAAACAGTAAAAAAAAAAAAAAGCCAACCACAAAAAAACACATGGCAATCACAAAGAAAAAAATCCTAGCTGTATATTTAAAAAATTTAAGGGATAAATATATATGGTGTTTTTAATCACTCATATAGTTTTATTGACACAAATTGAGTACTTTAGCCATCACACACCCGAAGTACATGGTTTCAAGTCCAGATAACTCAGGCCACAAACTAAATCAAATCCTTGGAAGTGATTCTAGGTCCTTTACTCTCCAAAATTTCACACTGGGAGCCACTGAAGTTGATTGCATAAGGTAGATCATGTAAGTAACTAGCACTGTATATTTTTACTGCCTTTCCACTAAAAACTGAACTTCCTGACTTATCTTCTACTAAAATTATAAAGGTAAATATTTGCCAATCACCCTGTGTATGTGTCCTTGAGTTTATGCACCACACACACTGTTCCCCTGTGGTGTAAGCCATGATATCCTTGTGAATTTATTAATGCTAAAATATAATAAGCAGCCTTCTCCTTCTCCACTGCCTTTAATAGTTCCTTATACGCCTTTATCTTTTATAAACTGGCAACATTAATATTACTATGCCTATTAGTCCATATGATCTGTAGACAAATCTCTAGATAATGGTTTTGATAGTTTACATTTAATTATACTCAAAATTACAATATATTATTAATATTCAGTAAACTGCAAAAGCTACAAAGACAACATTGTATCTCTCATATTGTCAATCAAAATTAAAAGTGTTGTTACATGGTTACTAACTGCAGAAATAGTTACATAGAACATTTCAAAGGACAGTTTTGGACAAACCTAATTTAAATCCCTCTGCTGGTTTCTATCTGAGCTAATTCCAATTATGAACAAGTTTTGGTGGAGGGGTCATCAAAGTTGATTTCATCCACAACCAAATAGAAAAAGGATAATGTTCTCCTGATCTTCTACTTCTTCAGGTCTACACAATATATCTGACCTAAAAGGAAGCACACTGCCCTAAGTCTTGATTCTGCTACTAGTTACTTTTATCACCTAGTATAAATCACAGACTCTCCAAGTTTCAGTAGACTAATCCATACAATGAAGTATTACATAATATCTCTGAGGGTCTTTCCAGCTTAAAAAATCTATAACTCTATGAAAATATCTATAGAAATAACAACCATAAAATAACAACATAAATGTAGATGCTGATTTAGTCAGATTCTCCCTACAAATCTTAAGAATGCTCTCTGTAAAACTAGATCTTGTAAAATAAGACTCTAGTATCTAGGCATTACATAGAATGGTCTAATGGCTAAGCAGTCTTTAAAACTAGTTAGAAACTTCTGAAATAATTTACACATAATCCTTTCTAAAAGCCAGGAAATTGATTTTAAATGATTTCAAGTTATGCTTATACAGTTCAATATTTCCAAGTCAGATATCCTTTCTACCCTGAGGTTGAAGATAATCTTCTCAAAGGATTCTATATTTAAGTATAATAATTCAGTTACTCATACACTGGCAACTGAAAATTTTATCCATTACACTTAAAATGGGTGAATTCAATAGCATGTAAATTATGTCTCAATAAAGCTGTTTATTTTTAAAAATGCATGCATAAGTATTTCTGTCAGGAAAACCTGTCCTATATTTTAAACTGCAGTTGAGTTATTAATAATTCCATTTGCTTATTACCAACTTACCTGAATATATTTGTTTGATAGGAGCTTTTCTCCTTTCCCTGTATTCTTTTTCCTTATATGCTAAAAATGTGGCTTAATAAATTAACATAAATACTTACATGACAAGAATCTGCTTCTCCCTCTTCCATTGGCTCATCAACCATTTTAAGACCATTTACCTGAAAAACATTGTTCAAAAATTGAGGTTCAAAAGTATTAAAACAAGAGTGATAACTAAGAAAAATATAACCCTAGGCATTTCCTTCCACAATCTAACAAGATCCACACTTAGTGAAAAACAAAAGGACAAAGGACACATAGAAGTACTTAGAAAAGGAACACTATTAACATGGTTCCCAGATTATCCTTGAGAAACTTTGATTTTCAGAGCTTTATGCTTAATTTCATATTGTTTAGAGTTTTGCAACAACAGATAACTATATACTAAGTATATAACCTATGTACTTTCATTAAATTGTCCCCAACCAAGTATTTATGACAGGAAAAAAAACGCCACAGAAATCTACCATGGGGGTATATTCAAAGCAAATTATAATAAGAACAGTTTTATATAATTGCACTGTTGTGAATTCCTCTTTCCTTCAGTTAATTAAACATCATGACATACTATACAGAAGAAAAAATAAACTATAGGAGAAAGATGTAAGTAATCATGGAAACAAAACAAGTCAACATGCAGAGCTCAGTAGGTAATACTACTCATTCTTTAACAACTAATTCAAGAAACAGTAAAGTAGAAGACTTAGATCAAGGTTCTACAAACTATAACCCATGAGCTAAATCTGACCTCTTGTCCATTTCTGTAAAAATTTTACTAGAACACAGCCAGACCCATTTGTTTCCATCTTATCTATGGCTGCTTTTGCACTACAACAGCAGAGTTGACCAGTTGTGACAGAGACCCTATGCCTGCAAAGCTTAAAATATTTCCTATCTGCACCCTTACAATCTGCCAAACACTGAACTGAGATGTTTGAAAATTAGGCAACAGGAAGACGAACTAGATAAAAAGGATTTTAAGTCAACAGAAAAAAAAATTAAAAAGTAAATTAGAGTTTCTTGTGACAGTCAAAATGAAATAAGCTCATAAGCCTATCTCTCCCGATTATAAACTAAAATCCTTATGTAGAATACAAAAAGAAACTACATAAGAACTCTGAAAATGAAACAAAAACAAATTAATTAGGGAAGATCAAAATTTGAAAATTAACTCTGATGAATTCCCTAGGTTTATTTTCCACCTTTATCTCCTGAATTTGACCAGAGGAGAGAATGAGTCACAAGATTACACAGCAGACATCAACAAAAATTCCAAGAAAAATCCCATTTTCTAGACAAAGGACCAGGAAAAGACGCACTTTTGAGCCTGTAAACATAAGGAGAATCCAAGATTCCCCATGTACACACTTTCTCTTTTTTGATGCTGAGTCCAACTCCAAGGCAAGCCCTGATCAAGAGAAAATCTCTCTCTCTGGCCAGAGGAAGCAGGAAAAGAGGTCCCTATTATAAGAAAAATGTGAGGGTAATCCCTGTTATTTTTTTTGCACTCTCTTCTTTACTTCATCCAAAAGGCAGCTCCAATAGTGTAAAGTTATATTCCAGCACAAAAAGCTAAGACTCTGAGAGAAACTCATATTTGTGGCCAGCAGAACACAATAAAGGGCCCATGGGAATTGAAGAATGTGGAAGAAATCAGAGAGGATAGAATGAAGAGAGCAGATCCCCTAATTCTGTGTATGAACCAACACAAGTCCTGGTCACAACAACAAACTGCATGTGTGCAGAAAGGACTAAAGAAACATAACAAAGTCTCTGAGTACTGAACTACAATACCAATAATTGCTCGTCTCAGACTAACCACTGAATTAGCACATCCAATGAGTGGCACATGCAGAGTGCTGACCCAAACTCTCTGAAAACTGAATTAACATTGGAACCATTATCCAGAGAGGACAAGACATAACTTTGGAGTCAACCTAACTAGGTAGATTGCCTGCTGAAACAAACAAATCATCAACAAGTATCAACTCCAAGATGGCTCCAAAGTTGAACTATCTGACAAGAATCTTAAAGCAGCTACTATAACTATGCTTTTCTGGATAAAAATAAACACACCTGAATGAAATGATAAAAGGTTCTCAGCAGAGAAATAGAAACTATGAAAAAAAACAAATGTAAGTAATTCTAGAACTAAAACTCATATGAAAAATTTTAAAAATACTGGATAGGCTCAATAAAAGAATGCAGGTGGCTGAGGAAATAAACCTTAAGACAGATCAATAGATGTCATCCAATATGAAGAAAAGAGTGAAAATGATGAAAAATAAACAGAACCTCAGAGACATATGAAACACTATAAGACATTCTAAAATCCATGTCATTAACATCCCATAAAATGACAGAGTAATACTGAAAAAATCACTTAACGAAATAAAGGCAATTTCATTCATATGAAATAATGAAAACAGGGAAATGTATAGAGACAGAAAGCAGACTAATGGTTGGTTGGGGTGAGGTATGTAGAGATGGAGGTCATAACTAAAGGGTACAATGTTCCTTTTTGATGTGATGAAGAACTTTTAAAATTTACTGTTGTGATAGTTGTACATATTTGTGAATATAATAAAAAGTATTGGATTGTATATTTTAAATGGGTGAATTATATGTTATGTGAATTATATCTCACTAAAGCTGTATTTTCAAGATAAATAATGGCTGAACATTTCCCAAATTTGAAAAAAAAAAATTACAGTTTCAAGAAGTTCAGTAAATCCCAAACAGAATAAAATTAAAGAAATCCACCCCACGACACATCTTAAGTAAACTACTTTAAACCAAAGGAAAAATGGGGAAAATATTGAAAGGAGTGAGAGAAAAACCACACATTACATAAAGAGGAACATCAAACTGAATGACTGCAGATTTCTCGTAAGAAATCATGGAGACCAGAAAACAGAGAACATTAACCCGAAATCAGTGGAAACATGTTAAGACACAAATCTGTACATACATTTTTACAGCAGCTTTATTTATCATTGTCATAAATTGGAAACAATCAAGATGGTCTTCAACTGATGAGTGGATAAAAAGAATACTACTTTTTACTCATCAATAAAAAGAAGAGAACTGTTGATACTTGTAACAACATCAATGAATCTTAAAAGCATTTCTGCTAACTGAAAGAAGCCAAATCCAAAAGGCTAAATACTGTATGACTTCATGTATAAGATACTTTGAATAAAGCAAAACTGTAGGGAAAGAATAAAGATAATTGGTTCAATGGGTTGGGGGTAGAGGAAGACGAATATCACTCAGCAATAAAAAAGAATAATATATTGATACATTCAACAACATGGATGAATCCCAAACACATTGTAAATAAAAGGTGCAAGATTCAAAAGGCTACATTCTGTAGGATTCCATTTATATGTTATTCTGGAAAAGGTAAAACTAAAAGGAATGGAGAAGAAATTAGTGGTTGCAAGGAGTTAGGGATAGGGAAGAGGCTGACTACAAAGAGGCATCACATGGGAAGAGTGTGTATATGTGTGTGTGTGTGCTGGGGAGGGTGGGTCATCGAACAACTCTTTATCTGGATTGTGACGATGGTTACACAACTCTATACATTTTTTAATCTCAGAACCCTACATGAAAAAGAGTGAATTTTACTATATGAAAAATTGGAAACCAATTTATTAAAAAGTAAATTAGCATTATTTACTCAACTAGCGTCTCTATTCTAAAAAAAAAATCCCATTGAAAACTAGCAATGGTCAATAAAGTCAGTAATGATGTCTACTTTGCTAACGGATCCATCAGTCATTATCTTATTTGATCTCTCTGCAGCATGTCACAGGTGACCACTCTCCTATTTGAGTTTTTAGCTTCTGTAATACCATACGCTCCTTCTATTTTACTCCAATTTCCTTTGCTGCTTTTTTTCAATACCCTTGAAACACTGTAATTCCTCAGGAAATGGACTAGGATCACCTTCTCATCCCACTCCACATTCTTTGCCCAGGCAGCTAATTTACTAACATGATTCACGTTTACTCAGTGACTAACTCTGAGTTCCTGATCCATATATCTAACTGCATACTTGACATTTCCACATGTTTATCTCAGATGTCTCTCAAAAATAACCAATACAAAAAGGAATTCTTGACCCCTGCTTCATATCTGCTCTTTCTTCAGGGTTTCCCATTTCATTAAATGATAACACCATCTACCACCTTAGCTCAACAAAACAGACTATGTGGGATTAAAAAAAAAACTGTGACAGATTCATTGTAAGCATATAGAAAGAAGAGCATTCGGAAAACAGTCCAGAAATCAATATTAAGGCAGAATCGTGATAATTAAATTTTTGCCATAAAATGACTCTCAGAATTATCCATAGAAAAAAGGATTATGCATAGGAAGAGGATTATCCATAAAAAAAGAAAAATATTGCTTTCCTCTGTTACCTTAGTTACTGGTTACTTCCTATTCATATCATCTTATGACTAATTTATCATGAAGCTGTGGGTCTGAAGGAACTAGAAATAAAATGAATGTGAATGAGTCAAGAAGATCACTCTATCCTGGAAATTATCTCAGTCAGAAATGGCCTTTAGAAACAGAACACTCCATTGCTCCCATCTCATCTACCCTCAAGGTATCAGGTTTTCAATATAAGACTATTCATCCTACGGAGAACCACAGTGTATACTCATTGATACTTACTATAATTTAAATCACTTTCATCCACATAAAAACAAAAATAATTTCTGAATTCTCTGGGACAATAAATCTTTATTTCAAAAATAAAATTTGTAATTTGAAAAGATAAGCAGACATGCTGCTTTCCCCAATTAAGTGCCAAATGGGAGGAAAAAAATTCTACATATGATTCTGGAATGTTTATCATCAACAATAAAGGTAGTAATAATTTACTCAGATATTTCAAAATCCAAGTGAACAGACTCTAGTACCAGGGCTTAGAGAAGACTACTTTAAAAATTCTTTTCACATTTTATCAGAAAAGACTTAAAGCACTTACAAATATGCTGGACAAACAGAAATACTAAACTGAGTTGCTGTACTCATCTGATCCCAGAAAATCACATAGGTCACTTCAAATTTATCACTTTCTTACTATTACTGACCAAAGCAACTCATCAAGGAAAACTGAACCGAGAAATTAAAAAAAAAATCCCTTTCAGATCCTTGGAATTGGAGGTGGTATGGGATAGTGAACATATGAATACAAATAGTTTAGTAAAAGAGTTTACTGTTATCTATGATACATAAACCTGTTGCTTAGTGTTACACAAAAGGAGGAAGTTAACAGAGCTTATAGCTTGGTGCTGAAAGATATATTGAAACGTAGAAGTAGGTCCACATCTAACTAGAATAAAATCTACTTTTTCCTTATTTGTGTGCACCTCTGAAGAAGAAAGTAGAGAGATACACATTTCCGAAGAAGACAGTAGAGAGATACACAAATAAGAACTAGATAAAAAGTGAGAATAAATATGGGTGATGCAAATGATTAACAAAACATACACAGGACAGCAGTTTCCACAATAAATTTGACAGTATTATATATTTTCAAGTATTCTGCAGGATCCCCAAAATCAACCTAGTAAAAAAAAATATTGGCCAGGTGCTGTGGCTCATGCCTGTAATCCCAGCACTTTGGGAAACTAAGGCAGGTGCATCACCTGAGATCAGGAGCTCGAGATCAGCCTGGCCAACATGGTGAAACCCGTCTCTACTAAAAATATAAAAATTAGCTGTACGTAGTGACACACGCTTGTAATCCCAGCTACATGGGAAGCTGAGGCACAACTGCTTGAACCCAGGAGGTGGAGGTTTCAGTGAGCCGAGATTATGCCACAACACTCCAGCTTGGATGGCAGAGTAAGACTCCTTCTAAAAAAAAAAAAGAAAATATGTCTCTCAAATAAGCTTTACATTTACATATTAGTCACTGATAGCTTTTGTAAAGACTTCTTCTATTCAATTTTTTCACTTTATTTAAATAACAAAAGTAAATTAGAGCTAAAGATAAAGGTGGGTCCACATCTACCTAAAATAAAGATCTGGCCAGGCATAGTGGCTCACGTCTGTAATCCCAACACTTTGGGAGGCTGAGGCGGGTGGATCACCTGAGGTCAGGAGTTCGACACCAGCCTGGCCAACATAGTGAAACCCCATCTCTACTAAAAATACAAAAATTAGCTGGGTGTGGCAGCATGCACTTGTAATCCCAGCTACTGGGGAGGCTGAGGCAGGAGAACTGCTTGAACCCAGGAGGTGGAGGTTGCAGTGAGCCAAGATCACGCCACTGCATTCCAGCCTGGGCGACAGAGTGAGACTCTGGCTCAAAGGCAAAAAAAAAAAACCAAAAAACAAAAAACAAAAAAAAAATCTATGCCTATATATTAAGCCCAGGACAAAATAAAACAGAGAAAGAAACCTACCAATTAAGCAATGTGCTGGACACTGTAAGATAGGCCCCCATGATCCTCACCTCTTGCTGTTTATGCCCTTCTATAATCCCCATCCCCTTGAATGTGAACATGGCCTATCACTGAATTCCAACCAATAGAATATGGCAAAGGCGATGAGATTTTACATATATGATTACACTGTGTCATATAAGACTCTAGAGGCTTTCCTTGCTGACTTGATTGAAGTAATTAAGTGACCATGTTGAGAAAGTCCACATAACGAGGGACTGTGGCCATCCTCTAGGAACTACAGGCAGCCTCTAGGAGTTGAAAGCAGCCTCCACTCAACATCCAGCAAGAAGCCAGGGCCCTCAGTCCTGCAACCACAAGGAAAGGAACTCTACCAAGAATCTGAGGGAGTGTAAAAGTAGATTATTCATCCAGTCAAGCCTCTATATAACAATGCAGAACAGCTGAAACCTTGATTACATTTTTGTGGGAATTGAAGCAGAGGACCAAGCTGACCCATGTGTTGATTACAGCTTTGTAGGGCCCTAAGCAGAGGATCTAGTTGAGCCAAGCCCAGATTCCTGATCCATAGAAACTGTGAGATAATAAATGTGTCTTGGTTAAAGCTGCTAAATTTATGGTAATTTTTTGCAGCACTAGGTAATACAATCGAAAGTGTCTATGATCAAAAATTCTCCCCTGAAACAGACTTTCCAGAGACAAATTTTACAGTTTAATCATTTTAAAATAGATCTTTACTTATTAAACTCACATATTTGTTCTCATTTGGTAGAAATAAAACTGTAAACTATATACTAGTAAGTGACCCAGGACAAATGTTTAAGTGGGGCCAAATTTTTAATTTTAGTTTCAATAAACTTAAAATTGAGCAGTTCTATTTTTGTCCTTTAATCCTGCTTTCCGAAAAATCAATCACTAACTTAAGCACAGTACAGAGAACGTAATTCCTTTTTTTAAAATTTTACTTTAAGTTCTGGGATACATGTGATGAACGTGCAGGTTTGTTACACAGGTATACATGTGCCATGGTGGCTTGCTCCACCTATCAACTCGCCATCTAGGTTTTAAGCTCCACATGCATTAGGTATTTGTCCGAATACTCTCCCCGCCCTTTTCCTGCCAACCCCCGACATACCCCAGTGTGTGATATTCCCCTCCCTGTGTCCATGTGTTCTCATTGTTCAACTCCCACTTATGAGTGAGAACATGTGGTGTTCGGTTTTCTGTCCCTGTGTTAGTTTGCTAAGGATGATGGTTTCTAGTTTCATCCATGTCCCTGCAAAGGACATGAACTCATTCTTTTTATGGCTGCACAGTATTCCATGATGTGTATATGCCACATTTTCTTTATCCAGTCTATCACTGATGGGCATTTGGGTTAGTTCCAAGTGTTTGCTGCAATAAATAGTAGTGCAATAAACATGCGTGTTTATATATAGTGTTTATATATAGTGCTGCAATAAATAGTGCTGCAATAAACATACGTGTGCATGTGTCTTTATATTAGAATGATTTATAATCCTTTGGGTATATACCCATTAATGGGATTGCTAGATCAAATGGTATTTCTGGTCCTAGATCCTTGACGAATCACCACAAGAACATAATTTCATATTCCTTTAACAATCAGGGATATCTCAGTATCTTAAGAACTAACCCTCTCAACATGAATTATCAACAGCATGGCTTTGTTGAAATGGAAAGTAAATCCAGAATATATCTTGGAATTTACTTTTTCAAAATAATTCCACCATACATAAGGATGTGGAGAAATTGGAACCTCTGTGCACTGTTGGTGACAACGTAAAATGGTATAGCTGCTATGAAAAGCAGTATAGCAATTCCTTAAAAATTTAAAATAGAATTACCATATGATCTAGCAATCCCACTTCTGGGTATAGAACCAAAAAAATCGAAAGCAGGGTCTCAAAAAGATATTTGTACACCTATGTTCATAGCAGCATTATTTACAAATAGCCAAAAGGTAGAAGCAACCCAAGTATTTATCGACAGATGGTAAGTTAAACAAAATGTGGTATATACATACAATGGAATATCATTCGACCTTAAAAAGAAAGGAAATTCTGACACACGCTACAACATGAACCATGATGATATTATATGAATTGAAATAAGCCAGTCATAAAATGACAAATACTATATGGTTCCATTTATATAAGGTATCTAGAATAGTCAAATTCATAGAGATGGAAAGTAGAAAGGTGGTTGCTGGGGCTGGCAAAAAGGGGAGAATGGAAAGCTTTTGGGTAACGTGTAAGGAGTTCTAGTTTTGCAAGGTAAAAACAGTCCTGTAGATTGGCTGCACAATAATGTGAATGTACTCAACACTTTTGAACTATATTCTTTAAAATGGTTAAGATGGCAAATTTTATGTTTCACATATATATTTATAAGACAATTTAAAATTTTAATGCTAAAAATAAGATTAGTAATACATCACATCAGGTAAATTTCTTGTCATGTGCATCTAGACTTAAAGCTCCTTGAGGAATGATGCTGTGTTTCATTCATTAGGCAGGTATAGTATGTCATGAAAACAGCAACTCTTCAGTGTCAAGCAGACCAAGATTCAAACTCTAAAGCTCCACTTTTACTGCCTTTGAAAAGTTTATTAAGCTTTCTTAGTTGCAATTTCTTCATCTGTAAAATGAGCAACCTAGGATTGTCAGGATTCATACAATGTTCCTAAAGCAGCTGGCACAGTGTCTGACATGTGCTCAACAAATGCATGATGTGTGAAGGTTTTTCTGATAAAAACAATACAGAAAAAAATAAAAACATTTTAGCTAATAATTCATCAGAGGTGAATAATGCTGCCTGTATAGAGAATAAAAAATCTGTGAATCAAAACTTACTGCCATATCACTATCATCATAGTATTGACTCAATAGTCTTAATTTAGTTTTTTTGTTTCATTTATTTATTTTTTGAGATAGGATCTCGCTGTGTCGCCCCAGGCTGCAGTGCAGTGGCAGTGCGATCACAGCTCATTGTAACCTCAAACTCCTAGGCTCAAATAATCCTCCTGCCCCAGCTTCCCAAAGCACAGGGATTACAGTCATGAGCCACAGTGCCCAGCCCTAGTGTAGTTTTGATATGTCATACTGTTGTGGAAAGATCACTTTTAAAATTATGATAGAATCACTTTTGGTCAACGTGAAATGAATCTCCCAAACCAACCCATAAAGGTATATACATACTCATGAACATACTCTTTGCTTTAAGAAACACAAATTGGAGAGAAATAAAAAAGTATCTTTGTATATTTTTACTATAACACACTTTATCAATTTATCTAACAGTCTTTTAAGCAAGACATCTCCAAAAATAAGATTTAGTTGGTTTGTTTTTTTGGATTCACCATGCAAGTTTTAATTTGTACTGTGTCTTTTATACTACCAAATATTTTCAAAGGTTTATTAATATCTATGGTCATTTCCCCAAAACACTTTAATCTTTTTGAACTTTTAGATTAAATTATATAGTTAACATACTGCTTATGAGAAATCTGATAACAACTACAATACTCGTTTTAAATGATTTACTTTGATCCTTTCTGGCTTTCTAATTATACAATATTCCTGTAGTTTGTACCTCAAGAGGTTTGAAATATACCCACCTAATTATTGTCACTGCTTCAGGAAGGACTTAAGAAAGGGCAATTATGTTTCAAATCAATTTAAAAGAGATGTCTTTTTTTTAAAAGAGTCTCAGAATGGGACAAGAGTATACAGCCTCCAAGCGATTACTTTAGTCAGGTATTTAAATGCAATCATGAGGCTCTGTTGTAAAAGTAGTTAGCTGGTAAAACATATCCATGTTCAAATTAAGGCATAAAACCAAGTCCAAAGTTAAATATGAATGATCTTTGGAGTATTTGCCATTTTGAATTACCTGTGCTTTTGAATGTCAACTCATCTTTATCAAGACTCAACGTTACACTTTCCCTTTTTCCTTCCACCTTACCCTATGCAGACTTCTATCAGTAAACACTGTGTTACTTGTTAAGTGTCTCTTCCATCTCTCTATCATACTGTAATCTCCTGGAGGAAAGTGATCTCATCATATTACTCTTGGTTACCCCAGTACCTAGCATAATATCTGGAACATAATAGACACTGGAAAAATATTTACAAAATGGAATGACTAAAATCTGGGATCTAAATGAATAAAATTTATAAAATAACTTCAATAATAAGCAATGGCCATTATTTTTCCTTTGATTTTTATTAGTTTTCTTACTAAAAATGTTTAAAACCAACTTTCAAACATAATTTCATGACGAAGTTACAGTAAGTCATTTTACTTCCCATTTCTGACTCTTAAATGCTAACAGCAAAGAGGAATTCAGCTTTTTCAAAATCACATTAAAAATATATTATTTGGGTTAGTCATAAAATTGTTTTCAAGAAAAAAATGTTAGAAATTCTTTGTATTTCATATCTTGCATGGAAATCACATTATGAACCTCAGTATCCATGGGAGATTGGTTCCAGGACCTCTCGTGGATGCCAAAATCCACAGATGCTCAAGTTTTGTATATAAAATGATGTGGCATTTGCATATAACTATGCACATCCTCCTCTATAAATTATCTCTATTATTTATCTGTTAAATCTTTTCCTCTATATTTTAAATTATCTCCACTAACAGCTATTTACATGGCATTTATACTGCTAGGTATTACATAGCAATAATGTTATCTCTATTAACAGCTATTTACATAGCATTTATATGCTAGGTATTACATAGCCAAGAGTAAGGGGAGCTATGCAAAGCAAGAATACGGCACAAACTGAACTGCCATACATACCGAGGCTCTACTTTCTTGATGGCTTATTTGAGTAGGAGGAAATCAGGTATTAATATATTAGACAAGCAAAAGGGTGGGAAAGATCTATTAGTGAACCTGTGAATAATGCCACAGGAGTATGGAATCAAAACATTAACAACCAAAATATTTTTTAAAATCTTTCTATAAAGCTAAATTTGTTGGAATTTGTGACATAATATGTTGTCCTTCAGTTCAGACATTTCTTTGTACATTATGGAAAAATGCGTAAATACACAGTTAATTAGTTTTCAGTTATCAAGACAGAAATTGAGAGCAATAACCAAACGAACCCTATCTAGTAACACAACACTATACATATTTAATCATAATTTGGTGAGTGCATGCAAAATAATATTTAGAACCAATTAAAAAAATCCAATTATCATCATGCTTTTAAAAAGGACTAGTAGTTGTACTACCACTATTACTACTGAGTTACTACTGAGTCACTGAGTAACTACTGTTACTACTGAGTTAAACTAAGTACATCAATATTACATAAACATTAGAAGGTATTTCCAGAACATTTGAGTTTTTACAACCTTGTTTCAATGACAGAAATGCAGCTTCCTGGTTTCTATTCAGGCAGGAATTTGTTTACTCTGCTTAGCCGAAATCAGAGCTAATGACTTTATTGGTTTTGAATAGCTCCAAAGTGTTCCCAATGCAAAGGCACTAGCTGTCTGGCCAGTCTCATATGGGCTACAACACATGCATTTGGGAAGTTTACTTTCCAAAAATATAAGTATTCATGTGGTAAAAATGAAGTCATGTACATATACAACCTGAATACACACATGACATTCTGAGGTAGTAATTCTCACTGTTGTAACCTCTTCAAGATATGAAGTCTATATAATCACATTAAAATACTACCTTTGGGGTATGAATTAAGTTTAAATTGTGCACGGAGTTATATATCAGGGTTAAAGAAGTACTTTGTCTAGAACACCTAAATCTTTAGTCATTTTTTGAAAGGAAAAAGAACTTTATTATTCTTGACAAACATTATATACAAAGTACAATTGTGTTACTTCTCAAAATAATCATAAACATGTTAATTCCCATTTTATATGTGAAGAAACTGATTAATTAAATAACATATACCTAAAAACACACAGCAAGCTAGTGACAGGATAAAGCAACTTTATCCCAGTGAGTCACAGTTCCTAAATGTCCTACACCATATTACTCTATTCTTTCATCACTTCATAAACAATGGAGAATAAAGGAAAAATTTTAAACACTAAAATGGGTTTATATGTGGAAAAAAGTCAAAAATAGCTATTACACAACCTTAGCTTGAGGTCAAATTCTACCTGATATGTGTGGGTTTTTTTCCATTAATAAATGTTTGCTGTCAAAAAACTACTCAGAGAAAATCACAAATCAATAGACTACAGAAAACAGAAGCTCAGTGAATAAAGAAAATATAAGTTCAGTAAAAGCAGTACCATCCTCTTGAGAAATGAATACGAAAAAAAGACAGCCTTACTACAGCTAATCAAGGAAGAATAAAATGTTTCAAAATTCAAGCCACATGTAGAAGCAGATGGTCAAAAAGGAGAAATGTGTATTTGTATATAAATACCTTTAAAGAAGAAATACTAATAACTGCATAATTATATATGATACTTAAATATCATTATACAATAGTTGATTTTTTTAACTTGCAAGCCTGTTAATCTTCAATAACTCAGATTGCAGATGTGATATATTTAAAAATAACATTTACTGAGTGCTTACAATGGAAAAGACACTCTTCTAAGTGCTTTACATATATTATATGCTACTGTTATCCCCATTTTACAGATAAAGCGACCAAGTAAACTACAGAGAAGTAACTTGTCCAAGGTCACACAGTAAATAAATAAAGAGCCAGAATTTAAACTCGGGCATTCTAGCTCTAGGGAACCAACTATTATCCTCTATGGTATTCTGAATTTGTAAAGAATCTGAGATGGCTAACCCAACTGTTTATATTTCCTTAAGTTTAAAATCAACTTAATTAGCACAATATTCTCAATACAAACCCAACCTACATTATTCTCATATTTCCTCTTTCACATAGAAGGCATGAGGCACTTAGTATCATTAACCAAGGTTAAAGAAGGTAGTTTTAAAATGTTTCTCAAAGAACGAATATCATTCTCTTCTTAAAACCAAAAGGAATATACAACAATTATTCGTCAATTTTAAAAACTAAAATATATATTTTTTGAGACAAGGTCTCGCTCTGTCACCCAGGCTGGAGTGCAGTGGAACAATCATGGCTCACAGCAGCCTTGACTTCCCAGGCTCAAGTGATCCTCCCACCTCAGCTCCACAAGTAGCTGGGACCACAGGCATGCACCACCACACTCAGCTAATTTTTTATTCTTTTTAGAGACAGGGTCTCACTATGTTGCCCAGGCTGGTCTCAAACTCCTCGGCTCAAGTATTCCTCGCACGCTGCCTCCCAAAGTGCTGGGATTACAGGCATAAGCCACCGTGCCAAGCCAAAATAATTTTATTTAAAAAGAGCAAAATTAAATCTATGTTAATGATGGTTAACAAAGCTCCAACAATCCAGGCTCCCATTTTCTTGGCAAAGAGATAGTTTCTAGAATATGAACTGAAGCTTATTCAGTCTTGTAGCTTTCATGTCTAATACTAAGCAACTAACAGGTCACAAACTGCTATATAAAAAATGTTAGGGGTAATGTACAAATATGGGGGAGGAGATAAGCAGAGAAGTATCACTGCAGAATGAGAAAGTTCACATAAAACTTCTAGCACCATTATGTTTCCTCATCTATAAAAGGGTCTAAGAACAGTCACTTAATGTTTTGAAAATTAATGACTGCAAAGAAAATATATCACAGAAATTTTGTTTTTTAATAAAGAATATTTCACTAAACCCAATACAGAAACAACCTCAAGAATTTTATTAATTGTATTAATTAATTAATTTTATTAACACCATATATCTATGCTCAGTAAGTGCAATTCTGAAGTTCCACAGGACTAATTCATTAAAATTATTATGAAAACTACACATATGTGACAAAATGATTTTTGATATAGTACAAAGGCAATTCAATAGAGAACAGGTAGTCTTTTCAACAAATGGTGGCAGAACAACTGGACATACCTGTGTAAAAAAGTAGACTTCTATCACACTACCCACCATATTCAAAAATTAACTAGAAATGGATCAAAGACCTAAATTAAGAAATATAACTAAAAAACTTCTAGAAGAAAACTTAAGGGAAAAATTCTGTAACTTTGGATTAGGCTAGGATTTCTTAGATACAACACCAAAAACACAATTCATAAAAGAAAAAAAACTGATAAACTGGACTTCGCTAAGATGAAAAACCTCGACTCTTTATTAAGAGAATGAAAAGACAGACCACGTGGGAAAAATATTTGGAAATCGGTATCTAATAAAGGACTTGCATTTGGAATATAAAGAATTCTCAAAATTCAATAATAAGAAAACAACCCAACTTGAACAATTTCAAAAAATTTGAAAAGACAACTCATCAGAGAATATATACGGATGGCAAATAAGCATATGAAAATATGCTTAGCAACATGTGTCATTAGGGAAATGCAAGTTAAAATCACAATTAGATACCTCTACACTCCAATTAGAATAGCTAATTTTTTTCACTTAATCTGACAAGACTAAGTGCTGACAAGTACTCAGAGCAGCTGGAATTCTCACGCAGCAACCTCACTCCTAAGTGTTTACCCAATATAAGTGAAAAGTTATGTCCAAACCGAAATTTTCATACAAATGTGTATAATGGCTTTATTCATAATCACCAAACACTGGTAACAACCCAAATCCAAATGTCCTTCAACTTATTAATGAACAAATCAACTGTGGTACATTCATATAACAGAGTAGTGCACAGCAATAAAAAAGAAAGAACTACTGATACACATAATATCATGAATAAAGACCAAATAAAATCAAATTAATATTGTTCATAGACATGAAGTTGCTGAATGACCATGTCTTTTTTGAAAATCCGTATTGACTGACCTCCCTTAAGAGATTCTATAAGTGTTCACTTATTCCAATGTAATTGCTCTACAAATGATAAACACAATAAATGTTTTATGATTGTGCCAGAAGGTCTAGAGTTACTCTTCTCCATCTGTAAAATAAAGTACAAAATCATACACAAATTATCTGATATATGTTCTATCATTCTTGTATATGTCTCTATAATCAACATATGGTTTTCTGCATATGCCCATTAAGTTTGAAATGTAATTGTTTCCAACAGCATTCATCCATCACTGCATCTACTCCAGGTGAACAATCATGAATGCAAAATATTTTTATCAAATCAGACCTAATGGCTTATCTATTTCCCTTAATTTTGAATTTTGACTATTCTCAATTAGTACAATTTCTTTAACACATACACCAAACCTCTCTCATTTTAAGAAAAACTAAAAGTTATTTGAAACCTGACATTCAGTCCACATTTCCCCTCATATGACGTTTTTCTCCTTTGTTTTCTGAAGTTCTGTCCACTCTGATCCTTTAAGTAGAGTAATAAATCCCTATACCTCAACTCTTATCAAGCTTATGATTTTTAGGATAATTCATGTTCCATTTTCACTTATGTCTTAATGACTAATTTCAACTGTAGTAACTGAAAATAGCAAAAATGTTTTATGTAATAATTTCCCCAGAATCTTCAGAAAGAAAGTGCAAATTTCAAGTTCTGCTTTTTTGAAAAAGGTAGCAACTTTCCCCCTAAAATTTCCTCAGATTTTAAAAGCTGACCTTGATCTTTATTTTTTTATTTTTTTGCATTTTTTCTCAAAATTCAGTTGAGTGTATTTGTGTGGCTCTATTTCTGTGTACTCTATTCTGGTCTACTGATCTACGTGTCTATTCTTCCACCAATACCACATTGTCTTTATTATAGTTACATAGTAAAACGTAATATCCAATAGAGTAATTCCTTATTTTATTTTTCTTTTTCAAAATTGTTTTAGAGCTTCTAGGTCTTGTACTTTTACATATACATTTTAGAACATGCTTGTCTGTTTACAAAACAAAACAAAACAAAAAAACAGACTTGCTGGGATTTTGTTGACATTTATTTAACTTAAATAGACAGGCATGGCTACTGAATCAGCACATCTGACTGCTGATCTAATATGGTTGCTAACAATGTATCTATATTCTCTCCTTATTTTCAATATTGTCCTTAGGGGGGGAGATAGCAATGTATAGAGGAAAAAGCATGAATTTAAAATAATCTAGGTTCAAATTCCAGACGTACTTCCCACTAACTTGCATGTATCTTTCTATTCTGTTAAAAAGACACAACTGTCTTACCAAGATGTTTTGAAGAATGAATAAAACTGAGATAATCTATGATGCATCTAGTACTAGCTGGTACATAGTTCATGCTCAATAAACGCTATTATCTCTTTCTCCCTTAAGATTCGATACCTTTAAATGGAATGGATTCCAACGTTTTTTCAGGTTAAAAAATTTGTATTGGGTGTTTAAATTGCTATATTTCCTCTTAAAGTTTGTCTTCAATCACTTTACAGGAGAGGCAGGGGGATTTCATAGTAATAATTACCCATGGGTTTTGAAATTTTTTGTTAGAGATGTAATGGGATATTTGTCATTCAAAACAGAGTCACTATCTCCTTACTCAGCTAGTAAAATGGGTGAACAAGTTATTTAACCTCTTAGTTATATGGCTGAACTATATCAAAACTAGCTACGGTACTAAATTTTGTTTTTAATGCTACTGGAAAAGCAAATTCCTCAAAACTAAAGAGCAAGAACATACAGGACAGTTCAAACAACCCCATTTGGCTCCAGTCATATCTTAAAACAACAACAAAATAAAACACACAGAAAAATATCACAATTCACAGATAATTTACTGCAGAGCTAATTGCTAGCTTAAAAATTAACATTCTTTTTTTCCTATTGAATAATGTCAACTACGTGACTATTTCTTATTTTACTTTGGCCTAGAGCTGTGGTTTTTAACCCTGGCTGTGCATCATAAGCGTCTGGGGAATAGATGCCCAGGCCCCCTCTAGATTAGTTAAATGTGAATCTCTGAGTGGAACACTGGCATGGATAATTTTTTTACACTCCCAGGTAAATATAACACACCGCCAGAGTTGAGAAAAACCAGCTAAGAAAACTCAAGGCCAAATTTATAATTCAACTATATTTTAAACATGTCATAGACCCTTACAGCCTGCTTATTTGTGCTCTATTTTACCCTTCATCCCCCACCCTCCACCCTTTTCATATATCTCCTACTTTGTTTTCCCTTATCCTCAATATCAAAATAGTTATCAGATTACATTTCCCATATACCATCTCAAATGCTTGGTAAAATGAAGCAAATCACAAGTAACACACATGCACTCTACTCCACCCTCCCTCTTTCTCTGTCTCTGTCTCTCTCTCTCTCTCTCACACACACACACACACACACACACACACACGTGCACACAAAACTACAGCAGGACCTGTTTCTAATGTAGAGATACAGATTAAAATCTAGCAGTGAAATCAGTTACAGAATGTCTCCAGGGCAATTTAGAAAACGTCTCTTATCTGCAAAAGCCAGATTTAGCTCAGCTCTCTAAATCTCTCTCCCATCTAACTCCTTTCCTACCTAAAAACAAACAAAAATAAAGAAAATACACAACAAAAAAAATTATTGGCAGCAACAGTAAATAATCCTTGGAAATAACATAAATGAATAAACATTACATAGCAAATTCTGACAAAGTACTGAAAGGCTTATACCTCAAGATTCCAAGTGCTTATCAAATCTTAAGAACCGCTGCTACATACAATGATGGCACCAAGAAAGAAATTACAGGAAGGGAAAAAAATCTTGCATTTCCTCATCAAAATTCTAGATGAGAGAGACTATGAGAGGGTAGGTACTAAAACAATATGGCCCAGAAAAGCAACTACACTATCAGTAGGCCTTATTATGGAACACAGAGGTAATGATTAGCTCTCTTGATGAACTAAATCAAGGTAGGGAAATATAGAGGACCTGCCCTGAAGGAACTGACCTGAATATTTCCAGATCAGACTGGTTTAAAGAAAGATTGACTTGGAGGAACTGAGAAGGCACCTGTGGCAGGGAGGGGCCACTGCCCTCTGACATCTCCCCGCTTGTCTATTCCAAATAAACCTGGTGAAAGCATAGAAAAAATACAGATGTCCCTGCTCTCTTTCCACATTCCAGAAATAAGTACTGGTCATTATTTTCAGAATAGGACTCTGTACTCACGGCTGCTGACTACTGAAGATGAACATTGGTGAAACAAGAATTACAGGCCTAAGGCCCATTTAAAAAGAATAAAAAATGTTTTAGCTAGTAATAAGTGTATTCACCTTTGGTAGTAAAGAATTTAAGCATTCTAAGCACGAGCAGAAACCTTCAGAGTGGAATGCTATTATTCAATACAATATTAGAAAGGGGAGATTTCATTTTAGCTTTCTATCTCCCTATACTGCAAAGATCTATTTATTTTTATATTAGTCTAGCGGCTAATACAGAGACTTATATTGGCAGGCATGCATTAAATACCTGTTACATTGAATTAATTCCTACCAGGACACTTCTAATCTCAGTTGTTTGTTATTTCTTTTTACTCTCCAACATCTAATCAGTTACCAAATTGTAACTATTCTACCTCTGCCAGGTCTCTCCCATCAGTCATCTCTTTTCTACCCCTTCTGTACGAGTTCAAAAATCTCACTACTACTTCCACTAACACAGTAGCCTCCTAGCTGGAATTCCCCACCTTCCATATCTCCCCCATTCCTCACTACCGTCAATTATTTTTCAAAGCACAAATCTAATAATGTCACTCATGTCCTCAAAAACCTTCAGTGGCTCCTATTTATGAGATAAAATTGAACCCTTAAACTGGCTTAAAAAGTCCCATTCAACCTGGGCCTAGCTTACCTTTAATACATTCCTTATCTCTCACTATACCCCTCTCCCACATCACAGACTTACAACAGTATCAGATTCTTCCTTCTTTCAGAACATTTCCATGCCTTTTCTTATATTGTCCCCATCCACGTGAAATATGCTCCTTTCATCTGTCTGTGAAAAATTACCACTTTCTAATGCCCTGCTCAAATTCCACCTCCTTCACAAAGCCTTACCAGATCCATTCCTAAACCACCACCACCACCACCACCACCCACCACCACCACCACCACCCCATTGTTGATAATCTTGTGCCTTTTACAATAACAATTTCCATACATGCCTGTCTTACTACCTGAATGTAAACCTGTGGGGGTAGGGTGGGACTCTGTGGTATATTTTTAGGCATTTCACATTACAGCACTATGTACAGCACTGCCTTGTACTCAATAAATGCTTCATGAATTGAACCAATTCCTACCATGACAAGAGTTCAGAATTTTTAAAAAAAATTAAAAATTTCAATGAAACACCTCATCAGCCAGATATAATAAATGAAATTATCTGTCTCTTCTTATCCTTCCACTGTTTCTAAATATAACTTCGTATTTTATCTCTGGATCACCCTATCTGTGATTACAAACATTCACAGTGAGAGCACCACTATACTTAGATGAAATGATCAAATTTAGGAAGCGGTCTTAAGAAAAACTGCTTACGAAATGGAAGGCTGGGGCTAAGGCCATGGTTATCTGAATCCCAGGATTTTAACATAGATGACAATAGTTCTGACTTTAGGGGCATGGGAAGAGGCATGATGACTGTGGGAAAAGAGAAGGAACTATTGTGTACTAGAGACTAAGTGCAAAACATCTTGCTAAGTTTATTAAACCCAGCACTGAATTTTCTTTACATAACAACTCTTGAAGATGGTTTTTCTCCAACTTATAGACAAAGAAAGTGAGGTTCAGAGAGGTTAGGTAACGTGGATTGTGTCACATCATGAGTATGGCATGGAGCTCGGATAAGAACCCAGATTTACCTGCCTTCAAAGCTGTTCTTTCCTCTATTACTATAGGGTCTCATGAAAATTAATTAAAACTAGAAGTTTTTCCCAAATTGGTTTTATCAGTAAACTACATACTCTCAAAACTAATTTGTTTAGACAGGCATGGTTGTGAGCACCTGTAGCCCCAGCTACTCAGGAACCTGAGGCATGAGGATTGTTTGAGTCCAGGAGTTCGAGGCCAGCCTGGACAATGTACAATGACATAGAAAGACCCTGACTCAAAAAAAAAAAAAAAACAAAAAAAAAACTAACTTGCTTAAACAAAAACAGCATTGCTAAAGAAATAATATAAAAGTACTACACGTTTACTATGATATGAAATGTGAAAATTACATAATCAACTTGATAAAGAAGCACTTGGTTCCTCACCAAAAAACAAACAACTAAGCGAACAAACTGTAACATGCATGGCATTAAATCATGAAAAGTTCACATTAGTCAAACAGGTTGTTCTTTATGATCCTTGCCCAGGAATGACCAATACCCATCCCATCTCAAGTAAAACCTCTTTCTTGATCCTGACAGAATCCAGTCAAAAGCTTAAATTGTGACTGCGTGAGGGGTGATGCCCTTTGAAGTTCCTATTCCCAGTAGACCTCATTGAGACAGTCCCTGCAAGAGCTCTCACAATCAGTTTCTTGCTTACCCTATTTCCCCTCTTCTAAGAACTCTCTTCCCAGAAACCAAAAGATCCCAGGTTTCCCCTTTTCAGGCCCATTCTCTACCTCTCACTGGAACCAAGCTAGTTATTGGTTGAAACCTGACACATTTCACCACAGAACAATTTTACAAACAGTGGTTAGGCTCGGCATCATTATACCTCGCTATTATGTACTGATCTAAAAATGTAAGTACCCTTAATAAGTTTTTCCTGTGGGAAAACATGTTAAGAGTCTCAAACAACCAATTTACACACTTCTGAATGATAATTCAAAGGTTAACAACTGTCCATGCAAGCAAGACAGGTAAAAGATACAAAAAGACTCCAAAATATATGGTAGTGTCTATAATCTTTAATCTTACCAGATTCAACACACACAGAAATGGACGGAAATTATTTCTTTTGACATTAAAGTTAACAGATTCTTACCTACATTTTCTTTAAGGATTCTAGCACATTTTAAAAATATATATTCTACAACAAAAACACTCTTAGTCCTAAAATTATCACAATTGAGGGTTGTAGAGCTTGTACTCAAAATTAGCATTTTTAAAGCCAACATCAACAAATTTGTAATTAAAATATAAATTATCAAAAGTAAACTTGTTTACTTCTTATCAAAAGAATATAATTAAAAACAAACAAACTCTTCTAAGTACTAAGTGGGTCTGTTCAAATGTAGCATTTAGTTTTCACCTATAATATTTTTTATTAAGTAACTTGCAGGGTTAAATCTAACCAATCATAACTGTTTTAGAGAAAGAAGGCAGAAATACTATCTTCACCACATTACCTTCACCTTTCGTTTTACTTCATAGGGATTAACAATTTCCACTCGAGTATTTTTCCAAATTGCTGAGGTAGAGAGACCCATTGTTAAATCTCTACAATACCTAAAACATACTGCAAACAATAAAAAAACCATATGTGGTAATTACAATTTAAAACATACTACATTCAAAGTTAACAGAAATAATAAAATAGTAGGCATGCAAAAGGATTCCCACCTCCCATCCCATCCTTATATCAAAGCATTTAACTGTTTTTATAAACTAAATGCCTATAAGTTCAGTAAGTTACATACATGAATATAACAAAGTTCCTCTCCCCTTCAATAGACTTGCTAGACAATTGTGCAAACAGTTAGCATTCCCACATTTCAACAAGAAAGGAACGCCTATTCATTTATCTTGTTCTTACGAGGTGTAAAATATTAAAACGTATATTGGAATGGCTTGGTTTACTAGTAAAATATTTCCTGTAAGTATAGAGGGTTCAGATTTAGGGTACTTCTGAATTTATTTCCACTACATTCCTTACCACATGTTATTCTAGCATGTAATCTTAACCCCAGTTTAGTTGATAAATAACAAAAAAATTTAAAGAAAAAAAACAAGGTAATCATACAACAGCCAAATGTGTATTTTTTTAAATGGAGCAAGTACTTGAAGACAAAGTTGCACCCTTTAGATGTCGAGGATTGAGAGTCTTACCTCAAAATATCCTACTGTGAATCAATTTCACCAACTATTTTTAGGAGGTGTATGGTGGCCTCTACTGGAGTAGTACGCAGTCGATTAAGTTATCAGAAAAGGATCCAACTTTCTATCACAAAAGACACGTTTTTGTGTTTAAATGCTGCCCGCTTTTATAACAACAATAAAAACAAAGCACCTGTGTACATCTAAGTTCTCACTGCACAGCTGACCAAAGCCCAACCAGAACAGTTTCAGAGTAAGAAGAGTGGGAAGAGAGGTGAACCAAAGTATTTTGGTTGAACCTCGCTAAGTCTTACCAAAGATTCGACTTATTTATAAGGGCTGGGGTTTACTTTGCATCTTCTTTTACAGACCAACGGGGCAGGGACAGCGGTTGTGGAAAGGAGAAGGGGTGGAGCAAGAGTGCAGTAGAATCAAGGGGACCTGAGAGGAAGCAGTAGAACATCACCTGAAACCTGGCGACTGGAGATAGGTCGCCAGTGTACCTCGACATGGGTCATTACAAGGAACCATAACAAGCCACAGAGAAACGAGAAAGCTGTTACCAGGGAACACTCGTGCCTATGTGCAAATGTCCCCAGAGTTACTTAGTCACCTTGGTGTGTTTGTTGCACTGGGTTCGTAAAGCGCCCGGGGTTCAACAGCGAGCTGGAGTCCGCAGCTGTCCCCCAAAATGTTCCCAGCCAGCAAACTAGGCGCGGCGGAGAAAAAGGGACGCGCGGAGTCAGGCACAGCACCCCGTCAGTCCCCCAGTTCCCCTTCGGGTCGGAAAGTGAAGAAACTTAGTCACAACAACTCTGGCGTGGCCCGCCAGGCAGGCGCTCCGCCCAAGGCCGAGCCCGGGCCCAGGCTGCACTCACTCCGCAAGCCCGAGCCCGCCGTCTCATCCCCGCCCGCTCCCCAGCGAAAGGGCAGTGGAGGCAGCATCAAGGGGTCTTGCCCGGGAGCCCGCTTCCCGGCCCCACGCCTCTCCTCTCTCCGTCCCCAGCCAAGGTCTTGAGGGGAAGGAGGCGGGAGTTGGCTCCAGCCCGTCTTGGCCACCACACTAACCTCGCCGCTGCTCGCGCCGCCGCCGCTGAACACTTCCATTTCTGGGTCCCAGGGCTCGTCCTGAGGAGCGAATGGTAGCATCTCCCCTTCAGGAGCACTCAAACAGGAGCTGCCGCCTACCGCTGGCGCGGCCGCGCATCCTGTCTATTGAACTGGCCCGCCGCCGCCGCCGCCGCCGCCGCCACCGCCGCCGCCGCCGCGACCCCCAGCCCCGCCTTCAGCGAGCGCTGCCCTCGCCGCCGGGTCTCTCAGAGGCTGGGAGCTGGGGGTCGCCGCCGCCGCCGCCCGGTGATTCCCATAGAGAAGACAACTCTGTGCTGCCTCTCCAAGAGCTGCCGCTCGGCTCGCGCTCACCACTGCCACCACAACGACGGCCGCTCGGTGGTGACTCCCCCAACACCCCACTTCCTCGGGTCCCCTCCCCGCTCCCTGCTCTGTCAATATGGCGGCAGCGGCGGCGTTACCTGTGCGGCGCCTGGACCCCCCCACGGCGGCGGCACAGCGGCGTCACCCAAACGTCAATGGAGATTCCCCAGCCTGGGGTGAAGGGGGCGGGATAGAGGGGCGGGGTGGATGCGGGGGACCGCGTGGTGGGTGGTGGGATAGAGGGGAGGGGGCGTGCTGGGCTGGGGAGGCGACTGAAGAGTAGTAAAAGCCCCTGCTAGCGCCTCGGTAAACCTGCCCACTCCACGGAGCATGCGCAGCGCTCTTCACACATGCTCAGCAGGCCCTCTCAAGTCCACGGAGCAGCATTGCTGGCGGGCGGCAGGATTCTCAAAAAGGATGCTGGAACTGGGGGACCCTCCCGAGCACTTGAGGAATCAGGGTAAGGGTAGGACTCCAAGAGTATCTCTTTGCAGGGCTCACGAAAAGCAGGTGTCTTATATGCCAAACCACGCCCGTTTCGATACTTAGTGACAAATACTAGGGCAGGGATTTTAGTACATCATACATTATCCTCCTAGAAGGTAAAGGCAGGATAACCCCCATTTAAAAAAATAAATATACCTGTCCTCTCTACCCCCCACCTTACTTGTCCCTCTCAGGATGCTCCTGCTGGTTGCCTTCACACTATTGATAACACACAATGTTTCTCTTCACACATGCACACACACACAGGCAAACATATGCCACTTAATGAACTCCACTTGTGGCAACAAAGGCATGATTCCGAAGCTAGCCCATCCTCCAGCCCCCTCTGAGAATGTTGGGTCTGTAGTGACAATAATCATAGTTTTTAGTACCTTCTTCAAAGCGAGCTTTACTACTTTGCTACTCTAAGCCACACATTGTACTGGGAGCTGGCGATATAACAGAGATAAAGTATAATCTTATACGGGGGATAATCAAGATGCTTCTCATCAAAACACTTCAGAGCTGAAAGTTTAAAAGTTATTCCACATTTGACATTTCAAAGACTTAAAAGAGCAACTGTAACAGCGGCTAAACCAACTCAGGACCTTGGAGAGGTTTCTAACTTTCATAAAAGGCACACCATCCCCTTTACCCTTCTACACCTAGGGCTGTTGACCTATGCCCTCCGTTTATTTCATCATCTGGTCTCAAGAGCTAATGAAGCAAAGCTGGCCACAGAGATTGCACTGAATTACAAACAAGGATAACTGATAATGTCCTCTCACTTACTCTGCTGAAAATCTCGAGGAGAAAGTGAGCTTAACGAACAGGGTTCTCTAAAAGTCAAAGCTTCAAAAGTAGTGGGTGCATGGGGCTATAAATCGTGAAAATGTGTGAGAGTGTGTGTGTCTGTGTGTGCACGCACACACCCATAAACTCATATTTGGCTGAACTGACAGTATTAACTAGAGCCAACTTTTTTTCTTTTTCTTTTTCTTTTTTTTGAGACAGAGTCTCATTCTGTTGCCCAGGCTGGAGTGCAGTGGCGCGATCTTGGCTCACTGCAACCTCTGCCTCCCGGGTTCAAGCGATTCTTCTGACTCAGCCTCCCGAGTAGCTGGGATTACAGGCGTGCGCCACCACGCCCAGCTAATTTTTGTATTTTTAGTAGAGACAGGGTTTCACCATGTTGGTCAGGCCGGTCTCGAATTCCTGACCTTGTGATCAGCCCACCTCAGCCTCTCAAAGTGCTGGGATTACAGGCCTGAGCCGCTGTGCCCGGTACTGCCAACCTTTTGAGCGCTGGGTCTCATCCATCCCTTCTTGCCTACTCAAAGGCTTTGTTCTGCAACCCGCCCCCCCCACCAACATCATCTATTTTTTTCTCTCTACTGGATCTCTCCCGTCAGCAAAAACATGTTATTGACAGCTTGCTTGAACACTTGCTGGCATTTGATGTAAGTTCATGACTTACTCTTTCTTTAAACATTTTCTTTACTTGGCCTCTGGAACGAAATAATGTTTGTTTTTCTCCTACATCATTGTTTCTTTTATACATATTTCTGTCTCCTTTACTGGATCATCCCTCCTCTTCCCAATTCTGCCTGTTGGAACTTCAAGGTTCAGTCCCATCCTCTTTCTTTTTCAGCGTTCTAGGTATTCCCATATCCCATCCATACCTGATATGGTTAGGCTTTGTGTCCCCACCCAAATCTCATCTTGAATTGAATCCCCATAATCCCCATAATCCCCATGTGTCAAGGGAGGGACCAGGTGGAGGTAAGTGAATCATGGGGGTGGTTTCCACCATGCTGTTCTCATGATAGTGCGTGAGTTCTAACAAGATCTGATGGTTTTATAAGGCGCTCTTCCTTCCTTTGTTGGACACTTCTTCCAGACGCCATGTGAAGAAGGTACCTTGCTTCCCCTTCGCCTTGATTGTAAGTTTCCTGGGGCTCCCCAGCCGTGATGAACTGTGAGTCAATTAAACCTCTATTTTTTAAATAAATTACCCAGTCTTGAGCAGTTCTTTATAGCAGTATGAAAACAGACTAATAAAATAAATTGGTACCAAGGTAGTGGGGTGCTGCTATAAACATACTGGAAAATATGGAAGCGACTTTCAAACTATGTAACAGGCAGAGGTTGGAACAGCTTGGAGGGCTCAAAAGAAGACAGGAAGATGTGGGAATGTTTGAAACTTTCTAGAGACTTGTGAAATGGCTTTGACCAAAATGCTGATAGTGATACAATGAAGTCCAGGCTGGGGTGGTCTCAGATGGAGATGAGTAATTGTTGGGAACTGGAATAAAGGTGACTCTTGGCTATGCTTTAACAAAGAGACTGACGGCATTTTGCCACTGCACTAGAGATCTGTGGAACTTTGAACTTGAGAGAGATCAGTTAGGGTACATGATGGAAGACATTTCTAAGAAACAAAGCATTCAAGAGGTGACTTGGGTGCCCTTGGAAACATTTAATTTTATGCATTCACAAAGAGACGATTTGGAATTGGAACTTATGTTTAAAAGGGAAGCAGAGCATGAAAGTTTGGAAAATTTGTAGCCTGACGATGTGATAGAATAGAAAAACCAATTTTCTGAGGAGAAATTCAAGCTGACTGCAGAAATTTGCATAATTAACGAGGAGCCAAATGTTAATCGCCAAGATAATGGGGAAAATGTCCCTAAGGCATGTCACTTTAAGATCTCATTATATACAAAGAAAAGTTGGCATGCTAATAACAACTTATTAGTCTATATAGTTGAACATAATTAAAATGCCTTTTATTCTGATGCCCTATTAAGGAATCAGACTATGAAAATGGGCAAATTTGGAGGTGTCTACAAAAGATTATATATGTGTATATATATATCCATATGTATATATCCATATATATCCATATATATATCCATATATATATGGATATATATATATATATATATATCTTACACACATACCACAGAGAGAAAGAGAGACAGAGAAAGGGAGACAGAGAGGCAGAGTATTCATTTAGACTGAGAACACATGCAGCAAGTGATAGATTTCTAGGTTACCTGTGGTCAATAAGTCAGATATAAGCAAGTTGAAATTAGGAAAATAGGTAGACATTGAAATGGGCAGAATTTTTGCCCAGGGTATCATGACACCTTTGGTACACATGGTCTAGTACCCTGGATAGCTCCCTGGAAGATAATTTGATTTGAGTCAAAGCCTGGCCTCAAAAAGAGAGCCTTTTTTGGACTCAGAGTCCCACCCCTCACTAGGCTTCTGAATATTAAGGGAGCCCACACACACATTTACGTAAATTTGAGTCTCTGAAAAATAGAAAGTGGAGAGTTATTTCAATATCCCAAGTAACATTTGGACCTCCATTACATAAAAGGGGCACATATTTTGGCCTAATTTGGACCAATGTAGGAGTATACATATTCTCCAAGTAGGCCTACGACAGAGTCCTTGTACAAAACGAGATGTTTAAAACCAAGTGTTGGTTTTCCACACTAAAACTCAGAATTACTTTCATTATTTTCATTCTGCGTTTAGTGATTCAAAGTTCATTTGGATACTAAATTTTTTTGTGAGTCAACCTACTAGGTTTGAAAGGTTTTAAAAGTAAATGTTATACAAAAAGTTTCAAAAGTAAATGTTGTTCAAAATAATCTTATAATCTCGTAACATTTTCAAAAAACTAGATCCTATATAACCATAAAAATTATACAAAGGCAACACAGCTTCTACCTAACTTGCCTGCTATTTACATCTTTGAGTATGATCTAGTATACTTGAATGGAAATTTAATTAAAACAAGATTAATACCTACACTTAATTGAAGGTCCAACAAAGACATTACTTATCTTAAAAATGTTTTCTTGATTTTATTGATACATAATAATTGTACATATTTATGCAGTACATACTATATTTTGATACATGCATAAAGTGTGTAATTATCAAATCAGCATATTTAGGATATCCATCACCTCAAAGACTCATCATTTCTCTGCACTGGGAACGTTTCAAATCTTCTAGCTACTTTGAAGTATACAACAAATTACTAACTATAGTCACATGATTGTACTCTCGAACACTAGAACTTATACCCTTTATCCATCTGCATATTTGTACCCATTAACCAACAACCCTTCACACCACCACCCTTCCCAGCTTCTGAAAATCGTCATTGGACTCTTTACCTCCATGAAATAAAAATTTTAGCTCCCATATATAAATGAAAACATGCACTATTTGTCTTTCTGTGCTTTGCTTATTTCACTTAACATAATAGCTTCCAATTCCATCATGTTGCTGCAAGTCAGAGGATTTTATTCTTTTTGTGGCTTAATAGTACTCCATTGTATATATGCACCATATTTTCTTTATCTGTTAATCCATCAATGGACACTTAGGTTGGTTCTGTATTTTGGCTATTGTGAATAGTGCTACAATAAAAAATAAAATAGGAGTGCATGTATCCCTTTGATATACTAATTTCCTTTCAGTTGGTAAGTACCCAGCAGTAGGATTGCTGGATCATATAGTAGTTCTATTTTTATTTTTTTGAGAAACCTCCATACTGTTTTCCATGAGTGCACTAATTTATATTTCTACTAACAGTGTATAAGAGTTCCCTCTTCTCTCCATCCTCACCAGCATCTGTTAATTTTTATATTTTTGTAATAGCCATTCTAACTGGGGTAAGGTGACATCTCATTATGGTTTTCATTTACATTTCCCTGATGATTAGTGATGTTGAACATTTTTTTCATATACCAGTTGGCCATTTGCATGTCTTCTTTTGAGAAATGTCTGTTCAGATGCTTTGCCCATTTTTAAGTGGGATTGTTTGTCGGTTTGCTGTTGAGTTTCTTGTATATTGCAAATAGTCATTCCTTGTTGGATAAATACCTTGAAAATATTTTCTCTCATTCTAAAGTTTGTTTCTTCACTCTGTTGATTATTTTCTTTGCTTTGCCTGTGTTATCGAAGTCTTTGCCCTAAAAATCTTTGCCTTGACCAAGGTCATGAAGTGTTTCCTCTACATTTTTTTCTAGTAGCTGTATAGTTTTGGGTCTTATTTTTAAGTCTCTAATTCATTTTGAATTGAATTTTGTATGTAGTGAGAGATAAGGATCTAGTTTCATTCTTCTGTATATGGATCATGGATATACAGTATTTCCAGCACCCTCTTTTGAAGACAGTGTCCTTTTTTAAATGAATGGTCTTGGCACCTTTGTCAAAAATCAGTTGATTTTAAAAACATGAATTTATTTCTCCACTTGCTGATCTGTTCCATTGGTCTACTGTTTGTTTTTATACCAATACCATGCTGTTTGGGTTACTATGCCTTTGCAGCATACTTTGAAGTCAGGTTTTCTGATGCCTCCAGCTTTGTTCTTGTTGAATATTGCTTTGGCTATTTGGGGTCTTTAGTGGTTCCATATAAATTTTAGAATTGTTTTTATTTTCTATTTCTGTGAAGAATATCATTGGTATTTTGATAGGGATTACATTCAATCTGTAGCTTGCTTTGGATAGTATGGTCATTTTAATAATATTAATTCTTGCAATTCGTAAACATGAGATGTCTTTTCATTTGTTTGTGTCATCTTCAATTTCTTTTATCAGTGTTTTTTAGCTTTTGCTGTAGAGCTCCTTCTCCTCATTAAATTTATTGCTAGGTATTTTATTTTTTTGTAGATACTATAAATGGAACTGCTTTCTTGATTTCTTTTTCAGATAGTTCACAATTGGTGCATAGAAATGCTACTGACTTTTTAATATTGATTTTGTGTTCTGCAACTTTACTGAAATTTCAATCATTTCTAAGAGTTTATCGATGAAGCCTTTAGGCTTTTTTCCCCCACAATTGAGACAGAGTCTCACTCTGCCCCCCAGGCTGGAATCCAGTGGCGTGATCTTGCCTCACTGCAACCTCTGCCTCCCAAGTTCACACAATTCTCCTGCCTCAGCCTCCCGAGTAGCTGGGATTACAGGCATGCACCACCATGGCCGGCTAATTTTTGTATTTTTAGTAGAGATGGGGTTTCTCCATGTTGGCCAGGCTGGTCTCAAACCCCCAACCTCAGGTGATCCACCGCCTTGGCTTCCCAAACTGCTAGGATTTCAGATGTCAGCCACCACTCCCAGCCAGCTTTTAGGCTTTTCTATATATATGATCATATCAGCTACAAATAGGGACAATTTGACTTTCTCATTTCCAATTTGGATGCCCCGTCTTTCTTTCTCTTGCCTGAATGCTCTTTCTAGGACTTACAGTATTCTGTTAAATAAGACTGGTAAAAGTGGGCATCTTTGTTTGGTTACATTTCTTAGAGAAAAGGCTTTTGTCTCTTCCACATTCAGTGTAATGTTAGCTGTGGTTTTGTCATATATGGCTTTTGTTATGTTATGTTCCTTCTATGTCTAATTTGTTGAAAGTTTTTATCATGAATTAATATTGAATTTTATTAAATACATTTTCTCCATCTAAAATGCAGATGATCATATAGTTTATGTCCTTTATTCGGCTAAAGTGATGTATCTTTTTTTAAATTTACATATGTTGAAAAATCCTTGAATCTCTGAGATAAATCCCACTTTATAATGGTGTATTATCTTTTTCATGTGTTCTTGGATTCATTTTGCTGGTATTTTGTTGATGATTTTTGTACCTATGTTTATCAGGGATATTGACCTGTAGCGTTTTTTATTATAATTATTATCATTGTATCATTGACTGGTTTTGATATCAAAGTAATGGCGGCCTCATAGTATGAGTTTAGAAGAATTTCCTCCTCTTTAATTTTTTGGAATAGTTTTAGAAAAATTTGAGTTAGTTATTCTTTATAGGTTTGGTAAAATTCATCAGTAAAGCCAACCAGATCTGGGCTTTCCTTTGTCACTAGACTTTCTAATACTGATTCAATCTTACTACTCGTTATTGGTCTGTTCAAGTTTTTCTGTTTCTTCCTTATTAAATCTCAATAGGTTTTTATGTGCCTAGAAAATTATCCATTTCCTCTAGGCTTACCAATTTCTTAGCATATAGTTGTCGTAATAGTTTCTAGTGATCCTTTGTATTTCTGTGGTATCAATTGTAATGTTTCCTTTTTCAGCATTGATTTTATTTGGGGGGATCTTCTCTCTTCTTTTTGTTTAATCTAGCTGGTGGTTTATCCATTTGTTTATCTTTTCTTGAAACCATCTTTTCATGTCATTGATCCTTTGTATTTTTAAAAATCTTTGTTTATCTTAGTTGTCCTCAAATATTTGTTACATCTTTCCTTCTACTAATTTGGGGTTAGGTTTTTTCTTGCTTTTATAGTTCCATGAAGTGCATCATTTGATTGTTTCTTAGGGATCACTTTACTTGTTTAGTTTCTTTTTTATTTTTACCTTTTGTGGGTATATAGTAGGTGTATATATTTATGGGATACATGACATGTTTTATTACAGGCATGAAATATGAAATAATAACATAATGGAGAATGGGATATCCATCCCCTTAAGCATTTATTCTTAGTGTTACAAAGAATCCAGTTACACTTTTAATTATTTTTAAATGTACAATTGTTATTGACTATAATCACCTTATTGTGCTATCAAATAGAAGGTATTTTTCATGCTTTCTAACTATCTTTTTGCACCCATTAACCATCCCCAACTCATCCCTGGCTCCTCACTACCATTCTCAGCCTATGATAACCATCTTTCTGCTCTCTATGTCCATGAGTTCAATTGTTTTGATTTTTTGATCCCACAATTAACTGAGAACATGCAATGTTGCTTTTTTTGTGCCTGGCTTATTTCACTTAATATAATCATCTCCAGTTCCATCCGTGCTGTTGCAAATGTCAGCATCTCATCCTTTTTATAGCTGAAGAGTACTCCATTATGTATAAGTACCACATTTTCTTTATTTATTCATCTGTTGATGGACACTTAGGTTCCTTCCAAATCTTAGCTATTGTGAATAGTGCTGCAACAAACATGGGAGTGCAGTTATCTATTCAATATACTAATTTCCTTTCTTTGGGATGTATACCCAGCAGTGCAATTGCCAAATTGTATGGCATCTCTCTATATATAGTTTTTTGAGGAACCTCCAAGCTGTTCTCCCTAGGGCTTGGAATACTATACAGTCATAAAGAAGAATGAGAATATGTCCTTGGCAGGGCCATGGATGGAGCTGGAAGCCATTATCCTCAGCAAACTAACACAGGAACAGGAAACCAAACACTGCATTTTCTCACCTATAAATTGGAGTCAAGTAATGAGAACACATGGACACACAGGATGGGACAACAGACACTGCGGCCTGTCGGAGGGGGTCACTGTGGGAAGGGAGAGCATCAGGAAGAATAGCTTATGGATGCTGAGCTTAATACCTAGGTGATGGGATGATCTGTGCAGCAAACTACCATGGCACATATTTACCTATGCAACAAACCTGCACATTGTGCACATGTACTCCTGAACTTAAAATAAAAGTTGAAGAAAAAGAAAACCACTTAAATGTAAGAACTGAAACTGTTAAAATACCAGACAAAAACTTAGAGAAAACTCTGGATATTGTTGTAGTCAAGGAATTCATGACTAATACCTCATAAGCACAGGCAACAAGTACAAATATAGGCAAGTGGAACTTAAACTATAAAGCTTCCACCCAGCAAAATAAATAGTCAACAGAGTGTATAGACAGCCTGCAGAATGAGAGAAAATACTTGCAACCCCAGTGAGATATCATCTGGCAGTAGTCAGAATGGCTATTATAAAAAGTAAACAAACAAAAAACACCAAAAAAACCTAACAGTTGTTGGCAAGGATATGCAGAAAGGGAAACACTTATAAACTGTTGGTGGGAACGTAAATTAGTAAGACGTCTATAGAAAACAGTATGAATATTTCTTGAAGAACTAAAAATAGAACTGCCATTTGATCCAGCTCTCACTACTACTGGGTATCTACCCAAAGGAAAATAAATTATTATATAAAAAAGATACTTGCACTTCTATGTTCACCACAGCAATATTTACAAGAGCAAAGATATGTAATCAACATAAGTGTCCATCAACAGGTGATTGGATTTAAAAAATGTGGCATATATGCACAATGGAATACTACTCAATCACAAAAAAATAAAGTCATGTCTTTTGCAGGAACATGGATGGAACTGGAGGCCATTATCTTAAGTGAAATAATTCAAAAACAGAGTGTCAACTACCACATTTTCTCACTTATAAGTAGGAGCTAAATAATGGATATGCATGGACATACAGTATGGAATGAAAGACACTGGATACTCCTTAGAGTGGTAGGGTGAGATGAAGGTGATGGATGAGAAGTTACTTAATGGCTACAATATACACCATTTGGGCAATGGATATGCTATAAGCCCAAACCACTACACAATCCATCCATGTAACAAAACTGCCCTTGTACTCCTTAAATTTATACAATTTATTTAAAAAATAAATTTTAAAAATTAAAAGAAAGATAGACAAATAGGTCAATGGATTATAATACATTCAGAAATAGGCCCAAATGTACATGGCCAACTGAGATTTTACAGAATTGGAAAGGTAATTCAGTGGAGAAAGAATAGATTTTTCAACAAAGGGTGCTGGAAAAATTTGGATATCCATGTGGAGGAAAATGAAGTTTGATCCGTTGCTTGCAATATATACAAAGAAAAACTCAAAATGGATTATAAACATAGGTACAAAACCTAAAATATATAACATTTCTAGAAAAAAATAAATGAGAAGAAAATTGTTGTGTTCCTTGGATGGGTAAAGATTTCTTAGATTTGGCACTAAAAGCATGATTCATACAAGCAAAAACTGGACTTCATCAAAATTCAAAATACCTTCTCTTACAAAACACCATTAAGAGAATGATAAGATAGGCCATAGAAAGAAAAAAATATTTTCAAATCTTATATCTGAAAAGGATCTTGTATCCAGAATACATAAGAAACTCAAAATTTGGCCAGGCGCGTTGGCTCATGCCTGTAATCCCAGCACTTTGGGAGGCCGAGGCAGGCAGATCACGAGGTGAGGAGATCGAGACCATCCTGGCTAACACGGTGAAACCCCGTCTCTACTAAAAGTACAAAAAATTATCTGGGCGTGGTGGCAGGTGCCTGTAGTCCCAGCTACTCGGGAGGCTGAGGCAGGAGAATGAATGGTATGAACCCAGGAGGTGGAGCTTGCAGTGAGCCGAGATCACGCCACTGCACTCCAGGCTGGGCAACAGTGCAAGACTCCGTCTCAAAAAAAAAAAAAAAAAGAAAAAAGAAAAAAAGAAAGAAAGAAAGAAAAGAAAAGGAACTCAAAATTCAATAATTATGAGAAAAACAACTTGTAAAATGTATAAATGATTTGACAAACACTCCACCAAAGAAGATGTACCAATGGGAACAAACCATGTGAAAAAATGTTAAACACCATTACCTATTAAGAAATCCACATTAAAACCACAATAGGACATCATTGTACACCTATTAGAATGACTAAAAGGCAAACAACTAGGAAAAAACTGAAAATATTAAATATTGAAGAAAATCAGTATCAGCTGGAACTCCCTTAACTTTCCGGTGGGAATGCAAAATGGTGCAGGCACTTTGGAAAACAGTTCAGAGGTTTCCTACAAAGTTAAACATACACTTATATAACCTAGCATACCATTCACAAATATTAGCTGAGGAGATGAAAATGCACATTCACACAATAAATTTTGTGTGAATGTTTATAGCAGCTTTAATAATAATTTCCAAAATCTTGAAAACACCAAAAATCCTTCAACTGTAGAAAGGATAAACAAAATGTGGTACATCCATTCAAAGGAATACTACTCAGCAATAAAAAAGAATAAACTACTGGTACCTGCAAACAATTGGATGAATTGCAATTACATTATTTCAAGTGCAAAGGATGGCCTTGAAAAGCTTCATACTCTGTGATTTCATTTGTATAACATCTTAGAAAATGTAAACTGTAGGGCCTAAAAACAGACCAGTGGTTGCCAAGGGTTGCAGATAAAAGGCAAGGGTTTTGTTCAAAGGGCCACATGTTTTGGGGTTGATACAAATGTTCTGTGGTTGCGGTTACATGATTATATGTGTTTACCAAAACATATAACTGTATCCTAAAAATGTGTTTTATTCTACAAAAAATATTCTTCAGTAAACCTCACTTATAAAATAAGACATCAAACAAGCCAAAAGAATGGACAAATGCACATAAATGCACAAATTATGAACAAAAGTGAAGGGTAATGTTAAAAGGCTTGAAGGTAGAGGAGTACAAGTAGTAGATTTTGCAAAAGGACGTTTTGAGGTTCAAGGAGAGTATTTAAAGGTGAGGAAAACTTTGTGAGCAAACTAGCCCTGGTTCCCTTTGTTATGGGTGGGAGTGTTTATGTGCCAATTATAGAAGAGTATCTCATATAGTTTTTACTAATAGCCTATAATGTCACCTGATTTTTCCTCCCTCAAAAATACTGAGTTCCTGTCATTCTAGAGTATCTATGCAACATATTCCCTGCAATAATGCAGAGCTTGTGAAAATGGTGAGTCCAGAGTGATTGTCTTGATATGCTATACCCTAAGGTCAATTGCTCCACCTGAACAGATTTTGATCAATACTCTCAGAAAGAAGCACATGCAAATTTGGAAATTTTAATATCTATATGTGTTATTTGGAGGTGGCCACAACATACCTTAGATTGCTTTAGTAAATGGCAGAAAAATGACTTACATTTCTTAAATACATTTTACTCACATTTGGTAAACATATACAAGAGTAATGGAAATCATTATTTGAGTGCACTTAGATTCCTTTTATTTGGAATGTGTTTAAAATATATGTGGTAAAAACGTATATTTGGGAAATGTAATATATTTAAAATGTAATATTCATATTCAGTATCATAGAAATGAACATAGTATTTGTTGTATGTGTAGATACAACAAATACTAATGTTGAAAATACTTGCTTAAAGTAAAAGCAAATACATTTATTGCATGTGCACTATGGAAAGGTTATACTGCTTCTCAAATGCTGCTATTTTCAGTTTCTTATGATCACTTGGGCCTCTGCTACTAAGTTTCTGATTACTAGATTATTACATTTTCACATTATCACAATTTGCAGATGAACATGTTTCAGAAAAAGAGCAGCATTCTAAACTTCTTCAAAGAGAAAAGATAGCCATAATACCAGTCTGTTTAGTAACTAACACCCCTCCCAACCAGGTGGCTTTATGCCATTGCAAGTTATCCTGTTGTTGCTTAATCTTAATTATACATATTTTTTGGGGGGAAAGAAAATTAATAGTGAAAGAGTTAGAAATATCTATTAATATTTTACATTTATAATTTATTTACCCTGGCTATACCCAAAAACAATTGGAGGCACCACATTGTTTATATTCACTGGAGCAAATAAATGGGCATTAAATAAATGACTTAAATTAATAGAAGTTAAATTATCCACAGACGCTATCCATTCTCTTTATTTGGAGTACATCTAATTGTAATAACCAGCTGGTTGCCTATACAAAGTTCCACCTCCCTCACCCTCCCTTTATTCTTTTCCAAATTCCCTCCCACTTCTGCCTTCCCATTTTCTTCTCTCCCCACTCTGGATTCAGACTCCATTAGCCCCTTTGCACTGCCTATTGACTCTCTTATCTCATTCCTGCCCCCTCAATAAAACTGCCCTCCTCCCTCCTTTGCACTGTCTCCTTAACACCCTCATTCCCTTCATACCAGGCCCAGCCCCCATCCCTTTGTCCCCTTCTCACTCATGCCTTATATCATCCCTGATATCCTGTCTCCCAGCCCTTCTACTTTTAGTCTATCCTCTGTTTTAGGGAACACTTACTTACTACCTTCCTAATACTACTTTGATTAACACCTACTAGTTACTACTATGCCCTCTGGACATTTTTACCTGCCTTCTAGTCTTTTATTATATGCAGCTAAGTTTGTTCCAAAGTGGCTATCTCACTTTACTGAGCATGTTAAACTCCAGCTACTCACCTCTCATGGCATATGGTCCGTGGAGGTTTTGACTAAGTTCACATTCTTACATAAATCGTATGTTCTGATTGTCACTTCCCTTAGTTCAACTTCTTACATAAACAGTGATAATCATATGTTCTGATTGTCACTTCCCTTACAATAGAATATCATATAAACGTGGTGCTAGAACAGCTGAGTATGCCTAATAAAAATGCTAAGGAATTATTTAGAACATATTGTATGGAGTCATTAGAATTTATTCAATCCTTGCATCTCTGTTAACTTCTCAAATAATGATACTTATCACTCCTAACTGTCTTACTCTGATATGGCTATCTATCTACTCAGGCTTGATTAATATCACCTATTTATTGCATGTGCACTATGGAAAGGTAACAATGCACTGTTGATCTCACCTTGATTAGAACCAACACTCTAACCTTTATCGGGAGCACAGGGCTCTGTTTAGATTAGATGATTTTCATCTAGCATAGATGCTAATATGCTTGCAATTTTAAAAACATTTTTACTTTTCTACTTGTACTTCTAAAATAATCTGCATTTTGATTTACACACCTAATAAATAGACGAGAATTAGATCCATTGTATATAGTGTGTCCCACTTACTTGAATAAAGATTCTGATTTAGAAATATTAATTCATCATGATAAATAATCCTATCTTGTTTCAGACATAAAAATCAAGCTGCCAGAAAACATTTTCTTAACCTGACTTTATAAGCCTTATATAAATGAACTCTGTATTATCACTGATGCGTGCTCTGGCAGGTCTTTTTTATTTCAATCATTGGGAGGAATAACTTGTTTATAGCTAATGTATTTATGATTATTTCATGCTTTAGTCTGCTCTGGAACTAACTAAATAAGATGAAAAGATGTAATTTATATAAACAAAATTATGATTAAAATATCAGAATATAAAACTCAGTTTACATTGTCAGTACTTTTCCCCATTGAGCCTGAGTTGTTAGTGTCTCTAAATGCCCCCTGAATCTAAAATAAAAGTTGAAATTATTAAAGTAATTATGTGATCCTGCAAGGAGTCTGGCTTGACTCAAAAGGATAACAAAGTGACAACTTCCACCTCCTTTGACTCCCGTCCAGTTCCTGTCAGAATTTTCAGAATCTTTTTTCACTATATCGGATTTAAGGGTAGGGTCAAGGCAGGAACTACTGGACTAAGGAAGGCATAGACTCTTGTCCCCAAATGCTGGGACTCTTTATAGCCAGAACAGCTCACTTGGTGCATAGTGTATAAAGAGAAGGATCTTAGCCATCCTGTTGCCAGCAACATTTGGCTACAAAGTTCTTTCAGCATAACTCTCCTATTTGGGAAATACCCTCATTGCAACATTTGGTCCAGAATCATCTGCTCCTTTTGCAAAAACCTCTGTCGAGCAAAGATACCTCTGCCAAACCCCACCTTCTATCCCTTTACTTTCACTTCCAGCCCATTTCTTCTGAGAAAACCATGTTGCCATGGAAATTTCTTTACTATCTGTTCCCTCCAGACATAATCTCTATCAGACCTAATCAAGCCTACTACTTTTGATTATTCATTTAAATTATTCTCTTTCTTGACTACCCTAGTGCCAACTCCACAGGAAAGATTCAAGTAACCATCCTGGATGCAAGCCTCTGTTATATCTATAGTTATTCTGTGTAACAATAAATTAGCTGCTAACAGCCTTGTTTTAGCCCCATGATTTATGAGATCTTTCTTTCACAATGTCTTCAGTGAGTATAAGAATCCTTAAGAGCTTCGTTTCGATTCTGCTCTGTTCACCTGAGCCTTTCCTGCATAACTGATACTCGTTAGCCCCTACTGCCCTACTGGGGGGTGCTGTGCTATTTTGACAGTTGTAAATTTTATTAAATCTCTGTCACTACAGCACTCTTCTTGGAGAGATGTTTTAAAATATCGAGTTTTGAGCCCCCTTTTTTTTCCTTATTACACATTTTTGGTACCATTTTACACCAGTAACTACAAAAGCCAGCTTAGAATTTCTGTCACCTTTTCCCCTTTCCTAATAAGCTTGCTTTCACAAGGATAGTTTAGTATTGCCAGTTGTCTTCAAACAATGCCTTTTTTTTCAAAAATCTACAATATACTATATTTTTCATTAATTAGCACTATGGCTGTTAATATTAACACAACATAGAAGTTGAGGATTTAGGCAGTTTTCTGAACAAATGTTACATTTGTAAGTATTTAACACCAATATTTTCCTAGTTTCAAGCAAAACTTGAATTTTGCTTAAAATATCCAGGTGCTATAATTGAGGCCAAAGAGGTCAACTTTTTGTTAAATCAGGTGGATAGTTACTCTAATTCTCCAGTTTACTTTGCATGAAGCAATTAACTGAAAAATTTCCACTGAAAATTTCAGTGAAAAGAAATAGTCAAAAGTGAGTGTTGAGTATCTTCAAGCCCAAACAAGTAGCTAATTGCCTGAAGTCACTAGTTGTTTAGTTAGCCAGCCTCGGTTATTGAAATATAACCATGGTGAAATTGGAAGAAAGAAAAATAAACATCCCTTTATCATGCCTACCACAGTGCCCAATCATATATACTTAGAGTTAGTAGCACAATCAAAATTCTATCTTTTCTTCAATTTATCATTTTACTTCTTAAAGTAAGTTTATGTTGTCAACATTTATGTCAGTACAGAATAAAAAATGGCTTGAGAGCAGCTTAGCCGTTCACTTTATTTGAGCCAATTTTCACAAACATCTGCTTTGGACATGAAGAAAGATTCTAGAGGTAGAAAACTTAGCAAGAACTAGAATAATCTAATAAATCTGAAATGTGATGATTAACTAGAAATATTTTCACATATATCATTTCTATTTTGCTAGAACACAGCCTAGAAAGTCAGGATAAACAAATGACAAATGTATAGGCATACTGAAAACTGGAAAAAAGGTTGGTGTTAAATAGTGTCAAATGTAAAAGAGGGTCTGGGAAATCTTAACATCTGTGAAACCCTCAGGGGTTAAAAACACCCCTGAGGGCAAATGATATCAAAATTATGAGAAACAAAATGAATGATTGGGAGTTCAATTTTCCCCTTTGAACTGGTGGATGAACCTTAATTCACAACGTTCTATTACTTACAAGGTTTTGCAAGATTCTGATAGACCCACTTAGCCATGTATGTGGCCAATCTGTACTAAAGTCATTTCATAAAGGTAGCTATTTGCATTATTCAGAGAAATCTCAAAGGGGAAAATTTTAAATCTATCTTTACTTTTAAATACATCTACTTTTTTAGTATTGTAGAGTGAGGAGAAATGTTACATAAAAAATAAACTTCTGACTTGCCTCACTATAATTAAAGCTTATCTCATCTAGTCTGACTTGGATGGAAATGTTGAACAGCTGTCTGATCCACCCCTTCTACCCCAATACCTTTCCAACTATTTGAAGACTTGTGGTTAAGCTAATCCTTCGGTTCTCTTAAATTTCTTTTACAAGGGCAATTTTCTACAACTTTCAAAGGAGTCACTTTGGCTAGCTTACCCTGGCCCTTCTCTAAATGCCCCCTGAATCTAAAATAAAAGTTGAAATTATTAAAGTAAAAAGATAAATAAATACTCCACATCTCAGTTAGACCATAGATGCTGAAAGTGAATACATTATTCCACCTGGAAGACATGACAAAAACCTAATACAGAATATAGCAAGATTACATCTCAGCCCCTTCATGCTATTAATATATCTATATATAAGATAGTGTTCACATTTACAACCATAGGGCATTCCATTACTGGCTTTTTTTTTTTTTTTTTTTTTTTTTTTTTACCTATTACTCCCACAGGCCTAATGCAGTTATTTGCTATACTTATATATAATGAATCCAGGACCATCTTGTACTCATCTGTAATCTGGTATTCTTCCCTCAGTGAACTTACTTTTAATTGACTTTGTCTTGATTATTTTTACCCATTTCAACTTGTCAAACTTGTTTAGCATCCCAATCTTATCTCACTTCCCCAAACCTCTATACTGACAAAAGCAGAATTCTTTGAGTATACATTCCTTAAAGAAAGTCTCAAACATGATACACCTATTTGATGAGTCTGCATACAGTCATGACACTAAGACATTCAATATTCCTACCCCTTGTTCACTGCCTAATAAAACCCAAAGCCTTGTTTATTGATGCTCTTACCTGATTCTCAGGTCTTTGCTAATGTTCAAAGAACAGATGCAACAGCACACGCTTAAACTGCGGTCAGCTCTACAGCCAGAGGCTCTACAATGTGTCCTTCTAAAACTCATTGCACCTCAAAATAGCTACTAGCTGTAAGTGTTTTCCCCCTGGAGTACAACCCGGAAAAAAAAGGTGAGTCTGGCTGGAACAGTGGTAAAGCTGGGAAACAAGGCAACTCAGTACATGAGGAAGGGGAGGGGACAGAATGGGGAAAGAAGTTCCCAGAATAGGAGATGTCACCTTAACTCTTGCTCTCTGGGGGTCCAGAGATAGCTTTATGCTGACTGTAATATACTACAAAGATAAACAAACAAATAACCCAGCAACTCTTTAGGCCAGTTCTTTCTCTTGAACAAGAGGAAGATAATGCGAAAGAAAGGGTGAATGAGACTTCACCCCTTACAAAGTGTAGGCCTTACATATCCCTCAGGCACAGAGGGATATGTGCCTCTTCCTTTATTTTCTCCTGGGATGTTCACTTATACTTTCTTACTTAAATTCCTGGTATTTCCATCTTAGAACTGTCTCTGTCCCTGGGCAGTTATCAGCATACATATACCCTTCCACCTCAGCCCGGACCTTCTGGGCCACCAGCCAATTGTCTATGTCCCCTCTATCAATAATTAGATTGTGCCTAATCATACAGCATTTAGATGCTACAAATATCAACATGAGTAATTAACTTGAACTGTGAACCCAATTTACAGCATTCAATACATATTAAGCCATAATAAACTAGTATATTATTATATCCATGTAAGTTTGTGATAAAATTTAAAAAAATAGATTATATCAAAGTATTTAGGGTTTGTGGAGATTAAAGTATTTATGTGTTGAGAAGATACTTGGCATTTTAATTTCCATAGTATAGAAGTAAGTGAAATTAATTTGGAATCTTAAACACTTGGATTTATGTGGGACAGAGGACAGCTGAAGACTGACATTTAATTTTTATTTTATTCATTCCTAATTTATACTTAATTCTAAAAAGGATTCAATGCAGCTGACATTGAATTGGGGGTGTGCTATAATCAATCATATATTAAATAATTTCATTCAAATATTTTTAAAATGAATGGTTCTAATATATTTGCACCATTTCTATTTTTATTTAAATGCCCCCAAATAACTACGTTGAAAAACAATTTTTATCCTTTTTAAGAAACATTTAGTGATGAGAGAAATTGCAAGGCATATTTCTGAAAGGGCAGGCCTTCATTCTAAGGAATGGATATGTGACAGAACATTTTTCTCCATCAAAATAATGTATCCCTATCTCTTTCCTTTTTCAGCTCTCTTCAATATTGTAATGTAATTTAATATAATAGAAAAATAGTGTTCTTCCTATTAGAGGTAAATAATCATTACTACTGTATAATGATATCTTTTTTTTCTCATTTTTTAAAGGTACTCTTTGAAAACATTTATTCCCATTAGCTGTTAGAATCAATCACCAAGACACCAAACTCATGATTGTTAGTCACCCTGGACTGAGTTAATAGTTGAGAATAAGCATTGTGGCTGATATGAATAAAAACAATAAAAATAGCATCCAATTTTATAGACGAGAGTGGTTAATTTTGAAGAAGAATAAAATGCAGGAAGAAAAGGAAAAAAACTAGGTAATATGCTCGATTCTTCACATAAGTTACCTAATTAAATCATGAAAATTCTATAAAGTAGGTATCATTATCCCCATTTTGCAGATAAGAAAACTGAAGTTCAAAAATGTGAATTGCCCACAACTAATTAGTGGCATAGCTCAAACTGGAATTGAAATCTGTTTGAGTCCTAAAGCTGTGCCCTTAATCACTACTCACCACTGTGGTAAAGGGAGAACATAATGAAGAATGAGGTACAAAAACAAACTAATTTCCAATGAAAGTGGCTACTCATTCCTTTCCTCGCTGTTCTTCTACTCTGCCCCAACAATAAAACAAAATAATATAGTTTCTCTATTCAGTGCCAATGTATATTTACATAGCTGAACTACTTCTAAATGAATTGTGTTTATAAAAATTGATGAAGATTTTTGCATTTCCACATTCAGAAATAAGTGTTTGAAAAAATGATTTCTAAGTACTAAGGTTTAGAACTCTTAGTTAAAAGCATTAAATATCTTTAGTATTCCAAGCCCCGAAACTAGCCTGTGTGTTTATAATATAATCATTGATACTGCCATGTAAACTCTTGGGAACCTATTCCCAAAAAATAAAATTAAAGAAAAATATTGTGAGGGTAAATTATAAATTATTAAACATGAGCTGACATGGATGTAGCATTAGTATCCTAACACAAATGCACAATGCACAATCGACTAAAGGTCTTTATTGGCTCCGTATGTTAGTTGATGGCTTGACGGATTTGGTGAATAACTAGAAAATTTTACAGCCAGAGCATGTATGTAATAATAATCAAATATTTGAATCTTTACCAACTTCCTAGAGGCATAGGTCTTCCCAAACCAGAAAAACAACCATTATTTAATCTTACTACTCCCTCTAGCTATCACCTTATTTTATTTTTGTTTCATGGTCAAACTTCTCAAATAATCTACATGAGCTTATTCCTCTTTCTATATAACCTCTCCCTCTAGATATCACTTCGGTTTTATTTCTGCTCCACCTCACTAGGGCAACTGCTTTCTCACAGTTTACCAGTGACCTTCTTGTTAAGAAATCCACATTCTCTCTTCACGGCATGTTGTTGCCCATCACTTCCACCTTGAAATTTTGTTTCATTGACCTCCATACCACTATCTATCTTTATTCTTTTCCTTTCTCGCCATATACTTATTCTTTATTAACGTCACTGGTTACTCTTCCTTCTACACCTTTCTGTGGACTTATTTTCCAATGCTCCTGCTCTTTTTTCATTCTTTACCCTAGAAATTTCATTCATTTTAATGGCTTCTATGACATCTGTGTTGATGACAGCTGAAACGTAGCAGGAAAATCCGCGGACAAAACCACTCAGACACCAGGTTAAAGAAAGAAGTGGCTATATTTGGCTGGGAGCGTCGGCAGACTTGCATCTCAAGAACCAAGCTCCCCAGAGAAAGAGTTCCTGGCCCTTTTAAGGGCTTACAATTCTAAGGGGTCCACATGAAAGAGTCGTGATAGATTGAGCAAGCATGGGATACGTGATGAGGTGCGGGTGGTGAGCAAGGCAAGTATTTCTCCATACCATTGTCTGTGATCTATAGGTAGCACAAGTGGTTAAGGTGGGGGTTAATCTTTAACCTACAGGCCTGGCCAGTGGCACCGATCAGTCTGTTATTTTTCAGTTTCTACTTCCTCCTTTTCTTTGGAGACAGGAGACAGTAAGAGAAATGGCCTCTCTCCTCAAAGTTAAATCTTCAGGCTACCTCCACCCTCATAATTCCTGCTGAATATGTTTACTTGATTATTAATTATTACATTTGTCAAGTCCAAAATAGAATTCATCATATTTTCCAAATAAATATCTTTTCCCTGTCACCTCCATCACTTGTAACATTCTCCCATCTATGATTTATCTCTTTTCTTCACTTGTTGCATCAAGTCAGCCACAAAGTACTACCAAATTCTCTCTTTGTCACTGTTCTTATGCCTCTAAGTCAATTGGACACACCTGTTCCAGTTAGAGCTGGACCAAAATACAAAGCTACTACCAGCACTTTGCATTATGCCTCCAGAATTTACCAAGTCTAGATCTCATGCTTTTGCTCTACTACTTGCTCTGTCATCCCAGATACTTGCATATTGGCCAGTTTTCTCCCCCAGTTCTCTTCCACTAAAATATTAGTTTCAAGGATTTAACATTTTATATTTAACATTTGTTCCTTTCCAGGACATGATTTCCATCTTTTCCCTTCTGGTAAGACTGTATAACATACTCAGTGGCCCTGTCATGTGATAAAAATTACTGATGTTTTGACATACTTTAAGAACCTAGAAACTATGTAATTCTACTGCCTGCCTGCTTGCTTGAACTACAACTCTCTTGGAAACCCAATCAGGGGAAAAATGGAATAGACTATTCCTGTCTTAACTTCTCTATCCAGCCTAAATCCCACTATCAAATATTTCAATTATTCTTTTGACCATTTCCTCACCTTTCTTATTCATTGTCCTTATGTAGGATCCACAGGATAAAATCCAAGCAATGTATCAATCCAAATGTCCACCTCTCTGGCCCTACTGTGCTGAGCTCCTGAATGTTGTTGGAGAAAATTACAAATTAGTCTACTGCAAGTTCTTGGTCTTTAATCTCAATTTGCTTCCAATGCCACCCAGTAATCTTCCTATTGCTCTCTCTTAATAACAGCTCTTTCAAACCTTCTCTACTTTCCTACCACTACTACCCCTCTGCCCCACAGTCCCTTCAGATAATTTCACCTCTTATTATGTGGAAAAGTTAAAAACCATCATAAGAGAACCCTTCAGATGTTCTGCCCTGCCACCTATAAACACCCCTGCTCAACACTCAGGCTCTGTTCCTTTTTCTGTAACAATAGAAGAGGTGATCTACTCTAATATAAGGCTAATACTTCCACATATACTCTTGAACCTATTGTTTCCTGATGTCTCAGATTGCCATCACTTCATCAAGTCCCTCATCTCAAGCATGCCTGCTCTGTTTCTCTCTCCTGAATCTTTGTCCTTTCCCTCCCTACCATATCTTCCCAACAGCACTGAAACATACTTAACTCTCCATCTTAAAAAAAAGGCTCCCCTTGATCTGATGCCCACACTACTTACTGCAAAAATCTTTGATTATGCATAATAGCCAAGTTTCATTAAAGAGTTGCCTATCCTAATTGTTTCAATGTCCACTCATATCATTTATTCTTTAATTCACTATAATATTGTATCCACTTCATTGATTCATTGACATTGCCAAAGTCAGTAATGACCAATGTAATATCCAGTGGTCACATGGACCTTTCCCTCTTACTGAAATTCTTTTGGTTTCTAAGACACTATCCTGCCTTTCCTCCTATCTATGTAGCTGCTGCTTCCCTGTCTTTTTTGGGGGGGAGATCTCTACTTCTTTCAACAGTCCTTTTTTTTTTCCTTGTTGTTGTTGTTGCTGTTGTTGTTGTTTTGAGGTGGAGTCTCACTCTATTGCCCAAGCTGGAGTGCAGTGGTGCCATCTGGCCTCACTGCAACCTCCGCCTCCTGGGCTCAAGCTATTCTCCTGCCTTAGCCTCCCTGGGATTACAGGCACATGCCACAATGCCCAGCTATTTTCTGTATTTTTTGGTAGAGACGGGGTTTCACCATGTTGGCCAGGCTGGTCTTGAACTCCTGACCTCAAGTGATCCACCTGCCTCGGCCTCCCAAAGTGCTGAGATTACAAGCGTAAACCACCGCACCAGGCCCAAAAGTCCTTTAAATGTTGATGTTTCTTAGTGTTCTATCCTCAGTCCTTGACTTTTTTCATTTTACATTCTCTTCCTTATGTAATCTTATTCCTATATGCTAATAAATCACAAATTTAATCTCCGGCCCAAATCTCCCTTTTAAACTATGAGATATCTCCCACTTAAACTTCCCTCAGGCTACTCCATTCAACATATCCCAAACTGAATTTGTCAACCTCTATCTTTAGCTTCAAATTGCCAGAACTGCTCCTCCCACTTTGTTTCTCCATTGCCAGTAAATGATCTCATCATCCACCTCATTGTTGTAACCCAGAAACCTAGATGTCAACTTTGACTATTCTTCACAGAACTTCTCAACATATCCTAGATGGTCAGCACTTTCACAACACAGTCCTTTTGCAAATAATGCCTCTCTGCCTGAAATACGCTGTTTTCTTCCTCTTTACCTACTCTTACTCATCTCACCCAGATTTCTTCTTGAAGACTTTACATTAAGAACCCCTCCAGGACTTTACTCTTCTGAGTTTCCATAACAGCCTACTCAAAACTTTGCTGTGATATGTACCCGATTGTTTTCTTCACTTCTCTATGTTTCCCATAAGACTGTAAGTAATGTGAAGGTAGAGGCTTGTGCTTTAGTCATGTTGGTATCTATGCACTTAATATGGTACAACATTGACACTTAAAATGGGGTATTGAATAACATTTTAAAGGTTTATCAGAATAAAATAGAAAGAAAATATCAGAAAGAAAAACTAGAGAAAAGTATCAAAATGGTTTTGGTAAGAAGATGTAGAAGTCTCCAAACTACGGAAAATAGAGATTTTTCCTTCATCTCTCAACATTAACACATTTTAATCACCTTTTAGTCTAATTATTAAACTATAGTGTTAATTGTAGGATTATCAGAAAACAGATAATTTTTTTATTATTATACTTTAAGTTCTAGGGTACATGTGCACAGCGTGCAGGTTTGTTACTTATGTATACATGTGCTGTGTTGCTTTGCTGCACCCATTAACTCATCATTTACATTAGGCATTTCTCCTAATGCTATCCCTCCCCCATCCCCCCACCCCATGACAGGTCCCAGTGTATGATGTTCCCCTTCCTGTGTCCAAGTGTTCTCATTGTTGAGTTCTCACTTATAAGTGAGAACATGCGGTGTTTGGTTTTCTGTCCTTGTGATAGTTTGCACAGAATGATGGTTTCCAGCTTCATCCATGTCGCTACAAAGGACATGAACTCATCCTTTTTTATGGCTGCAAAGTATTCCATGGTGTATATGTGCCATATTTTCTTAATCCAGTCTATCACTGATGGACATTTGGGTTGGTTCCAAGTCTGTGCTATTGTGAATAGTGCTGCAATAAACATACATGTGCATATGTCTTTATAATAGCATAATTTATAATCCTTTGGGTATATACCCAGTAATGGGATGGCTGGGTCAAATGGTATTTCTAGTTCTAGATCCTTGAGGAATCGCCACACTGTCTTCCACAATGGTTGAACTAGTGTACACTCCCACCAACAGTGTAAAAGCATTCCTATTTCTCCACATCCTCTCCAGGACCTGTTGTTTCCTGACTGTTTAATGATCACCATTTTAACTGGTGTGAGATGGTATCTCATTGTGGTTTTGATTTGCATTTCTCTGATGGCCAGTGATGATGAGAATTTTTTCATGTGTCTGTTGGCTGTGTAAATGTCTTTTTTTGAAAAGTGTCTGTTCATATCCTTTGACCACTTTTTGATGAGGTTGTTTGATTTTTTCTTGTAAATTTGTTTAAGTCCTTCATAGATTCTGGATATTAGCCTTTTGTCAGATGGGTAGATTGCAAAAATTTTCTCCCATTCTGTAGGTTGCCTGTTCACTCTGATGGTAGTTTCTTTTGCTGCGCAGAAGTTCTTTAGTTTAATTAGATCCCATTTGTCTATTTTGGCTTTTGTTGCCATTGCTTTTGGTGTTTTAGACATGAAGTCTTTGCACATTTCTATGTCTTGAATGGTGTTGCCTAGGTTTTCTTCTAGGGTTTTTTATGGTTTTAGGTCTAACATTTAAGTTTTTAATCTATCTTGAGTTAATTTTTGTATAAGGTGTAAGGAAGGGATCCAGTTTCAGCTTTCTACATATGGCTAGCCGGTTTTCCCAGCATCATTTATTAAATAGGGAATCCTTTTCCTATTGCTTGTTTTTGTCAGGTTTGTCAAAGATCAGAAATTTGTAGATGTGTGATGTTATTTCTGGGGCCTCTGTTCTATTCCATTTGTCTATATCTCTGTTTTGGTACCAGTACCATGCTGTTTTGGTTGCTGTAGCTTTGTAGTATAGTTTGAAGTCAGGTAGTGTGATGCCTCCAGCTTTGTTCTTTTGGCTTAGGATTGTCTTGGCAATGCGGGCTCTTTTTTGGTTCCGTATGAACTTTAAAGTAGTTTTTTCCAATTAAACACAGATAAATTTTAAAAAGAAATTGTCCCACAATGGTATCATTACTCATTTCAGATTATTTTTAAACACCTTCAAGATGAAAAGTTATGATGAATCTTATAACGAATTCCTGTATATCTTATGATTATTACTTCTTGAGAACTCTTAGAAAAGTGGAAGAGAAAGTCAGAAGAGGAGGTTAGAGTGATGCAATGTGAGAAGGACTCAACCTGCTGTAACTGGCTTTAAAGATGGAAAGGGACCATGAACCAAGGATTACAGAGGCCTCTATATGTTAGAAAAAACAAGGGAACTGCTTCTCCTCTAGAGCTTCTAGAATGGAAGACAGACCTGCTTCCACCTTGATTTTAGCCCAACAACAACAGAAGAAATAATAACAAGAAAAAGTCAAATACAAGTTACTTGTGAAGGAAATCTTCCTGTACAGTTGGTCTGCCTGCTACCAGGGATCAGGAACAAAGGAGGTAGAACCTGAAGAAGAGGGTTGCCAATTCATTTTTGACAAAAGCACCAAGAACATACTTTGAGGTAAAGGCAGTCTCTTCAATTAAAAATGCTGGGAAAACTGGATATTCATGTGCGGAAGAATGAAACTAGGCACCTATCTCTCACCATATACAAAAATCAAATCAAAACAGGTTAAAGACTTAAATGTAAGACCTGAAACTATGAAGTTCCTAAATTAAAATTTGGGGAAATGTTTCATGACATTGGCCTTGGCCAATGAGTAAGACCTCAAAAGCACAGGCAGTCAAAGCAAAAATGGACAAATGGGATCCCATAAAGCTGAAAAAACTTATCACAACAAAGAAACAATAAATAAAGAGACAACCTACAGAATGGGAGAAAATATTTGTAAACTATTCAACTGACAAGCGATTATGAACCAGAATATAAAAGGAACAAAATTAATAATAAAAAACAAATAATCCGATTAAAAGTAGGCCAATAATCTGAATAGACATTTCTCAAAGACAACATTCAAACAGCCCATAGGTATATGAAAAGTGGTCAACATCACTAATCATCAGAATAATGTGTATCAAAAGCACAATGAGATTTCTTCTCACCCCAGTTAAAATGTTTTTTTTTTTTCAGAAAAATAAATAATAATGGATGCTGGTGAAGATGCGGAGAAAGAGGAACTCTCGTACACTGTTTGTGGGAATGTAAATTGGTGCAGCCATGATGTGTAGTCACTTCGTACAGTACAGTATGAAGGTTCCTCAAAAAACTAAAAATAGAACTACCATATAATTCAACAATCCCACTTCTAGACATATATTCAAAAGAAGGGAAATCAGTATATTGAAGAGATATCTGCCCTCCCATGTTTATTGCAGCACTATTCACAATTGCCAAGATATGGATTCAATCTATGTGTATATCACCAGATGAATGGATAGAGAAAATATGGTATATACACACAATGAAACATTACTCATCTATAAAAAATAGTGAAATTCTGTCATTTGCAACAACATGGATGGAACTGGAAGAAGTATAAGCCAAGTACAGAAAGATAAATATTGCATGTTCTCACTCATATGTGGAAGGTGAAATATTTGAATCATGGAGATAAAGAAAGGCTAGGAAGGGTATTGAGGAGGAGGGGTAAAAAGGGAATGGTTAATGGGTACAAGAATACAGTTAAATAGAAGGAATATAATCTAGTGGTTTGGTAGCACAATAGGGCAACTGAAGTAAACAATAATTTATTGGATATTTCAAAATAACTGAGGAGTGGATTTGGAATGCTTCCAACACAAAGAAATGAGAAATGTTTGAGGTGATAAATGTTCATTACACATAGTCTGCTTGTATCAAAATATCACATGTACCCCACAAATATGTACAACTCTTATGAATTTATTAAAATTTTAAAAAATTTTAAAAATAGAGGCTTCCCAGTTAAATTTGAATTTCAGATAAAAATGAGTAATTTTTAGTACAAGTATATCCAATGCCAATGCTAAATATTTTGGATATATTTATACTAAAATAATTTTTATATGAAATTTAAATTTAATGGATAATCTTGTATTTTATCTGGCAAACTTTATTAACTGGGCATCCTGGTAAATTTTAGCTAAATCTGATTCTCCTACTGAAGGATTTAACTTCATGGTGTTACCATGTTAAGACCTCAAATACCTTTTTCATTTCTTCCCAAAAAGAAGTTGTGTCCCAGTGAAGTTGTGTCCCAGTGTCTCATATATGAGAAGCATTAGCATATGAAATTGTGGGGGAATCATATTGGGTGTCAAAGCCAACATTATAGAGGAATGTTGGCTTAGGCCCAGTGCTACAGTACAAATTCAGGCAAATCAGCTCCCCTCTTTGAATTCTAGTTTTCACATATTCAAATGAAGGGATTTGGATAAGATCCTATAATTAGTGAATTAATTCTTGGAAGTAACGTGATGCAGTTCTATTGCAAAGGATGATAATTTTACGCTTGAATGGGCAGAGCTGACACTGACACCTGCACAGGTGGCTCCCTGCCTGGAACATGGACACTGCTTCCATTACAGCAGGTGGTGCATGGCCATGCCCAGCAGCTCCAGGATTTCAACCTCTCATCTGCACTCTGCTATTGGGTTCATCCCGTGAATTAAAAAAAAAAATTAATTGCACTTTTCAGTTGTGTAGCTTCCATTTGGTCATTTTAAAAATAACTTCTATTTCTTTACTAAGGTTTGCTATTTTTTAATTTGTTTCAAAAGAATTTATTATTGATTTTTGGATCCAATTTATGATGGCTGCTTTAAAATTCTTGTCAGATAATCTCAATGTCTGATTTTTCCTGGTGTCAGCTTAAGTTGTTTGTGGTTACCTCATTCAAATTGTGGTTTTCCTGGCTCTTGGCATAAAGGGTAATTTTCATTGGTGAAAAAAAAAAAGAACTCTTAGAGGCTCTACAATCTTTCTCACACAGTTTTCATTCCCGTGGGTGTCTTTTTTTCAACGTAATGTTTAAAAAGTTGTTTTTGGCCAACCAAGATCTGTCCTGCTATAAAACTAAGGATTTTTTTCCCTCTGCAAATTTTCCATGGTCATAGAAGACAAGTGATGAGTCTCTCCTTTTTCTTTACATAAACTGCCTTCATTTTCTTGTGGACAGAAATTCCTTATCCTTCTCTTCCTCAGACAGAATAGCCTTAATTATGTTAGGGCTAGTCTCCTTCTTGATGAGTATTTGGGTCCATTTTCAGGAAAGTTCCTCCAGTTTTTCCAAGTCTTAAACCAAATAGAATGCTATTTTCAAAAAGTAAATGAGCTAAAGAGCCATTTGATAATAATAAAAGATATATTCAGCTTAGAAGATGAGAACCTGCATTTTAACAAAGCACCAGGAATGCTTTTGTTTTTTACAATCCTCTGTTCAGGACCACACAGAAGCAATGTCCTTTTTTCCTTGTTAATTCATGCCTGAAAATGAGGTGTTCAGGGGTTAAAAAACACCAATGAATTACTCATTGTATACAATTTCCAGCTCTTTATCAATGTCACTCTTTTTCACAGCCAGATTTCATGCAAAGTCAACATTTTAAAGTTTAATAATAATAGATTTCTGCAAGTTAATCCTGCTGATTCACTCTACTTGGTTGAGGCTGATATTTTCCCCTCAATTTCCATAGCTACCTAGACCATAGAGACAAAAGTTTCTCATCACTTCGTAAACCCTCTTACACATGGCTTTTCACTAAGCAGTCTGCTAACCCAAAGAGGTTGATAAAATTGTTTCCAATTAATTTATATTATATTATACTCCACTCATTCTCAAGACTTCTCCTTGAATTTATATTCAGTGCCCACAGGAGAGGACAAATGTCTTTGCCTTCTGTAAGCCACGCTGTTTTCTATCTTTTTCCCCTGTCTATAACCCTGAAAACAAGTGGACTCGAAAGGGAGAGGAGGTGGCTATGATAGCTAAATGTCATCTTTTACTATCATGGCCATCCTCTTCTCAACAGACACTGAAGAAAATGGATGCCATAAATAAAAGGACAGTACATTAGAAATAGGCTACTGTGCTCAGCTAAGCTATAAATGAAGAAGACAGGCTTTTTGGCCTTGTGTATGTGTCTTCTTTCTCTCCCTCTTCTCATCTGGACCATACCCCTATGATGCCTAGGCCCAGATTGCCTTTGCATCATCCTCCCAAATGCCCAGGTTTCCCTCCCAAACCCATTTGGCTGAAAGAGCCATCTATTATCTGGACCTTTCTCCTCCTATATCTCATTAGTAACACTCAATTATAGTGTTCTTTCCTCCCAAGGCCTTGCTAGGCGATTGAAACTGATCTGAGAAAATAACTCGGGCTAAGATATTAATAAATGATAATGACCTAATGAGTTTCTGTTCTGAGGTAGCAAATGAGGTCCATTACAGGAGCATTCCACATCTTCTTAACTCCAAAGTGTGACACTTTTAGGCACTATGGAAGATTTTGAGAGATAAATTTGGGGCTTGCTCCAGTACCCTTTAAATCACTAGCCACAGGCAGCAGCAGCCAGAATCTCTGGAGCTTCTGTTACAGATTGATAGCAGTCACATACTCTCATTTTTCTCCCCTTTTAATTTTAGCCTATCAAACTCCATCCCCTGTCAGATATGATCAATGACAGAAAAGAACCTTTATAGTTTATAAAATATTGCCAGGGGACATCTCCTCCCTTTCTTCCCCTATCTAATAATGTGATTCTCCCTGTTTGGACAAGTGCTTAAGTGCCTGAACAAAGAGGCTCATGTTATTAATTATGTATGTATACTCAAGGGCTTCTGCAATGGACTTAAAAAAAATAAACTGAAAGAATAAGTAAACCAGTAAAAGGATCATGTTGGTTAGCACTTAGGGGCAAATAGACACTCTGGGTTCAGTGCCCCTTTCAATCCCACACTCCTGGCAATACCCAATTAGTGCATGTGCATTGCAAAGAAAGGCCAAATGAGAATGTGCTTTGCCAGGCCTCTGCACAACCCTTGCAGAGGTTCACTCACAGTTATACTAATCAGATCATTAGGTTGCACTCCACAACTTACATACATGCTAGGCATGGCATTTTAAAATGTTGATATCACTGATAAATCCAAACCCATTTGAGAACTTCTCGAATGCACTATTAAAAGCTCTAAAGTTTAAAGTATGTTTAATTATTTCCCATAAACATAATTCTGAAAGCTCTTTTTGTTTATTTCAAGGGAAGAAAATCAATTTTCCCTCTGCTGTTGCTAACTCAAATACTGGATGGGAAAATTATATTTATACTTATTTTTTATTACTTCACCTTATATTTTTCTGTCTTTAGATCTCATTGACATAGCACTAATCATAGAAACTCTAAAATGAAAAGGCATACAGATCATCCAAACAGGGTTTTTAAAGGAAAAATATTTGGTAGCATCAAGCACAACAATTTCTCCTGAGTGATGAGTTAAATGGAATTATTTATAGACTGCCACCCATTGCTTTTAAAATTACTTCTGTTTTTATACTTGCCATGAATCACTATTATCTCTCCATCTCCCTTTCTGTCTCTAGGTCTCTTTGCTCCTTCATATTCACACCTACACATTCATTCACAGTCCAAATTGTCAGAGACTAAATGATTAATCTTTGCAGCTGCTGAGTCATCTGAGTCAGCTAGAAGTGCTAGAACCCTTCCTGCCCATCTGCCTAATTACTGACCAAGCACTGAATCAGAAATTGCAGTAAGTAATCACATAGAAGACACAGAAGATGTCAATTCTCTTAGGAGAGGATGAATAAATAGGCAGAGATCGTGAAATATGTTTCCTTTGGATTTTAGCTGATGTACATATTTAATGAGCAGCTTCTTACAAGCCAGCCATCGGATTTTCACCTGAAATCTGGGGTGCATTTTGCAGCAGCATTTCTTAGAACCCAGAAAAAAGAAACGATATACATTGCTGTAGTGAAAATGAAAATGCTCATACACACATGAATAATGTTTTTCTCCTCTGAGTGGTATATACTAACTCAGGATATGCGGAATCATTTACTGATGGATGTACTGATTTAAACCGAAAACTCCTTTAAAGTTAATTACCTATCTACATTCCTGAGGAATATTATGATATGGCCATGAAGGCATATGTTATTGTCTTCCTTGAAGAAATATTCCCACAATTGGCAAAATCTCTCAGATTTGTAATCAAATTAGAAATCTGGCCGGGCATGGTGGCTCACGCCTGTAATCCCAGCACTTTGGGAGGCAGAGGTAGGTGGATTGCTTGAGCTCAGGAGTTCAAGACCAGCCTGGGCAACATGGGGAAACCCTATCTCTACCAAAAATACAAAAATTAGCCGGATGTGGTGGTGCACACCTGTGGTCCCAGCTACTGGGAAGGCTGAGGTGGGAGGATCACTTGAGCCTGGGAGGTGCAGGTTGCAGTAAGCCAAGATCATACTACTGCACTCCAGCCTGGGTGACAGAGTGAGACTTCATCTCAAAAACAAAAACAAAAACAAACAAAAATAAATCTGGTGTCACCGCTGATTTGACAATTAAATTAGAAAACATAAAAATTGCCTAGCTCAGTTTTTAATACCAATAAGCTCAGTGAGAACAGAAACATGTATTCCAAGGGTTTCTCTATTTGGTAATGGATGAAGTTCAGCTTTCATTTTAGTTGGAGGCTTTGGGTATCCAGCCTGGCAGAAACTGCTGTGGTTTTAGGAGAAACAGTTGTTTTGGGGATAGATATAATGTTTAATTGTTCGCTAGATTTTATTGTTTACATGACTATAGTCCCTGGGCTGACTTAAAGATTGGACTCTGAAGTAAGAAGCAGAGGGGTTTCAGAGGAAATACTGGATTGAAAATAGAGACACCCAGTTCTCACACAATACCTACCTCCTACCTCCTTTCTCCTACTTGCAGAGTGATAGAAGAAAATCAATTACCTACACTGTGCCTACTACTTCACATTCTATAAAAGTGGCCAAAGAAGTGCTCTGCTCCACATCTTAATTAGATACTTTTACATATCCAATCTGCATTATATAATGAATAAATATTTGTTGACAAGAGTGTCAATTTTCAAAGGAAATCACAAGCTCCAAGCTGAATCTTCATACTGCCATTTTGATCCTCTGGCTTTGTCTTCTCAAGTTACAAATGGGGTCTATCCCCTAAAACTGTAGGGAAAAATCAAAGGGATCATACTTGTAAAGCAGTAATAACAAAAGAATCGAAGGATAAAGCTGTCCACAAACCAGAAACCCTTGTTTCTGAATGTGCATAAATGCTCAGTTCTCTGTATCCAGATATGAAGGTATAGAGGGAGGAAGATAAAGCAGTTCATTATTCATCACTTAAGGCAGTCATAAAAAGGGACACATTTTCATTAACAGTGGTTTGAATCGTTAGAAAACCTAAACTACTCAATTCATATTCAGTCCTTGCTCTACTCTGCTGTACTAAGTGAATACTGGATTGGAGTGGGTGGTTGCTGTTAAATAAGATTCCAGTTGAGAGTTTATTTTTCTGTGAATTCAAACCAAGAGCTCAAAAACTTCAGAGGTAGTTAATTTTGATCAATCTTTTTTTGTAGTATTAAGTTTGAAATTCAGCCCAAAGATTTCAGATGTTTTAATAATCCATCTTATCTAACAGTAACTTCAAAGCTGTCACTTCTTCCCCGCTCACTTTTTCCCAGATGGTGTTGCCTAACATATTGCTTTCCATCCACTCCATTCCTTGTACCTTCATTTTCACGTCTTCCCCCATCCCCACACTCTTTATTTTAATGTCTTCTCATTCAAGTCCCTTTGCAATCTACTCTGTAGTCCTTGAGCTTTGAGATGCTTCATTTCCTTTTTCCCCCTCTTTATGAATGTATTTTTTCTTTATTTTATTCCAGAAAAAAATTATTTTGGAGAGTAAAGGTAGATAGAGAGGAAGCACCAATATTTTATTTCTTTTCTATTCTTGGTTATTTATCTATCTATCTATCTGTCTATCTATGTGTCTAGCTATCTATCTATTATAAATTTCTAACTCTCCTGGTAATAAATTTTTATCTCCATTTCTTGTATAGACCATTATTCTCTTTTTTGTTCTTGGAATTTATGTTATTTATCTTTACAATTTCTCCAACAATCCCTTCTATCTCTTATTATGCTTTTTTCCTACTCCTAAAACCATCCTATCATTTTAATCCATTTTGCAATCTGTAACTTCAAGCTATAATGGTTTACCAATCAAGAGTTTTATGTCTCCTTTGCTGACATGTTCAATCTAGGCAAACTGGTTTGGTTAAAATGAAAACTAATTTAAAAATAAGAAAACAAAGATGATCTTTCTAGTAATTTTTAATAGTATGTTTTTGTCAGTATAAGTTTTGACTGAACCCTTGTTTTAAGGAAAATGATGGTAAAGATTTCTGGAGATACTATCTTAGTCAACTTTTATGGTGGGGGGCTAATATATTATTCACCTTGCATCATCATTCACAATCCCTTATAGATAACAGTGGGTAGGATAGAACAGGAGGAGTCAGTATGCTATTTTATTTTCCTATGGCTTTCCCCCTTTTGCTTTTCCTTTCTTAATGGGGTTCTTACTCATTCATAAAGCTAATAATAACACTAATAATAACCATCCTTTCAAAATATGACATCCTATAGGTCACTTGTCCTAGGTCAGCTCACCCCTCCCCCACAGTTAGATAATATCTACCATTAGATTTCAAAGCCTCACCTGGATGGTCTCCAAGCCACGTAGATCAAGGGTTGAAAGATCGACATGTAGGGCAGTTTCCTCAATCACATGTTCCTCTCTAAGGCTTACAAATAGGCTCAGTGGAGGGATGCTGCAAGCAACAATCTGGTTGGAGGGAGGTACTCATTTAACATAGCAACTCATATTCCCCTGAACTCCTGCAGTTATCACAAAACTTTAGTGAAATACCCATGGCTCCTCATCATAGAATGGTTGCCATTTTATTCCTTTTAAGATGATTTTACAATCCCCAAAGCAAGAAAATAAAATGAATGTGCTTGAAGTCTTGATTACTGTGACAAAAATAAGAAGAGGAAAAGCAAAAATTAAAGTTGTTGCTTTAATCAAAAGTCAATCTCACACTGTTGGCAGTGAAATAAGTGTTACTATCCAGTCATTAGGATTAGCACCACAGAAAAAGTTCAAGTGCCACAACAACAGTAGTCTCAGAGAGGTTTGGGAAATACAAGTCACCCAATCACCCAGTGACATTTCCCAGGATTCACATTAAATAGACAAGAGGAATGGAATTATCCTATTCTTATTAAGCCACTCAACTAGAAAATGACAAAATAAAAGATAAGCCAGCAAAGGATCCCCACAACTCCCCTCAATACCCTCTTTGCATCCCTATTAAGAAGAGGAAATTAGATAAAATGAACAAAATGCTGCAGCTGGCAGCAGGCCACTGAAGAAGGAAACTTGCTAACTACAGCAAAAAATCAATGCTATTAAACAGGAGGTTGCAGAAGAATGGGGATTTAACCAAACAGTAAATAAAGAAGCTCCTAAAGCTGATTAATCAGAAGATGGAGCTACTGCTTGGAATGATGAAAGAAAAGAGCAAGTAGTTCCTGTGAAAGAAAGAATATATAAATGTTTGACATAATGGAAAACCATATTAATCTTACCATGAACTTATTTAGGGATACTAAAACTCTATTGGAAACAATTCGTGTGATACAAACCTCCAAAAGTCACATATGATAAAATTTGTCAAGTATTAGAAGTATTCCAAGGCCAGGTATGGTGGCTCATGCCTCTAATCCCAGCACTTTGGGAGCCCAAGGAGGGAGGATTGTTTGAGGCCAGGAGTTCGAGACCAGCCTGGGAAACATACTGAGACCCTATTTCTACTAAAAAAAAAAAAAAAAAAAAAAACACTTTTTTTTTTAAAGAAGAGAATTCCAAACAAACCACAATGAATCTATTTTAAACTCTAGTTATTCTCTGTTTAAGTACTTATTTAAAGGTTGTGTTCAGAAAGCTGAAAGTACAGGCTAGCCTAAAGCCTACAAACAGAATGTTGTGTCCCATATTAGTAGAGATTATGGATAGATATCACAGCACTATCCACAAGTGTTAATAAATAACCTTAAATAATTTTTTGAAACAGGGTCTTGGTCTGTTGCCTGGGTTGGAGTGCAGTGGTGTGGTCATGGCTCACTGCAGCCTTGACCTCCCAGGCATAAGTGATTCTCTCACCTCAGCCTCCCAAGTAGCTTGGACCACAGGCACCTGCCACCATGCCTGGCTGGTTTCTTTATTTTTTTGTAG